>NC_135814.1:23493552-23796117 GCF_964213995.1 Mustelus asterias | reverse complement strand
CAGTAAAGTGCCCCAAAGCACATTGCTGGGGAACAACTTCGAAGTGAGTTTTGCATTATATTTTCGATCCCCATGACAGTTTCAGTCCATTGGTTGCTATCTCCTGTTTTTCACTTTCAAAACAATCCTGGGGAAATTGTATCTTATTGCCTCTGCTGGATTCAATGGGCAACACACTGACGTCAAGGTTGTGTGCCATAAGACCTACGTCCGGAGAGCATGATGTAACTTAATAATCAGAGGTGTACTCAGGGTCCACTGTGTTTGAATGGTGCTGTTTTTGTGGCTGAGATGTTAAGTACCATTTGCTTATCCCAGTTTACTCAGGTGGATTTTGAACTTCCTGTGGCATTATTTCCCCAGTGGTTCTCACCAGCATCTCTCTCTCTCTCAATCAATACTGATTTAAATGAAGCAGATTGACTGGTTTGGCTACTGATACAGAAGGGCTGCTACTTCTGGCTACGTAACAATTGTAACAGTCTTCCGACATAACATTTGTGCAAAGCCTTTCAAATGTATAAAGCACTTAGACAAATGCGTGTAAAGTTTACTTCAGCAGAATGATCGAGGGTAAGGAGCCCCAGACACGTTAACATAACAAACCATCACGATTATTTCACCTCAGCTCCAACCACTCAGACCCACCAAACACCATCTTCAATCTGTGAATGGAAATTTTTTTTTGCTCTCAGGCACTTCTCACCATTTGTAACCACGCCACCGTCACAGTTTGTTTGGAAGCTAGCCTTTTATATCTAATCTAGAAATATAAATAGATTAGTCAAACTGGTAATAATAAGGAGTTCGTACTGTCGAGATAAACTGCACAAAATCCAGTGCGTGGTCCATTCCAGGTTGACAAAACTCCTTGCACAAGCAACACACTGATGTGAAGACTCTCAACCCTCTGGCTGTGGCTTTCATGCCAGCAGGATGCCAGTATCAGTGCATTTTAAATGTAGGTCTTGTCTGACACCAGAACACACTTTGTGATCATTCCTGTGTGAATCTCGGCAGCAGACACAATCCCGTGTAGTGCCTCGCCATTGGGCCACATGTGGACTTTTGACACCTGAGGAATTAAGATTTCCACAGCCTGAGATCTGGGAGTACTCAAATTGTGTCAGAACTCTGGTTCAGAGAGGGGCCCTGCCTGAGACACTATGGGTACAAGCTCAAGTATTATATTTTCAGTTGTAAACCACGGGGGCAGCAGTCCCAGTAGCAGTCTTCAAGGAAATGGAAGGAGCTGTATTGTTTGAATATTGTTTCGATACTTTCTTTGATCTTTGTGAAACAAACTATTTTAACAAAATAATAACTTTAAAAAAAGGTAATGAATAAATATACGCAAGCAGTTCGAGCTTCCATGTAGAAAATAAATCCAGTAAATGACTTTGGTTTTATGTATAACAGGGGAGAATCTGTTTAAGTTTAGATAATTCATTAATAATAGAAATGCTTTGGTGCATTAAAGTACTTGTTTGGTAGAGGAAAAGTGTAGAATACATTACAGCTTTTTTGATTAACAGTATTCTCCAAAAGGAAATGGCCTTTTGTTATACTGAGTATCTGGGTGCAAAATTTCCACTCTGAGGTGAAATCTCACTTCAGGTCTTCTTGAATGGATGCCCAGGTCGAGTGGTTATCTCTGAAAGCATATGTTCAGAGAGCAATACAGCCCTGACCCTTTGCACCCAAGCATACTTCTGTTCATGTACCAAACAGCGCAGACTGCTGTCTTGTGTGACTGGGAACAGATGCCTCTGCCCTGCCTCCATGTGCTGACAAGGTGCATGACTTCAAAGCCAGCAGAGGTGTGCCTCAGTCAGCCTGTCTGCAACGAGGAGGGCAGCAAGACAAGAGTCACAATTTGTTTACAGTTTAAAAAACCTAATCACATAATTGAATCCCTGGAATGTGACGTCTGACAAGGAAAGGGGAGTAAATAGGGAACAACTTGTACCATTGCCATAGGCAATTACCTTATCACAACTCCTGCATTTTGTGCAGAGCGAGATAAAGCTGGCCGTGCTTCCAGGGCTATCATTTTACATTGGAAGACTGTGCCACTACAATTAGCTCGTTGAAATAGGAAGGTAAGCTTGTTGCTGTAAGTGTAGTGCAGCAAATGGTGGGTAATGGAGCATGCATAATTACCTTAAAGTACCTGTAATCCTAGGAGATTTACCTTGAGATAAAGCGAGGGAAAGTCCCTCAGGTTATACTGATGGGTCCCCAGCCAGGTTGGATGTGTTTCAGGTATAGGATGTCAGCTGCTGAGTGCAGTCTATTGATCCGAAGAGACCCTGTATTTCCCGGCCTAAATTGAATTTAACTGCTTAGAGGGAAAGACAGCTGGCTTGTTTAGATTTTACCTACACTGTGTTTTGAAACATGATCTGATAATAAAGACAAATAGGACACATGGGTGCAGGTAAGCAAGATAATGGGCCAGAAGTAAAGACCCTTATGATTTAAAATAGTACAATCTTTTGTTTTCCAATTCAGTCAAGTCTGTACATGAGGTTGTAGCCTTTTCTTGCTATTTTAACTGAAGATCTATTCTTTGTGGAAATCCTCGTTGAACTACAATGGAACATTTAATACATTACCTTCAATATGTAGTCTGATTGGGGCAAACGCCCAGTTCGACTTGATCTGTATCCAGGGCCTCCTGCTAAATAAAAGCCCGCCATTGCTATTACACAGAAAACCTGCAGACAACTGCTGACCAGATTCATTGAAGTCCAATATAGAATCATAGAATCCCTACAGTGCCGAAGAGGCCATTCAGCCCATCGAGTCTGCATGGACCCTTCAAAAGAGCACCCTACCTAGGCCAAACCTCCAGCCCTAACCCTGTAACTCTACGCATTGGTCTTGATTAATGCACCTCACTTGCACTTCTTGGACACGAAGGAGCATTTTATCATGGCCAATCCCCCTAACCTGCACATCGTTTGGACTGTGGGAGGAAACCAGAGCACCTGGAGGAAATCCACACACACATGGGGAGAATGTGCAAACTCCACACAGTCACCCAAGGCTGGAATTGAATCCCGGTCCCTTACGCTGTGAGGCAGCAGTGCTAACCACTGTGCCACCATCCCACCCCAAAGGAGGCAATCGCAGGGCTTGTCTGTGATATGTTGCAATATCATCGAATCATAGAATCCTTACAGTGCAGAAGGAGACCATTCGGCCCATCGAGCCAGCACCAACAACAAACCATTCCAGGCCCTATCCCAATAAACTCATGTATTTACCCTGCTCGTCACCCTGACACCAAAGAGCAATTTAGCGTGGCCAATCAACCCAACCTGCACATCCTTGGACTATGGGAGGAAACCTGAACACCCTGAGGAAACCCACGCCAACATAGGGAGAATGTGAATATGATTTGTTTTATTAGTACCACAGTGGATAAGCAGTTTAGGGATATATTTCTTCTTATATTCACTACAGGTTTGTACTTTACTGAGAATGGGGGGAATGTGGGGACTGGGCTGGGTTTTTGAAGGTGCTCCAACCATGCTTAGTATTGACAGCCTCACCAATTCTCATAATATAGTACTCTGCTTAAAGATGGAAAGGTGGAAATTGAATCCCCTTCTTCCATAGAACAACCAATTATATTACTGTACCTGGAGAGATTCCGGCAGCCTTGGTTGAATCATGGCAGATCAGGGGCGAGTGCGTAGTGAGGTCGAGGGCAGGCGGAATCTCTTTGCGGATAGCCCAAGAAAGTAGTGTTGTGAGCATCTGCAGAAATAGGTACAGGCTAGACTACTTCAAAAATAAAACAAGAACTAAAATTTGCATTTATGCAGCACCTTTAATGTTGTAAAATACTCCAGGAGCATTATAAGACATAATTCAAAACCAGGCCATAAAAAGAGATGTTAGGACAGGTGACATAGAACCATAGAAACCCTTCACTGCAGAAGGGGGACATTTGGCCCATCGAGCCTGCACTGACAACAATCCCACCCAGATCCTATCCCCGTAACCCCATGTATTTACCCTGCTAATTCCACTAACCTGCACATCTTGGAAACTTGGGGGCAATTTAGTATGGCCAATTAACCTAACCCGCACATCTTTGGACTGTGGGAGGAAACCCACTCAGACACGGGGAGAATGTGCATACTCCACACAGACAGTGATCCAAGGCTGGAATTGAACCCGATCTTGCTGTGAGGCAGCAGTGCTAACAACTGTGCCCCCATGCTGCCCAAAAACCTGGTCAAAAAAAGCAGGTTTAAAGTTGCATTTTAAAGAAGGAGAGAGAGGTAGTGAGGCGGAGAGGTTTAGAAAAGAAATTCCAGAGCTATGGACAAAGCTGAAAACATAGCTGCCAATATTGAAGTGAGTAGAATTAAAGATGCACAGGATATCAAAATTGGAGAGGCACAGACATCTCAAAAACCAAGGGCTAGGGTGATTGTGATTAAATATATTTCTGGAGGTTTCATCTCAGGATTCTCCCTAATGTGCATCCATCTCCTGTTCCGACCAAGACCGCAAGAAAGTACAGATGGTTGTGAAAGTAGACCAGTCCATCACACAAACCAGCCTCCCATCCATTGACCCTGTCTACACTTCCCGCTGCCATGAAAAAGCAGCCAGCATAATCAAGGACGCCATGCACCCTGGACATTCTCTCTTCCACCTTCTTCTGTCGCGAAAAAGATACAAAAGTCTGAGATCACGTACCAACTGACTCAAGAACAGCTTCTTCCCTGCTGCCATCAGACTTTTGAGTGGACCTGCCATATATTAAGCTGATCTTTCTCTACACCCGAGATGTGACTGTCACACTATATTCTGCACCTTCTCCTTTCCTTCTCCCCTATGTACTCTATGAACTGTATGTTTTGTCTGTATGGCATACAAGCGTGGGTTTCCTCCGGGTGCTCCGGTTTCCTCCCACAGTCCAAAGATGTGTGGGTTAGGTTGATTGGCCAGGTTAAAAATTGTCCCTTAGAGTCCTGGGATGTGTAGGTTAGAGGGATTAGTGGGTAAATATGTGGGAGTAGGGCCTGGGTGGAATTGTGGTCGGTGCAGACTCGATGGGCTGAATGGCCTCCTTCTGCACTGTAGGGTTTCTATGATTTTCTATGATTCTATGAAGAAACAATACTTTTCCCTGTAATCCAGTCCATCTGATGATAATAAATCAAATCAAATTCAGCAGCTGACACATCCATCCTTGTGATGCATTGCCTTCAACTGGAAAGCAAAAAGATTTGGATGACGCTTGACAATCAGTCGAACAACTTTTGTTCCCCATTTTCAATACTTTTCTATCTAGTAAAGAACCTCAAAGAAAATGGCAAAAAAAACCCACAATCTTTTTGAATGTCCCTCTGATTTTTCTCCAGGGTTGCACAGAGCTGTGAGATTGATCCTTAATTCCCAGAGACTCCAGGCCAATCCTAGAGGATTGTGAACCTGAGGACTGCCTGGGAGGATCACGAGAGGATTTGCAAACAATTATGAAAATACTAAAATTTTCAGATCAGGAGCCAGCGTTGATCAACAAGCATTGAGGTGATGGATGAACAGAACTTAGTGTGCACTAAGTTCCCCATGGATGTAGGGAATACATTTAGGGACAGAGCAGGGAGAATAAATAAAATTCAAATGATTTATACAAAGTTTTTCCAACATTGGAACGCCGCTTGCATTCTCACCTCGGCTATCAGTTGCCGGCCTGTGGACTAGCTTGATTGCTTAACTCAATATATGGAGCAAGCAAAGCATTGCAGTAACGTAAATTAATCACTCTCACATTCCACGACACTCAAAAAGCAAACATGCGCTAATATTTCTCTAATGTCCGCTGTGCCTGCTGTAAATATGATCAGAAATTAATACCAAGAACCCCTTCAAATCCTGATCACATTGAAAATGGGGATAAACAGCACAGTTAATTCTGGAGTTCTTACCTTCATGGATGGCACAATGGCACAGTGGTTAGCACTGCTGCCTCACAGCGCCAGGGATCTGGGTTCTATTCCTGGCTTGGGTCACTGTCTGTGCGGAGTCTGAACGTTCTCCTCGTGTCTGTGTGGGTTTCCTCCGGGTGCTCCGGTTTCCTCCCACAGCCCGAAAGACATGCTGGTTAGGTGCATTGACCCAAACAGGTGCCGGAGTGTGGCGACTAGGGGAAATTTCACAGTAACTTCATCGCAGCCTTACTTGTGACAAATAAATAAAACTTCATCAAAACGAATTGGGAACTATCAATTGAGGCTGACATAGATTATGATCTGCCTCTGCAATAGGTGCAGGACTGTAGAACTAAAGCCTTAACATTTCATTATTATTTAAACAATACTGATGAGGGGACTCCTATCTCCATGAGGATAGGAGGCAATAAATAAAGTGTAGCCATTTGTCTAACAAGGTTCCTGAGGCTGCAAGCAATAACAGCAGCTATATTTACGTATCATTTTCAAGGCACTTTTGCAGTATATGTCTACAACCAGCATTCAAGTGGAGATTTTGCGTTTCAACAGGAATGGATCAAAACTGCTTGACTTTATATTTATAACACTCAAGATGCAAATAGCACTCAAGCAGCAGATGAAAGCCTGACTCTAGTGTCATGCCAGATCTGTATTGACAGTACACAAGTACCCCCATGTCCCATTGGTATGAAACACAATGACAATTTTTGATGCAAATTAGTTGTTAACACGGCAAACTTTGCTTTGGATGAAATGCACAATGTGTTCACTCATCGTAAACTTTACAGTGTAGGGGTATATAGGCCAGGGAAATCTGAGCCTATATCATCCATGATTATGTCTGTATGGCTAAACAAACAAAGCAGTGGATGATGATATTGGCAGAAGACTGATTATTCAAGATACAGTGTCCACTTCATTAGATTGAAGTGTGCATGTGTGTGCGCGCGGCTCTGTATTTGTTAAAGAGAGATAGAGGATACATTATAAGAATGAGTTGTTATGTGTAAATCTGTTACAGTGTTTCAATTTTGACTTAGAGTGACTCCAGAAGGCTCAGACCATGAAATCTTTTAGATTCACTTGTGGATCCACAGAAACTGTACATTAGGAACTGAAGATGAATGATGATCCTCGTGGCCTAAGAACAGGATTTGCATTAATTGCAATGGTAGGGTTGCCATCGTTTCCCATGTCCAAAATTGGATAAAGGGCAGGGCAAGAGATAAGGCAGCTTAAAAATAATACTTTTTAAAGGATTGTACGAAGTCAAACGTCAGGTGGCCTCCATTGGTGTAGGTGGTACTTTTATTGTCAAGCAATCTTTGATTATTACTTGCTCTGATTGGGTGCTTCCAGCGTAAGCGCAGTTGGGCAGTATTTTCCAGCCGCGCTCGCCCCGAAACCGGAAAATCCCGCCCGAGGTCAATGGACCTTTCAATGGTCCGCTCCTCACTCCCTTGGAGGGCGGGATGGAAAAACTCACCCCCGTGTCTCAAAATTCCAATGATCATTTGTTATTTAGTTCACCATCAAAATGGAGAACAATCTCCCCTGGAATTGTTCACAGTGAGTCAGGGGAGGCACCAAAGCGTGACATTTGACATGTAGCAATTACAGTTTGATGTGACCCCAGAATGATGCTTACAAGAACCATGTGCTATCTGTGAGACTTTCAATGTCCTCTGGGGCATTTGTATGCAGGGGGAGGTAAGGCAAGTACAGTCTTCAGTTAAAGCTGAGTAAGAAAGGTAGGGATTTTTGACCAGGGCATGCAGATGTAATTTCACTCTCTTTTTATTGTCATACATTTTGCCCTAGCTTTGTATAATGCAGTGCTTTTATATTTTAAAGTTAAAGTTCATTTATTAGTCACAAGTAGGTTTACATTAACACTGCAATGAAGTTACTGTGAAAATCCCCTAGTCACCACACTCTAGCGCCTTTTCGGGTACACTGAGAGAGAATTTAGCATGGTCAATGCACCTAACCAGCACATCTTTGGAACTGTGGGAGGAAACCTGATCACCCAGAGGAAACCCATGCAGATACGTGGAGAATGTGCAGACTCCGCACAGACAGTGACCCAAGGTGGGAATCGAACCCAGGTCCCTGGCGCTGTGAGGCAGCAGTGCTAACCACTGTGCCACCATTATATTTATTATTAGTTACAGATAAATGTCTAAACTTACGACAGTTTTGGAAATAAAAGTGGACTTGGTTGGAGCACTTGGCTGGGCAGCATGGTGGCACATGATTAGCACTGCTGCCTCACAGCGCCAGGGATCCAGATTCAATTCTGGTCTTGCGTGACTTCCTGTGTAGAATTTGCAAGTTCTCCCTGTGTCTGTGTGGGTTTTTTCCGAGTGCTCCGGTTTCCTCCTACCCTCCAAAGATGTGCAGGTTAGATGGATTGGCCATGCTAAATTGCCCCTTCGTGTTTCCCACCATGTGTAGGTTAGATGGATTAGCCAGGGTAAACATGTGGGGTTAATGGGGATAGGGTGGGGGAGAGGACCTAGGTAAGGTACTCTGTCAGAGAGGATCAATGCAAACTCAATGGATTGAATAGCCTCCTTCCACACTGGAGGGATTTTATGATATTCATTGATACAGACTGTGGGGCTGGAGGATATAAAGTTGAAATGCTACAACACCACCCCTGGTGGAAGGGGGTAGTATTGCATGACATGCTTACATTGGCTATGTCCAGTGTGCATGAGAATTTATAATGGAAAGAAAGCTCAGAACACGAAAACTTGTAATTACATCGTGCCACGAATGTCAGAAAATACCCCAATGCGCTTCAGAGGCTGTAGATTTGTAATATATCAAATCAATAAGATGGAGACATTTCCCAATTATAGGTCAAGGTGTTTATTTGTGCTCTTCTTTTTCTCCCTTAAATTTCTTATATCTTTACATTCAAGGCTGACCACTTCTCTCCTGGCCATTAACACTGAACTTCGTTTTGAGGCTCTGTCAGCTTTACAGCCGCTGAAATTGTCCAATTGTTCTGGTTTCGAAACATTCCTGTAAATAACTAATATCAGATGAAAGGAAAAATCTCTCCCAACTGCAATCCAGAACGAAAGGCCAAAAAATCCAGAATTGTGCAATTTACTGAAAAAAAAAGCAATGCCTGTTCAGAAGTGTTCAATAGGTGATAACCTTCACAACCATGCCAACATCATAAACAGGAAATGGAATTAAATTGGCACTTTCACTTACACAAAACACATCTGCTTTTTTTTATCAGGAACATTTTCAGAGGATAAGAATCTGAGCTGTGATGAGCTGTGCCACCGTTCCGCCCTTAAAAACCTTTTATATTTAAAATGTTTCACAAATGTTTTAAAGTTTATTTGAAAGTTTATTTATTAGTGTCACAAGTAGTTTTACATTAGCACTGCAATGAAGTTACTGTGAAATGTTAATGGGAGCTTTGAGGCAGAATTTTGCCTTTTGAATCAGGAACTGCATTTGAACTTAACATCAGTGAAATGCGGTTCCCAATCCCTCACTGTGCCAGGAACAGTCACCCGGCAGCGATTTTCCCTGACTTTTGGCTGATTAGTGTCCAAGGGTCACGGTCTGAGTATACAAGATAGACAATTTAGAACAGAGATTAGGAGAAATTTCTTTACCCAGAGAGTGGTCAGCCTGTGGAATTCTCTACCACAGCAAGTAGTTGAGGCCAAAATATTGAGGGAGCGATCTTACGAGAAAAATTCTAAGTGCTGAACATGGATTCAAGAAGCAGTTAGGTATAACACTTGAGGTGAAAGGGATCAAAAGATATGGTGGGGGGAAGGCGGGATCAGGCTATTGAGTTAGATGATCAGCCATGATCATAATGAATGGCAGAGCAGGCTCGAAGGGCCAAATGGCCTCCTCCTGCTCCTATTTTCTATGTTTTTAGGTTCCTATGTAATTGTGGAGGGCAGTCATGTTCTTGCAGGTTTAGGGCTAATAGAAGGCCCGCCAGCGTGGAATGAACTGGAGCCTGCCATTGCAGGTCGAGGAAAGGGAGGGAACCGCAGCAACTTTGAAAACTCTTGAATTTAAAAAGAAATGACCACAGCTGCCGGGCACAATTGTGGATGCAAAATCCTTCCACAGGATGGCCTACAGCTCTAACTGGAGCCAAATAGGTAGAAAAGGATTAAAAACCTGAGTTGTGTGAAGGCAACCACCACCCCCCCCCCCCCACCCCCCCGCCCCCTTCCCTCCACCCCACCCCACCCCACCCCGGTCTGTCGCCAGTTCCCAACAACACGGGAGTCTAGGAAACTGACTGGAAAATTCCAGTTCATCCTAATTGACCTCTAATTTACCTTTATTGATTCTCTATCTTGCTTTTGGGAAAATGGTCTGTGGATGGCATGATGCAGCAAACTTGTAAACCAACCAGGGGCATTAAAATAATTGCTTGCCTGTCTCCGCTCCCTGGAACAAAAGTTCAACTCTTGGATCCATTTTCCCTACTCAGTATTGAGAACGAAAAGGTACCCACAAAATGGAAAACCTCATAGTAATATCATTCACTTACATATAACATGGGATTACATAGGACACACAGCACAAAAACAGGCCCAACTGGTCAATGCTTCACTTAAACCTCTTCTATCCTATTTCATCTAACTCTTGAACATATGTTTATATTACATTCTCCCTCAGGTAACTATCTATGTTCGCCCTAATTGCATCATGATATTCACCTCAATTGTTCTGTATGACAGCAATTCCACATTCCCATCACTCTCTTGGTAAGGTTTCTCTTGAATTCCCATTTGAATACATTAGTGACTATCTTATGCTTATCATTTCTAGGTTTGAACTTCCACAGTTATCCTATCAAAACCCTTCATAATTTTGAAAGACGTTTATTAGTCACCACTCAGTTCTTTCGAAATGAAAGAGCCTCGGCCTGTCGACTGGTTCAGATTCCTCCTTTTTGGAGTCTAAGTTCAGTGGTGGGCGTGAAATTGGCAGTGATTTCCACTGTGGGGGGGAATGATTGGCCACACACAGTCCTACATTGTTCAGCTCTTAATTATGCATCCACGAGGACTTTGCCAAACCACACAGGAGGGGGAGGCAGGAAGTCACTATCCCTGCCTTTACTTCATGGGGTCAAAGACCTACGCGCCCGGATAACCATTCACTCACTACCAGCCAGAGGCTACGGATTCTGCTGAGACCTGGATGTGGCAGCGTGCGGCCTCATGGTTCAATGAATCACCCCTGGAGATTCTGCTCCAGGCTGTCCCGGAAACCCAATGCTCGTGTAGCCTGGCTTTCGGGATCCAGGCAGAATTGGACAAATTAATGCACTCCCCTCAACAAGGTTATCTGTCACCATCCGAATGCATTTATGCGGCACTGACTGATAGATGCTGCACAGGACTCCAGATGGAGCCCAGGAAGGAATGACTGGCAATGAAGTGTAAAGTGGTGGTGACTTTTAATGCCACCAACATGAGATTGCCTCCAAGTCGTTGTGGCTACAGGTCATCATGGCAGATGTGTGCAACCACATTCTGGGTTTTTCTAAGCTGCCTCTGGCATTGCCTTTCACCTATCTGTAGATAGCTGTAGCACCTGCGACATACCAATGGTCAGGCCAATGCTCACCATCGCATTGGCCCATGGTAGCAGCATCGTGACCTTCTTGAGGCCCTGTTGCTGAGGCTTGCTGCTCCTCCTGGACCTGTGCCAACCTTCATTGGTCCCTCCTCCTCCTCATCTGGATGAGAGCCAGTAGAAAGGCAAGGTTGCCTGGAGCCTGCATCACCACGGTGTCAGCAGATCTGAGAACAAATTGCAGTAATCAATCTAGTGAGCACATTCTTTCCGGTGTGGCTTCACTTCAGAGCTAACAAGCCAGGGCCAAACTTTGTATCTGTCTTTTGTCCAGTCTTGGCACCACCACACCGGCCCTTCATTGAAACCTTACAGTGCAGAAGGAGGCCATTTAACCCATTGAGACTGCACCGACAGCAATCCCACTCAGGCTCTATCCCCATAACCCCACATATTTACCCTGCTATTCCCCCAACACTGAGGGACAATTTAGCATGGCCAATCCACCTAACCCGTTCATCTTTGGACTGTGTGAGAAAACCGGAGCACTCGGAGGAAACCCACGCAGACACGGGGAGAATGTTGCAAACTCCATTTTCACTTGGGTTGAGGGCAGGGAGCTGGCAGTTGAGGATCTTTCTTTTCTTTGATCTGGAGAGTTGTGAGTCCCTCTGACAACTTCCCAGGCGTTCCCTATCCTTCCCAGGTTGGGATCCCTTATACATAGCTGGGTCTCCAGTTTGTTGAAGTTAGATTCAGGCAGCTCCATGCAGTTTCTCTTCCGGCCACTACAGTGCTGTTACCGCAGGGACTGGAGAGCTGTCAACAGCTCTCTAAAGCGGAACTTCCTCCCAAGTGCGGGGCGGAAGTCCCATCTAATGCCAATCAACTCTTGTTAGAATTTGTAGCGGGCCAGCTGCAATCGGCGGGAATAGTTTAAGTTTTTAAGTTTATTTATTAGTGTTACAAGTAGGCTTACATTAACACTGCAATGAAGTTACTGTAGAAATCTCCGAGTCGCCACACTCCGGCGCCTGTTCGGGTACACAGGGAGTATTTAGCATGGCCAATGTACCTAACCAGCACATCTTTAGAGTGTGGGAGGAAACCAGAGCACCTGGAGGAAACCCATGCAGGCACAGGGAGAACATGAAAACTCTGCACAGAACACAGTGACCCAAGCCGGGATTTGAACCCGGGTCCTTGGAGCTGTGAGGCAGCTGCTCTAACCACTGTGCCACCATGCCACCCTAAGTTTAGCTGGAAAGAGGTGGAAGCTGGAGCTGAAGTGTGTAAAAGTTTAAAGTTAATTTATTAGTGTCACAGGTAGGCTTACATTAACACTGCAATGAAGTTACTGTGAAAATCCCCAAGTCGCCACACTCACCTGTTCGGGTACATTGAATGAGAATTTAGCATGGAATTTAGAATATGTTCCTTGCTGACTTTTCAGAATCGCCACCATTCTAAAAATTCAGGACATGGACACTTTGGGATGAATTTTGACTTAGTCCAATTGTGTAAGATGGGTGATAGCAAATTGACATTTCTCCCCATCTTTATCTCCATTAGGTTCCTAAATTGGAATGCACTAGATTATATAATCCAATTCCAATAACTTCTTAACAGAATCTTCAGCACTGCACCAGGGGCGAGTTAAATAAGCAGCTGAGCAGTTGATTCAAAATGAAGAATGGATGACTGATAACAGAAGTGGCAAAACATATAAAATCAGCTGGTGGGTTATTGATCCGGGATTCATATTAGGTAAGAGAGTCAGCATTTCTGCACAATAAAAACCGACATTCCTACAATTAGCTCGGCTGCTGCATCTTGACAGTTAGATCACTATCTATTCAATGGCCATTTAAGAGGAAGTATGGCTTGTGCTTAATCAAGACTGTCATATTTCCACACTTAACGTGCACATTCCATTGCGCTCACAAATATCAGGATGCGGGAAATGCAATCTTCTGCTAACCAAGGAAGACTCAATTTCCTACATTGATTTACATTTTCTTTCCTTTTACCAGCCACACAGCTGCAATGCCACATTTACATATCAATACAGACACAGTTGAAACAGAACCGGCATTTTAAAGATGTAAATTTATTGACACTTTTGTAGGTTGCTACAGGTACACAATGTGTGAATATCAATGCACAGGGTTGAATGGTTACACGTTAGCTGGACCAGGAATATATATATATATTTTGCAAATTTCAACACATTGCATACAGCACGAAAATAAGACTTTAATTAACAGGATAGTAGTTTGGACTATTAAGATGTGTAAATAAGATGTAGATCAATTTTATTCAAAGCTTATTTACCAAATGTATTTTTCAATGTCCATTATTGATCCTCCCGTAAAAGTATAACATAATTCGAAAAGCGTGTACACATTTACAGTTTTAAAACGTATCCTCTCTTTTAAAACCTCGTCAATTGTGCAAATAAGCAGCCTAAATAAAGTAAAAACGGAATGAAATTTTCATTAGTGCTCACAGCAGACTAACCTTATCAACGACAAGACCATAGCAAAGTCCAGACAGCTGCTTTTTTTCCTCCTCATTTCATTTGGTTATCAGTTAACCTAGTGGAAAAAAATAGATTTTGAAAGAGCTATAGCTTGTAGATCTCCCAGTCAAGGTAAGATGCGTGCATTACTTGAGGTCTAATTTAACTCCTGTGTTTTATTGATCGTTAGGGATCACAAGGGACTTCACATTCTTTCTCGTTGGAAGGTAGGGCCTGATATGAAAGAAATGTGTAATAAATGCTTGTGTCCTGTCCCTTGTTGATATCAAGCTGTTTTTTTTTGCCATCTGAAATGCATCAGTATTTCACATTTATTATAGTGTGATAAAACCTCTCTCAAATGGCCAGAGGGACACACTCCAGTAAGCAGTTTGGCAATACAAATTGGAGTGAATAGGAGGACAGTTGGTAGAAAAATCTCCGAGGTCACCGAGGTCAGGGCTACAGCTGACTCAACTGAAAAGAGGGGAAGAGGGTGCAATACCTGCAATCAGAAAATATGGATTCAATTCCTCCCAGGGATGAAGACAAATGTGTGTCCAAAGCGTGGGAGGAAAATTCTCTGGCGTGGGGCTATTCAGCCATATGTTATCAGTGTAACACTCCCTTTCATCCCTTTTAAAATCAAACCTCAAAATCTGCGTGTTACCCACACAGTATTATTGATACTAATTACAAAGAACCCATTGAGCCGACTGTGGAGTGTTGCAATAAATTGTGAACTTAATTTTTTTCTATTGAACCATTAGGGATGCAAGTGTTGGCCTTGGTTCAGGTGTAGCTAGTCCAATTTGGCAAACGTCAAGTTAGCTGATATTACAGTCAGCAGTATGTACATGATGCAATTGTGTAAATTTCTGCTTTTCACCCAATTTCCTGGTGTGTATTACATGCAGTTTAAAATACATTTGTGCACATACGGCCAATTTTAAAAAAAACTCTATCCACTCAATTTATTACTGTTATTGTTAGGAAATAAATAACAAAGCATATGTTAGTTTGTCAGAGATCATCCCAATCTTGAACCAATCATCATAAAGCACTGATTTAACATGCACAGCCTGGAGTCCACTAGCCAGTAGGCTGCTGGTCATAAGCGAGAGTTTGCACAGGGAAAGCAGTCTGAAAAATAAAATTTCACCGACTGAGTTTGCAAACACCAACGTGCAAGTTAATAATTTTTTAAAAAAATCATCAGTCATTGCACCTTTACAGGAAGTACAAGCTTTCCAAACTTTCCACATAAATGTCCAGCTCATTTTCTGTTTGCTTAAGAGTTATTTCTTTAATATCATTTTCAGGTCTCCGTTGCCTTGTTCCCCCTGTCATTATATTTGTCAGGTACCTTCTGTTCTTTCCCTGTTACCCTCTATATATGGATCCAATATAAATGAAGTAAACAGGCATCTCATACTGTGCAATATTAAAAAATATCTCTTGTCTCCTGAAAAGAAGGGCCACATTTGCTCTATTCCTGACGGGCTTAATGTTATTCTCAAGATGTTCTAATGCAACAAAAGCAGGTCAATGTACAGTACATGAAATTCTAATGCAAACACATTTTCATACATGGCTCTGCTTCACTGACTTGACAGTAACATTCCAATTGTACGTAAGTTCAGTCACAAACTTGTCTGTCTCAACTTGGTTCCATTTACTGTAATAGGATCCCAAGGAATTAACAATGTAATCTTGTATACTAACAAATGTTTATTCAGTATAACAACCGTTGAATAATGTGTAACAACTTCCGAAGCACCTCATGCAGCTCGTACAGACAGCCAGTTTGAAATTTCCAATACAGACTTTTAAATGTTAGAAAATGACATGAGCTCCTGAACGTAATAATACACCTTTAACCTTGGATGCATTAGAGAGCAGGGTGAAATGCCAGGATTACTGGAAAGCATCCACTTCATTGACATTTTAGCTCTTCCGGGGTTACTGAGTGTTCCTTACCTAGCAACAGACCTGCAGTCTTACTGTATTCTAGTTGTGAGTTGTCCATACATCTTGACTGACTTACGTCCATCTATCTGGTTCGAGAATTAGGATCCACCAGGCATAAAATTGGCAAAGGTGAAGATATGGACATACCTCGTAACAGATAATCATTATTGTGGTTTTAACTGTAGTCCATGTGGTGCTTGGCTTTGTTTCTGTTGCTGTCAAATGCATTGGTATCAATAGTGTTAAGATTCCACATCTACTAATGCAGGGGGTCTCTGGAAACTGCAGATATCAGGATCAGCAAATGTTCAGGCAACTCGCTGTACAATTATTTCCCAATTATGTTCCTCCATAAACATTTTTTAAAAATACTTATGGCTTAAAACCTATTCATAAGTTGTATTGGCACAGAAAGTGTAAAGGTGACTGCCTCAAGTTTATGTTGCTACAAAATATGTCCCACCATGCATTAAAATTGGTTGGTACTAAATGTTTAAAAGCGAGAGATGATTGAACAATTTAAAAATCAACTAATTCTCCATTCATAATCTGGATAAAGCTACTGATTGTGTGTTGATTATTTTCAATCAGGGCAGTATGGTGGCACAGTAGTTAGCACTGCTGCCTCACAATGCCAAGGACCCGTGTTCAATTCCTGGCTTGGGTCACTGTCTGTGCAGAGTCTGCACGTTCTCCCCGTGTCTGTGTGGGTTTCCTCCGGGTGCTCCGGTTTCCTCCCACACTCTGAAAGATGTGCTGGCTAGGTCCATTGGCCATGCTAATTTCTCCCTCAGTGTACCCGAACAGGCGCCGGAGTGTGGTGACTCAGGAATTTTCACAGTAACTTAATTGCAGTGTTAATGTAAGCCTACTTGTGACACTAAGAAATAAATTACTGGAATAAATTTGTTTGTCGTTATTAATTATTTTCTTATAGTAGTACTGAGTATATCGATCTCCTTAATTATTGTATCAAGGTGACTGAATGGCCTTGGAACCAAAAAAACCCAACTTAATTTGAGGACCTACTCAAAGGATACCAAACGGGCACAATGAAAAGAAACTCACCATGGTGATTAATTAGTTCCAGGAGGGTGGCGAGTTGGTTTGGCCAATTGCAGGTGAACTTCCATGTTTCTATCTTCACCCAAGGAGTGGTGAGCCTGTAGAATTCATTACCACAGGAAGTGGTTGATGCCAAAACATTGAATGCATTCAAGAGGTGGCTGGGTATAGCACTCGAGGCAAATGGGATCAAAGGTTATGGGGAAAAAGCAGGATTAGGTTATTGAGTTGGATGATCAGCCATGATCTTAATGAATGGCGGAGCAGACTCGAAGGGCCAGATGGTCTCCTCCTGCTCCTATCCTCTATGTTAACTAGCAGAGAAAGGCTTGGGAAATACTCCACCTTGGGATCAGTTACGTGTGTTGGTTTAATATCCCTCAGCACTACACTGAAGTGTCCACTTAGATCACAGCCCACATTTTTGCGGAGTCAGTCAATTCGGCAGCTCCTTACAAAGGGCAGGCAGGACCCAAATTCAAGATTCCTGTCCCATTCCTGCTTCCGGCAATTTTTGCCAGGGTGTGATAAGGGTGCAGATAACCAACCTACATGCAGCACCCCCACCCTTGCTAGCTCCATAACAAGGGTGGGCAGTTCAAAACACCCCTCCTTCACAGTTCGGGTGGTATCAGGGCCGTTCCACATACATGTATGATTCATAGTACCTTATAGGAGTCACCCATGTGGTAGACCCAAAAGAAAGCCGCCGACTTCTAGAATTCTTGGATTACCAGATAATTTGCTTTGAAATACAAAGAAAAACCCTGTTCTTTCAGTTTCAATTGTTGTAATGGTTTCCCAATGGACAATTAAGACAATTATGAATGTTTGACTGAATTGCAAAAGGAACCATTTATCTCAGCAGGGTGTTGTGTACACAGTTTAATCAACAGTTTTATGAGGTGATCATCTGTCTTTGCTGGGGTTTGTGAATAGATTTTTACAACTGGATGTTGACTGGGATTAACTGTTTTCAATGGTTCTGGGTTTTTTTCATTCTGAAGTATGTTTGAGTGACAACTCTATTTCATTGTTAGAAGTTAATTTTTACATGGCTCCTGAGGTCTGCCCATGGTGGATAGTGGGTGAGTGGCTTCGGAGGATATGTGCAGGGCATGGAAGTGTATGAGGGAACATGGAGGAGACATGTGGTATGAGGGGACATGGTAGTATGAGGGTGCATGAAAGAATACATGGGGTTTATGAGGAAGCCTGGAGAGGGCATGGGCATGTATGAAGAGGAATTGAGTAAGCTTGGATGACATGTCTGTCAAAGATTAAAGGGAGGCTCAGAATATTTTTCTTGGAAGAATGTGTGAGGCATCCACAATTGGAGACAATGGCTGCAGCATCTGTACTTACAGTGGTAGTCTCCAAAATCCCAGAAAGCCGTCAACACTTGAAGACAGTTATGCTGCAAACTGTCCATTTACTTCCAAGATAAAAGAGAGTTGGGCTCTCAAGGATAGCTATTCAGTATTTCTACCTGATACAAGGCCTTTGTAGTTCACTTGCCATGGAGATGAGCTTTGAGAGGAGATGTCTATAAGATACCCCTGAAATTTCCAGACCTAATTGAATCTGTATGGATCTTAGAGAGTGAGAATAAATTGCTATGGTTTACCACATAGGAATATGGTTGAGAGCTCACTTTTGAATCGAATGACCAAGTTCATGGGGGAGTTAAAATGAGGCTGGGTGATTCACCTAGCTTGAGTTAGAGAGATAATGCTCACGAAAACCCTCACAGTGAAAGACAACTCTGGGGTTAAAAGTTACCAGGCTGAGAAAGGAAATAATGGAAGTAACTAAGAATCACTTTGGAGTGGTTCTGGGAGAATTGAATGCCTACTTAAGGGACAGTGAAGTGGGATTTCCAACTGTGCTAAATGTAAGAAGTGAAAGTTTGTTTCTGCAGTTTAAAGTATGCTATCTACAAAAAAAAAACATGCTAAGTTAAAATTGTTGTTGTTTTGATTGTTAAAATGTGAAATCTTGCCATGTCATCCTTTCAGCAATTCACTGGAAGTTCAAATGTATTTTTTTTTAATTATTGGTCCCGACGAGGATCATAACAATAGTAAATTTCCAACATTCACAATTTATATTTTTAAAGCGCTTTTTTAAGTGCTAGAATTTGAGGTGAACATTCATCTCCTTCCTCTACGCAAAAAAAACACATATAAATAAAGCAAGGTTGAACTGTAACAATTCATAAAATATTTCACTTTATTGCTCAAGGAGCCACATACGACTAAATTCAAACTGCTCAAGGTATTAGTTTACTCCAGTGCTAATCTCCAGTGGTATCTACCATCTAACACACAGCGCATCAGCAAAAGATAAAATACTGTACATTTCTAATGCTGAACAGTGCAAAGCTGAAGAGGGAAACATGTGCGACCAAAGAATTCTTAGTTCGCACGGCACTGATCCCCAGAATTGCGACTTCTTTTGAATAAGGGACGCTGCTTTTGTCAGGCAAGGGTTAAAATCAGTCAGGAGTCAAAATGGAGACAACTCATTTAATTTAGGTGACACACAATAGAAAGATATGATGGAGTAGTGACTCAGGACACAGACTTGACTTATGTGAGACCTCTGATTTCTCAGCTAGAGTGGCTGATTCCCCTATGCTTGGAAGGTCTATTGATTTGGTGTAGATGGACAGCTCAAGAGGAACTGATACATTCCTTCCAGCATTTTTTTTTTCTCCCCACAGTACTGTGCAGATATACCAGATTCAACACAAACCTTACTGTTGTCTTGTACAAATTTCATTGAATGCATTGACTTTATTAGTCTTTCTTCCTTATTGCCCTCAGGTAGTTACCATTGTAAGGCTTGCTCTAATCCCACCTTCAGCAGAAAAGCCTAAGGCCTTTATCGTTCTATTTTTGAACTAAAAATGCTAAAAAAGGTAGTTCAAAGTTCTTTCAAGTTCTGTTCTACCAGAGGCTTGGCAGCTTCTATCAAGCTCAATTTAAAGTGTTCCACTACAGTCTTTGTAGTTTCAACCTTTTAAGCTTATGGAGTCTGGTGGAATAATTAGATCCTTTAGTCAAAATTTCCTCATTTATCTTTAAGAGGATAATCGCAGTATTGCTTTCAATGAATACCATAATGTATCTGTAGAAGCATATTAAAATGACCTCTATTTTTACCTGCACTGATTATCTGGCTTTTTTTTAAGCAAACCTTGCGCTTAGTACTTTCGGTCTCATTAATTCATGTATTACATTTATTTGTGACATCCTTTGAGAGTTCCTTTCCGCAGGGTTCAAGTGCATTTATGTGCATAAGGCTCTGACCTCTATTTGAATCACTATTGCTTTACTGGGAGAAGCTGTTGCCTTTGGGTACCTATAGCATGTACATGCCAACCTAAAAAAGCTGGCAAAGTCTGACCAACAGCTTCAGAAAAGCTAACAGCCGATCACACAAAGGCAGAGCTGAATATATGACAGCGGTATATAATTACACTGAAAGTGAAGTGAGGCAGTGGCTCAACATAATTGAAGCAGTTTTACCCAACGCTCCACCACTTCTGCACTATAGGAATTCTATGTATAGAGGGAGAGAGAGGCAAGAACTGTGGAAATTTCATTTATTTCAAGAAAAACATGCTCTATTGTAAATAGGTACTGTACTGATAAACCATGTTGCCAAACCCTTTCTCCACTAATTAATGCTCAGTTCATGGAAGCACATTTTACTTTCTGCTATCTTATTTTTATGATTTATTATTGTCGCTGGCGCTGTGAGGCAGCAGTGCTAAACACTGTGACGCCGTGTCACTTTCTGTGGGCCCGCTCCAACCTCTTCCCTTTCAGATCATAGAGCTACCCTCCTGTCTACCTCCTCCAATTCACATGAAACCTTTCAGCCATTCTAAAGTTTATTTATTAGTCATCAGTAAGGCTTACATCAGCACTGCAATGAAGTTACTGTGAAATTCCCCTAGATGCCACAGTCCGGTGTCTGTTCGGGTCAATGCACCTAACCAGCACATCTTTCGGACTGTGGGAGGAAACCGGAGCATCCCGAGGAAGCCCACGCAGACATGGGGAAAACGTGCAAACTCCACACAGACAGTGACCCAAGCCGGGAATTGAACCTGGGTCCCTAGCACTGTGAAGCAACAGTTCTAACCACTGTGCTACTGTGCCGCCCTATAGTTAATAACTTCCATCAGGTCAGGGCTATCACTTGTCCCATCTGCTTCCTGCACTTGTCCTGTTCCCTGCACCAGTTCATGTTTGGGCTGTCCTCCCTTCCTCAGTTCAAGTTATCACCGTCATACCCCCATGCTTCTTAGTTCATGTTGGCCCTTGGTTTGCTCCACTTTCACCACAATGTCCCCGCCAGCTTTCAGTCGGATGCTGCAAGTGGGAATTCCTAGTCTTACAAAACAATCATTGAGAATCCTTGTCCACAGCGGAATTTCAGGTCATGGTGCAATATCAGGCAGAAACTGGAAATAGCATTCAGAATCTGAGCCAGAAAAAGCATTGTTTCAGCTATGAACACAAAGAATCAGATGCTGGCCTCAGAATGTTGAAAGACTGCATGAAACATGAACCAATGTCAAGAATAAGGTTCGAGTGTTTGTGTTTGTGGTGCATGTTCACAGAGATGGGAAAATCCTGATTGGCTTGGCTGGATCATAAAAGCTAAATTAAGAAGAATGACATAGTGATTGGGTACTCAAGAAAGCTACCGTTAAGAGGAACTTGTTTGCGGCAGTGATATCAAGGAAGCTTATGTTGTAATCTGCCTTTAAGTGGGAGGAGCAAGACAGGGCGGCACGGTAGCACAGTGGTTAGCACTGCTGCTTCACAGCTCCAGGGACTTGGGTTCGATTTCCGGCTTGGGTCACTGTCTGTGTGGAGTTTGCACATTCTCCTCGTGTCTGCATCGGTTTCCTCCGGGTGCTCCGGTTTCCTCCCACAGATCAAAGATGTGTGGGTTCGGTTGATTGGCCATGCTAAAATTGCCCTTAGTGTCCTGAGATGCGTAGGTTAGAGGGTTTAGTGGGTAAATATGTAGGGATATGGAGGTAGGGCCTGGGTGGGATTGTGGTCAGTGCAGACTCGATAGGCTGAATGGCCTCTTTCTGTACTGTAGGGTTTCTATGATTCTATGATCACCAGCAAGGAAGTGTGTCAAGCGATCCAGTTTAGCTTTATTTCTGCTTTTAAGCAGAGCACAGCACTGATAGCTCTGTTGATGCATCTTCACTCTTCATACCTCTGTATAGATGTTCCTGGATGCCTAGATTCAATAAATTAACCCAAATATGCCCATACAGTTTTATGCCCCAAAGATCACCGAAACACACACACACCCAACGCTTTATTCTTGTGGCATGTGAGAATGGCCATGCTATGTTTCCCTCACACTGAGGACAGAGTAAAGAAACCCTGCTACAGGCAACCCTGCCCTGTCCCCCACACCCCCCAACCAACCCTGGCCATCCTTCCCAAGACCCCACTCATGGAAGGAGCAAACCCACCACCCCCAATCATCAGGACTCGGAACAATTCAATTTTGCATCTCCCCACCCGAGCGGAAGAGGACAAGGGGCTTTCGAGGGGCTGATTGCCTGCCCACTTCAAGTGTAAGATGAAAGTGAAAACCTGGACACATACTTAGAGGGGTCTACAGTGCCTGAGACTATCATCCCAGCTTTGATGAGCCCCATGATGTGGCTGTTCATTGGCAGGGTATATGCAGTTCTCTGGTAGGCAGGAGTCCGACAAATCGCTGAGGATGAGAGAAACATCACTGCAAGTCATCGTCATTCTCCTGCAGAGTCAGGCCAATGGCTTCAGCCCACTGCCACTGAACATGCGTAACATAACGGTTAGATAATGCAGGTACAATATCAGTGGTTTGACCTTACTCCCATTGTGGAAGAGCTCACCACCTGCTACTCCAGCTCGCCCCGGCAACAAGAGGCGATCAGGACATCCCTTGATCATTGGCCATTTTGGGCCCTGTCCACTGCCCAGCATTTTTCATCCTCCTCCTCGGCATCATCAAGTCCACTGCCCTCCTCAACATCTTCCTCACCCAAGGAGACCTAGCACTCACCCATCTCCTCCAGGTCTAGGTCGTCTGCTAGGTTGTGGAGAGCACAGCAGACCACAATAATGTGGTAGACCCTCTGGGGACTGCATTGTAGGGCACACCTCCTGACCAGTCCAGGCACTGGAACCGCATCTTCAACAGTCCGATCGCTTGTTCCGCGTAATGAAAGCTGAGCTTCATTGTATCAAGTCTCCGCTGATGTTTGTGTCCTCTGCATTGTTGTTATCACCCACTTTCTGAGTGGTTACCCCTTGTTCCCAAGGAGCCATCCCTCCAGCTGCCGCTCTTCCTCAAAGGCAGCTGGTATTTGCGAGCAACCCAAGATGTAACTGTCATGGGCGTTCGCCAGGAAATGGGCACACACCTGTGTGATACACATTGTGTGGTTGCAGATGAGTTGGACATTGAGGGAGTTGAATCCCTTGCGGTTCCTGAATGGCACCTCATGCTGCCATGGTGATTTAAGAACAACCAGGAACAACATCCAAGAATGACAATCCAATGGATCGCTGAGAACAATGAAAGAAACCTCCAGACAAACTTACGGTTATGAGATCTGGCTGTATGAGTAGATTATCTCTGTGTTTTAGAGACTCATATGTATTCATCAGTTTTATACACTCATGTAATAGGAGCTAAATATGATTATGTATTGTAAATAATTCTACTTCTTTGGAAGGAGCATGGTATTTTTAAAGAAAGGGGGATGTCTCTCAGGGACAGTGGTATGAAATCACTCAATAGCAAGTGTGTCATGTGATCCAGCTTAGTTTCACTTTTGTTTTGAGCAGAACATGCACACACAGCTCTGCAGCTCTTATGTTTTCAAGCATTACTGTGGATAAGTTTTCCCATGTACCCAGTTTTGATGAATGAATCCACAATGTGTTTACACAATCCTGCATGAGTGATTGGTGCCTTTTATGCCATTATAAAAGCACAGCAGCTATTTTGGACATGTGACGCGAACAGAAGTGAGTGTTTGGAAAAAGAGATAATGCAAGGCAAAGCACCAGGAAAACCTGTGCAAGAAAGACCCAAGATGGATGGATAATTTCAGGAGGTGAACTGACCTCTCTATTGGACAGGTAGTGAGGGCAGCAGAGAATAGCTATCAGTGCAGTGAGATTGTTCAGAGTGCGGCCGAGCCTCAGAACAAGGATGGATGAAAGACAAGACACATAGTGATAGAAGCCTTATGGCCCAGAAGATACATCCTTCCACTTCACTCTATATAACACTGGCCTCTTTATGGACAGGTTGAGTGTTCAGAATCTAGTTCTCTCACTTTTGATTATGAATTGAAAGGGCAGTGTATCTGCAGACACCATACCTACCAGGACCAGTATTTTTGCAAACTATGCCTTATTTCCACAGTGGTTAGCACTGCTGTCTCACAGCACCAGGGACGTGAGTTTGATTCTGACTTGAGTTACTATCTATGTGGGGTCTGTATATTCTCCCCGTGTCTGCATGGGTTTCCTCCGGGTGCTCCAGTTTCCTCCCACAGTCCAAAAGGCGTGCTGGTTTGGTGCATTGACCATGCTAAATTCTCCCTCAGTGTACCCAAACAGGTGCCGGACTGTGATGACTAGTAGATTTTCACAGTAACATCATTGCAGAGTAAATGTAAACCTACTTGTGACACTAATAAATAAGCTTAAAACTTAAGCTTAAACATTGGAGAAATGCTTAACTACTAGTCAATCAGAACCTTGGAATGACTGTTTTTTTTTAGTTCTGTGGTAAAGAATGGATTGGATAATCTGGCAAGATAGTTCTCATTTCTTCCTCCCACAGAAGTGCCCCTCCTACTAGTTGATAATGAAGCAGCAGCAGCAGAGGCACATACCTTATTTGAATACATTACTCTGTTGGTTGAAGAAGGCAGCATGGCAGCAATGAACATGCTGAGGAATCTGAAGGAAAGCTGATTTCAGGAAAACTACAAAGTATGAAAAGTAATTGAAAAATTAAAATTGGTGAATTGATGAATGATTTACTTCCAAACGAAAGCATTTCAAATTCGTATTATAGTGCTCCCAATCTGAGATATAGGTCATGTTTGGCGTTTTGTCTTTGTCACTTTTCAGCTTGCTGCCAACTGGATGGTTAGAATGGCTGCAAATAGCTTCAATTTTGTTTCAGGCTTGCTTAATTGGTGTCCAGTGGTATGATTTCATGGATAAATTAGGAACACAAATACCCCACATTTTGAAATCAGAAGGTTATAGTTTCAAAGCTCATACAAAGACAAACCTTTGGCTGACATTTTAGGGCAATTCTGAGGGAGTAAAGCATTGTGAGGGTTGCAACATTTTAGACAAGAGACTGAACATATTTTTTCAGGTGACTCTAAATGCTTCTACAACATTATCTGAAGAGCAAAGGACTTTTTAATGCCCTAGCTAACACTCATCCCTGAATAATATTAACTGAAAGAGATTAGTTGGCCATTTAACTTATTCTCTGTTGTAGGGCTTTGCTGTGAGAGGCATTGTTTACATTACAAAAGTGATTCCACTTCAAAAAATGTTTATTGGCTTTGAAAGGTTTTAGAATAACCTTAGATGTGAAAAGTGTTACATAAATGTGCTGGTATGTTTTTATGTTAGTAGGGCGATGCCTAGTCCAGATCACCAACAACCTGTCCTGATCCCCCCATGCCAACACTGTAGTTAAGAAAGCCCACCAACGTCTCTACTTTCTCAGAAGATGAAGGAAACTTGGCATGTCCGCTACGACTCTCATCCACTTTTACAGATGCACCATCGAAAGCATTCTTTATGATTGTATCACAGTTTGGTATAGCTCCTGCTCTGCCCAAGACCACAAGAAACTACAAAGAGTGGTGAATGAAGCCCAGTCCATTACACAAACCAGCCTCCCATCCATTGACTCTGTCTACGCTTCCCACTGCCTTGAAAAAGCAGCCAGTATAATCAAGGACCCCACACACCCCATATATACTCTATTCCACTTTCTTCTGTCGGGAAAAAGATACAAAAGTCTGAGGT
The DNA here is from genome assembly GCF_964213995.1 of Mustelus asterias. Taxonomy (NCBI): domain Eukaryota; kingdom Metazoa; phylum Chordata; class Chondrichthyes; order Carcharhiniformes; family Triakidae; genus Mustelus; species Mustelus asterias. The sequence continues at coordinate 23,769,880 of NC_135814.1, read as the reverse complement.
CACGTGCCAACCGACTTAAGAACAGCTTCTTCCCTGCTGCCATCAGACTTCTGAATGGACTTACCTTGCACTAAGTTGATCTTTCTCTGCACCCTAACTATGACTGTAACACTACATTCTGCACTCTCTCCTTTCTTTCTCTATGAACGGTATGCTTTGTCTGTATAGTGCATAAGAAATAATACTTTTCACTGTATACTAATACATGTGACAATAATAAATCAAATCAAATCAAATCAAAATAGTGGCATTATCGCTAGACCACTAATCCAGAAACTGATCTAATGTTCTGGCGGACCCGGGTTCAAATCCCACCGTGGCAGGTGGTGGAGTTTGAATTCAATAAAACAAAATCTGGAATTAAGAATCTACTGATGACCATGAAACCATTGCCGGTTGTCAGAAAACCATCTGGTTCACTCATGTCCTTTAGGGGTGGAAATCTGCCAACCTTACCTTGTCTGGCCGACATGTGACTCCAGAGCCACAGCAATGTAGTTGACTCTCCACTGCCCTCTGAACAAGGGGCAAATAGGGATGGGCAATAAATGCTGGCCAGCCAGCGATGCCCATGTCCCATGAATGAATTTAAAAAAAGAAAAACCATGATAATAGATAACCTGTAATAAAAGCAAAATACTGCAGATACTGGAAATCTGAAACAAAAATGGAAAATTCTGGATAATCTCAACAGACCTGGCAGCATCTGTGGAGAGAAACAGAGTTAACGTTTAATTATAATGTGAATCGTGAATAATCGTGAATTGACTCAAGATACAATTAGAGATTTTCTGGCAATAGAAGGGATCAATTCATCGAACAAAAAGCCAAGAATATGGATAGATTGGGGGTGTGATCAATTAAAAAGGGAAACGCATTTCCAGTTTGTTAAAAAAGTTTGTTAAAAATGTTTGTTTCATCCTTAAATCCTTGGGCGGCACGGTAGCACAGTGGTTAGCCCTGCTGCTTCACAGCTCCAGGGACCTGGATTCGATTCCCGGCTTGGGTCACTGTCTGTGTGGAGTTTGCACATTCTCCTCGTGTCTGCGTGGGTTTCCTCCGGGTGCTCTGGTTTCCTCCCACAGTCCAAAAGATGTGCGGGTTAGGTTGATTGGCCATGCTAAAATTGCCCCTTTGTGTCCTGGGATGTGTAGATTAGAGGGATTAGCAGGTAAAATATGAAGGGATATGGGGGTCGGGCCTGGGTGGGATTGTGGTCGGTGCAGACTCGATGGGCCAAATGGCCTCTTTCTGTACTGTAGGGTTGCTATGATTTCTATGATTTAAATCTGATGTAAAAGAATGAACTAGAAAAAGTGAATGGCTGGAGTAAAATAGACTAATTAAAACATTTGATTTACGAAACCTTTGTTCTAACTCATGAACTGACTGCGAACATGCCAGCTCCCTACGTGAGCATCTGTGGCTGTGGGCTACTAAAGGTGTCTGGACTGTTAGACAGCAATATGTGTGGTATGTTTAACATTCAACTTGCATAAGACTATAAACCAATTTTCAATTGTTATCCCAATCTATAAACAACTATTTTCTCATATAAATATTCATCTACACTATGTTTACAATAATTTTCATAAAAGTCAAGGAGACCAAACTTGGCAAAGCTCATTGTATACTCTAGAAATCCATTTGGATTCCATTACCTCCTGTCTTCAGTAATGATATGATCTGAACTGAAACACCAGCAAAGCATCTCTGTCTTCTATTGTACCTCTTCGGAGGTTAGCACTGACTGGAAAAATATTGTGACATCCAAAAGTTACCTCTCTTGAATTGTTGAACAAAAACAACTTTATGAAAGAAAAAGAATCAAAGGCAATCCTGAATTTATTTCTATGGAAAAATAGTTTATATAAATAAAAGTGATTAATGCAATCAAGCTTTTCAACATTGCACAACATTGTATTGTTGAGCAGCTCTGAGCCAGGAGTGAAGTTACTGCTTTTCATGTAAGGGACATCCTCGAGACATCGGACATCATTCAGTTAGGATGCTAGAGGTAAGCAGGCTCTGAAAGATTGGTTTAACGGCAGACTGCTTCATACAGTCACCACAATGACACCGAGGTTAGCATTGGCGAGCTGTAATCCTCACAGTTTGACATCACCTTTTACGGAGACTGCATTGTTGATGTTCTTCCAATTAAGAAGACCATCGCTGCTCCTCCATTTAAGGAGATCATAGCTGATCCTTAGCCTCAACTCCACTTTCCCACCAGATCCTTATATCCCTTGGTTTCCTTGGGATCCAAAAATCTACTGTTCTCTGCCTTGAGCTGAATGAACGGACATCCACAGCCCCGTGTAGATTTGCTAAGAATTCCTAATCCTTTGAGTGAAGAAATGTTGCCTTATCTCAGTCCGAAATGGCCATCCCCTTTTCCAGAGATGATGCCCCTTCTTCCAGCCAAGGGAAACAGCCCCTCAGCATTTATCTTGTCAAGCCCCCTCAGAATCCTACATAGTTCACATCACATTTGTCTGAACTTCAGGGAATATAAGCTCAGCCTATTTAAACTTTTCTCACAAGATAACCTTCTTATCCCAGGAATCAGTTAAGTGAACCTTCATTACACCCCGTCTAAAGCAAATATGTTATTTCTCACTTACCAAAGACTAAAAGTGCGCAAAGTACTTCAGGTGTGGTCTTGGTAATCCTCAGTAAAGACTTCTTTACTCAAGTACTTCAGTCATTTGCAATAAAGGTCAACATACCAGTTGCTTTCCTGATTGCTTGCTGTACCTCCATTTGGACTTGCTGTGTTTCTTGTACAGGACACCCAAATCCCTCTTAATAACTTCTCATCATTTAAAAAAAAAAGTTTCTTTAAATTTTTCCTAACACATTGAATAGTCTCATATTTCCACATGTTAAAATCCATCTACCAGTTTCTTGCCAACTCGTTGGGCTGAATTTTCATCTTTGGTTCAAGTTCATAGAACATAGAACATTACAGCACAGTACAGGCCCTTCGGCCCTTGATGTTGCGCTGACCAGTGAAACCAATCTAAAGCCCATCTAATCTACACTATTCCAAGATCATCCATATGTTTATCCAATAACCATTTGAATGCTCTTAATGTTGACGAGTCCACTACTGCTGCAGGCAGGGCATTCCACGCCCTTACTACTCTCTGAGTAAAGAACCTACCTCTAACATCTGTCCTATATCTATCACCCCTCAATTTAAAGCTATGTCCCCTCGTGTTAGCCATCACCATCCGAGGAAAAAGGCTCTCACTATCCACCCTATCTAATCCTCTGATCATCTTGTATGCCTCTATTAAGTCACCTCTTAACCTTCTTCTCTCTAACGAAAACAACCTCAAGCCCCTCAGCCTTTCCTCATACAATTTTCCCATCATACCAGGCAACATCCTGGTAAATCTCCTCTGCACCCTTTCCAACACTTCCACATCTTTCCTATAATATGGTGAACGGAACTGTACGTAATACTCCAAGTGCGGCCGCACCAGAGTTTTGTACAGTTGCAGCATGACCTCCTGGCTCCGAAACTCAATCCCTCTACCAATAAAAGCTAACTCACCGTACGCCTTCTTAACAACCCTATCAACCTGGGTGCCAACATGGACACCCAAATCCCTCTGTTCATCCACACTACCAAGTATCTTACCATTAGCCCAGTACTCTGTATTCCTGTTACTCCTTCCAAAGTGAATCACCTCACACTTTTCCGCATTAAACTCCATTTGCCACCTCTCAGCCCAGCTCTGAAGCTTATCTATGTCCCTCTGTAACCTACCACTTCCCTCCGTACTGTCTACAACTCCACCGACTTTAGTGTCATCCGCAAATTTACTAATCCATCTTTCTACGCCCTCATCCAGGTCATTAATAAAAATGACAAACAGCTGTGGCCCCAAAACAGATCCTTGCGGTACACCACTAGTAACTGAACTCCAGGATGAACATTTCCCATCAACCACCACCCTCTGTTTTCTAACAGCTAGCCAATTCCTGATCCAAACCACTAAATCACCCTCAATCCCATGTGTCCGTAAAATCACCCTCAATCCCATGTGTCCGTAGCACAAGTTAGACTGTTTCCCGACATTGAGTTTCCGACTTCAGAAAGTCAGCCCTTTCACCTGGAACTTTGATGCCCGAGAGTTGGTTGTGACCTAGAGGGGGAACAGTTTCCTCCCGAGGCAAGTCCAAGGTGGTAAAAGAAGTGGTCAGATGTCAAGGCTGGCAGGTTAGAAGGTGCACCTCCATTTATTAGGGTATTGGCCTAGTCTATCCATGGTTATTAGGTCCTCTGGTCCTCACCATTTATGGTGAACAATCACAGAAACAACTATATGATGACATCAACAAGTTCCATCCCACCATCAGACTCACCATGGACTACTCTCCGGAATCGGTTGCATTCTTTGACACATGCATGTCCATCAAGGACGGTCACCTCAGCACTTCACTGTACCGCAAGCCCACGGATAACCTCACGATACTCACTTCTCCAGCTTTCACCCTAAACACGTTAAAGAAATCATCCTACGGACAAGCCCTCCGTATACACAGGATCTGCTCGGATGAGGAGAATCGCAACAGATACCTCCAGACGCTGAAAGATGCCCTCATAAGAACAGGATATGGCGCTCGACTCATCGATCGACAGTTCCGACGCGCCACAGCGAAAAACCGCACTGACCTCCTCAGAAGACAAACACGGGACACGGCGGACAGAGTACCCTTCGTCGTCCAGTGCTTCCCCAGAGCAGAGATGCTACGACATCTTCTCCGAAGCCTTCAACATGTCATTGATGAAGATGAACATCTCGCCAAGGCCATCCACACACCCCCACTTCTTACCTTCAAACAACCACACAATCTCAAACAGACTATTGTCCGCAACAAACTACCCAGCCTTCAGGAGAACAGTGACCATGACACCACACAACCCTGCCACAGCAACCTCTGCAAGACGGGCCGGATCATCGACACGGATGCATCATCTCACGTGAGAACACCATCCATCAGATAGACGGTACATACTCTTGCAACTCGGCCAACTTTGTCTACCTGTTACGCTGCAGAGAAGGATGTCCCGCGGCATGGTATATTGGGGAGACCATGCAGACGCTACGACAACGGATGAATGAACACCGCTCGACAATCACCAGGCAAGAGTGTTCTTTTCCTGTTGGGGAACACTTCAGTGGTCACGGGCATTCGGCCTCTGATCTTCGGGTAAGCGTTCTCCAAGGTGACCTTCATGACACATGACAACGCAGAGTCGCTGAGCAGAGACTGATAGCCAGGTTCCGCACACATGAGGACGGCTTCATCCGGGATCTTGGGTTCATGTCACACTATCTGTAACCCCTACGACTTGCCTGGACTTGCAAAATCTCACGAACTGTTCTGTCTGGAGACAATACACATCTCTTTAACCTCTGCTTAACGCTCTCTCCACCCACATTGTCTGTACTTTTAAGACTTGATTACCTGTAAAGACTCGCATTCCAACCATTATTTTGTAAATTGAGATTGTGTCTTTATTTGCCCTGTTTGTGAACAGAAATCCCACTCACCTGATGAAGGAACAGCACTCCAAAAGCTAGTGGCTTGTGCTACCAAATAAACCTGTTGGACTTTAACCTGGTATTGTGAGACTTCTTGCTGTCCTCACCATTTATCCATCACTCACCCTCCATTTACCTCATATCATCCATGCCACCTCCATACTCTCATGATCCCTCCACCATGTCCACTGAGTCAGCATTCACTCGGAATAGAACTCATGAACCACATAACACTGTCAAACTTGCAAGAGGGTTTTTCAAAAAGGGATTTTGAAATGTTTGTGAACATTTCAAAGACTTGCCAGTGTTATGATATAGCTCATTTGTTCTGTACCTTGTGAATACTGAAAGAGTGCTTCAAAGGCTCAGTAGATGTAGGGACACTGAATGAGTGTAAAAACCGAACCACAGGGTTCTCTACATACATTAGTTGAGGGCGGCATGGTGGCACAATGGTTTGCACTGCTGTTTCACAGTGCCAGGGACCCGGGTTCGATTACCGGTTTGGGTCACTGTCTGTGCGAGTCTGCATGTTCTCCCCGTGTCTGCGTGGGTTTCCTTTGGGTGCTCCAGTTTCCTCCCACTGTCCAAAAGATGTGCTGGTTAGGTGCATTGGCCATGCTAAATACTCCCTCAGTGTATCCAAACAGATGCCGGAGTGTGGCGACTCAGGGATTTTCATAGTAACTTCATTGCAGTGTTAATGTAAGCCTACCTGTAACTAATAAATCAACTTTAAACTTCTAATTTTCCATACCATTGAATGCAGAAGAGAACTTTATATACTTGATAAAGTACTCTATTGCATCCGAACCTTAATGCAGTGTTGATCAATTTAACTCTCTTACCTTTCCCTATGATCAATCACTACATTAACAAAATAGTTAACAGATCAAATGGAATCTAATTATGCCTGCAGAAGTTGGGAAGAGGTTTTAAATTTACGGTCAAAGGATTCCCGTAAGCTTACCCCACGGTTCACAAACTAACTTCTCTGGCACAGTTCCCACAGCCTGCAGGAGGCACCTACTCCATAAAAAATAGCAACTCAGGGGAAAATTGCTTTTGGATCGGACGTTTAAATAGCAAACCTAACAGCATTTTACATGAGTGTCAGACCCCAACCGAGGCAAGTGGCATGAGGTAAAAGTGGCCTGGCAAATATAAATTTGTGGCCCCCTACGTCTCCTGTTTGGTCTTCTCGGTGCAGGTTTGTTCAATGTTGAGTGAGAATAATTCAGCCCTTTGTGTCCCCTTCAGAGCTTATTTTTCCAACTCGCTTTGTCACGTTGGCGCACTTGATGATATTACGCTTGGCCCCTCATTCGAGTCATTAATCAGGATTAGAAATAGCTGAGGCTCCATCACCCATCTTTTTGGCACCTCAGTGTTAACTGCCTGCCAACATGAAAATAACCCGTGTATTCCAACTTTGTGCTTTCTGTCCTCCAAACTCTTATTTTCAAGCCCATTATGTTTTGCCACCCTTATGCCTTAAGGGTGGCACCTCATCAAATGCCAACTGAACATCCAAAATACAGTACATCCACTGGTTCTTCTTTATCTACTCTGTGAGGTACATCCACAAAAATCTCAAATAGATCTGTTAAACAAAGTTTCTCTCTTATAAAACCGCATGTAACACATGTAATTCCATTTTAAAGGTTGCTACCTTTTCCCACCATCAATATTTTGGCATGTCCTAAATGTTGAGTTAAATGTGAAGGAGATCCTGTGTGTTTTGGAATCTATTTTCCGAGGAACATATAGTAGTGGGATTTGACTTGCTCGATGGTGCAATCTGTCATTTTAAAAGGCCTGTGTTTCAGCCTCCACAGCAGGTTATAGGTGAGCAATTATGGAAACAAGTTTAAAACAGCTAAAGCTGTTCCCATTAACAACAAATGTGCTTGCCAGCATCCCAGATGTTGATGGACTGTGCTCTATTCCTGGGAAGGGAAACCGTTTCTGAGAAGTTTAAACAGCAGAATTCTCATGCTGAAACCATCGTAGGAATACAAGGCTTAAAACACTGCAAATGTTGGAAATCTGGAATAAAAACAAAAAAAGATTGCTGCAAATACACGACGGGTGTTTCATTGCCTGCAAAGAGAAGGAACAAGTTAACATCTCCCTCTATCACAATTCACTTGTTAAATCTTTTCACAATAGGCTCTGTATTTATTAGTTGGGAAAGTGATTCCTAGTCTGCCAACCTCTTGAAGGCTTCTGAAAAGATCACAAGACCATAAGACATAGGAGCAGAATTAAGCCACTCGACCCATCGAGTCTACTCCGCCATTCAATCATGGCTGATATTTTTCTCATCCCCATTCTCTTGCCTTTTCCCCATAAGCCCTGATCCCCTTATTAATCAAGAACCTATCTATCTCTGTCTTGAAGACACTCAATGACCTGGCCTCCACAGCCTTCTGCGGCACAGAGTTCCACAGATTCACCACTCTCAGGCTGAAGAAATTCCTCCTCATCTCTGTTTTAAAGGATTGTCTCTTTAGCCTGAGTTTGTGCCCTCTGCTTCTCGTCTTTCCTACGAGTGGAAACATCCTCTCCACGTCCACTCTATCCAGGCCTCGCAGTATCCTGTAAGTTTTAATAAGATCCCCCCTCATTCTTCTAAACTCCAACGAGTAAAGACCCAGAGTCCTCAACCTTTCCTCATACGACAAGCTCTTCATTCCAAGGATCATTCTTGTGAACCTCCTCTGGACCCTTTCAAAGGCTAGCATATCCTTCCTTAGATACGGGGCCCAAAACTGCTCACAATACTCCAAATGAAAAGATGGGCAGGATCTTCGTTCTGGGGAAGGAACCCAACACTGGAACCATTTCCGGGTCAATACCTCATGCCTGCTGGAGGGGGCAAGGGAAAGTGCCCATGATTTTCCTGAACGTCTGTTGCTAATTGGCTGGAAGGAAATTTTGGCGGCCAATTAGTGACACGAACTATAGGATGGAGGTGCGACTTCAAAAGCAAGGGTCTGATTTAAAGATGTCATAGCAGCCATTTGGAAACAGGATACAAGCGCCAATGCAACAGGAGGAGAGGCAGAGGCTTGGCGCCTAGTACAGGCTTGCCCCTTGCTTCATGGATGCAGACTTTGAGGTCTTATGAGAGTCTGTGAGAGAAGAGGGAACTCCTATTTCTGGAGGATAGCAGGAGAAGGCGATCCGGCCAAACAAAGCAGCTAAGAGAATCTAAGATTTAAGAAAACAACTGTGACAAAGTCACAGAGAACCAGGTGGGCCTCTTAAACAGCCCACCTCAACCTTTGGCAGTCCCACCGCCTACCTCCAATCTGCATCTGGGTGATTGCCCGACCCCAGTGCATGTGCCTTGGGAGTGAAAATCCAGGCCCACTTTACCACTTCCATTCAGAGATCTTCTGGAAGGGAAATAGCAAAGAACTGGGAAGTGGTAAAAAAATAGCAACATTTCACTCGCACGAACAAGGTTGTATTGCGAGAAACATCGCGAGACCTCAGTGTCGAGAGTTTAACTTAACTGGCCCATTTTCTGGATCATGTTTAATTTCAAGATGAATTTGGATCATTCCAGTAAGATGAGAGAAAACTACAAACAAAGCAGTATCTCTTCCAAAACAAACCAAAATCTAGATATGTTGGACCTGTTGCTCTAACACCGGGCTCCAGTAATTCAGTATTAGCCTCAAATTGCTGGGGAGGTAGTGAAATGGTTAATCGTATGCTGGACTGCTGCCTCACCGACAGGCCTGCCAGTTAAGCAGCTTAACTGAGGAGAGGCAATCTTGCTTCGAATTCAAAGTCCATTCACCTGAAGAAAATCGTCCCGTGTAACTGTAACAAAAATTGCCATGTACATACCACAGGGGCAGTCACTCAGAGGGAAGTTCCACATCAAAGGGTTTGAAGAGCATCACTGCTACAAAAGCAGGATGTAAAATAAATGTAAACTGGTTTGGCTGAGAGGAGCTTATTTTACGTCGCAGTTCAGCAAGGGCTTTCACATTTCCATCTGTTTTAGGTCCAATAACAAAAAAAAACAACAAACAAAAAATGGCAGGAACGAAATATTGGATGAGCATTTATTCCGCGCACTCTCAAGGCTCCATGAGGCAAACCCTTAGAGCTTACACCAGTTAACAGAGAGTGTTTTGAAAGCTTCAGGAATTCTGCTTCTCACCAATACAAGAGAGAGAGAAAAAAAAATACTCAACCCGCAGAATGAATTGGAAAATCCAAGCATGACTAAAATGTACATTCCCCACAAGTCAGTGAATTTTGCTCCCTATTTGTCACTGCCACCTTGGAGAACGGTGCACATTAATAATGCATGGGTGCTAGGAATGTATTAGCGGTTACCCATGTGAAGAGGATCAGCTAGGGACATGGAAGAGCTGTTAAGACACAGAACCAGTGCTCCAGAGTACCTTCTTATTTATTGAAGGGATTTTGGGAGAAGTGTCAGGTGTGGCGGATGCGATGCATCATCGTAAAGAGACGTTGAGCGTCTCCTGGATAGGACTGTAATTAGGTTCATTGATCAAATTCAGGGGGGTGGCAGAAGCACCCCCCTCCTCCTCCCCTCCGTCAGAGCTTTGAAATCTCATCTGCTACCATTGTTTAACATAAAAGAGATGGCTAAGAAGAGATATATTAAAAAAAACACAGAAATATTTCAGTGTAGGAAGATATCATGATTACTTTTGAGCACAGCCAATTCCTGTGAAGTGAATGACATTAATATGTTCCTCTTCATCAGAATATATACACGATAGCTCTCAGCACCGAAATGAGGTTTCCTCGCAAAATGTCTGCTGTGATTTCAACAGTAATAAAGGATTTAAAAGACATCAAATACTATTTTATCCTATTTAATTTTTTTTATCTGCTCTACTTCATCTGCCATATAGAATATGAAGGATAAAAGAATATGTGTAATTTGCCCTGTAAACATAATAGTGTGTGATAGGTAGAAAACCATTCACTTGACAGGAATCTACAGCTTTGAGTATGCAGTTAATGGAAGTGGATCTAATGAATAGATGTACACAATGACTTTATTTTGGGCAGGGGGCAATTTTATCTCAGCAGAAACATTTTCATAACCCATTTGTTTTCTGAAGGATACATTTGAGGTAATCCTGCCTTGTTCTGTGAAAATTAGGTCATTCTTCCAGCTTTTTCACTGCGAATTTTGGCTGCAAGATGCATTATAAAAATTGTTGCGTTCAATGAATGAGTGAGATGGGGGCGGCATGGTGACACAGTGGTTAGCACTGCTGCCTCACAGTGCCTGGGGTCTGGGTTCAATTCCTGGCTTGGGTGATTGTCTGTGCAGAGTCTGCATATTCTCCCCGTGTCTGCGTGGGTTTTTTCCGGGTGCTCCAGTTTCCTCCCACAGTCCAGTGATGTGCAGGTTAAGATTCATTGGCCACACTAAATTCTCCCTCAGTGTACCCAAACAGGCACTAGAGTGTGGCGACTAGGAGATTTTCACAGTAACTTCATTGCAGTGTTAATGTAAGCGGCTTGTGACTGATAAATAAGTAAACTTTAACTTTAAAAAACTTTATATAGAAATATTTAAAAATCAATGCGTTATTTTCCTTTGGCCTTTATTACAAATCAAATGGCTAGGTTAAAACAGTGGAGTGTAGAGGGTTCACTCACTGTTGGACAGAACTATTTACTGTTTGACTCAAGGTCCAAAACTCACACCGGCTTGAAGTCCTCCACTGAAGCTGAGGACAGTGCGTCATGTGATTACTAATCCAGGACCCCATACCATTATTCTAGAAAACTGTCAGGTATCAATGTCTCTCCTCCACCATTTGTATCTGATACAATCTCCACTCAGAACTACCAAGCATGAAATCATTTTTAACAATACTTTTAAGTTCAGTGCCACTATCTACAAATATCACTGATCACTCGTCAGCTTGCCATGGTGCTCAGAAGCTTGTACTGGGCACAAAAAGATACTTTGAATGTCTCCTGTTTGCACATCTCTTTTGACTGGTCAAGTAAATCCGAGTTGTCTGAATTGAAAACCGGAGGAAGGAAGTTTTCTCATCCCTCCCGTCACGGGAATCGCAGCGGGCGGGGGGGGGGGGGGGGCAGATCATGCAAATGTCCATTGACCTCGGGCGGGACTTTCTGGTCTTGGGGCGAGTGCGGCCGGAAAAGCCCTCCCCGGATATGGATTCTCTGCTTGGACCCCAGAATGATCTAATTTTACTTCCTCTGTACATTCTCCCCATTTCTGCGTGGGTTTCCCCGGGTGCTCTGGTTTCCTCCCACACTCCAAGGTTGTGTAGTTTCAGTGGATTGGCCATGCTAAACTCCCCCTCAGTGTCAGGGGGATTGGTGGGGTGGATGCGTGAGGTTATGAGGATAGGATGGATTGTTGTTGGTGCAGGCTGGATGGGCCGAATAGCCTCCCTCTGCACTGTGCGGATTCTATGATTCCATGAAAGCTGTCACTTCACATTTGCACCTGTCCTTTGAGTTGAGAAGTGAGAAGCAGTTCCATCTAATTACAAAATGTGGTTATTAAATGCAACATTCAAATTAGAGCATGCCCCCACCTTCTTACAAAATGCTAGTTTCCTGTGGGGTTGTGGGGTGGCGGAGGGGGCAACCTCTTGATTACTGATCAGAAGAGGTAAAACTCCCTGCACGATATCATCATGATATGACTCTGCTCACTGAGAGTAAGTGAGTTGCCTTCAACCAGGCAGGTGGCAGACATTCACAGAAGCTCTGTGAGGATCTATGGACAGTCTTCACTACAAATTGTCAATTTCCTCCTGTATCGTAGGGATTATGGGCAACTGCACCCCTTCCCATAACATGAGCCTTATCCGTGAGGGGGCGGGTTCCCAGCAGCCATGCTTATGGAAGGGACATGAGGATTATGGGATGTACTCAGTAGTTTGCCTCATCACCATCTCTGAATCATGCAGCGACGAGCATGTCCTGAGCTTGCCTACCCCAACTGTTTCAAAGCCACCATCTTACCCTCCAGCACTTCCTCTCCATCATTCACCTCAATACACTTCTCATCTGAGGAACTGTGCTGCTTCTCCTCTACCTCTTCCTCAGGCAGGATGTTACTTGTGTGAGCAGCCTGACTCCAGTCTTGTTAATTGAGTCAGAGCTGAATGATCTCAGCTGCAATGGACTGGTCATCACTGACATGCCTCACCATTAATGAGCTCACCACACCACACCCGCCGCCACCACCCCACCCCCAAAAGATATGAGTGGATCTGCCAGTCCTTGATGACCGACCCACCCACCCATTAGTCCGGCTTCCCTCCCAACTGTCAGGACCCGACAAGAAGTCTGGCCCAGCAGCAGATGAACGCAGCCTCAGGAAAGGCCATTTTAAGGCTTGGCTGTCTTCCACCGCTAGCGCTGAGTTTTCCCCACCTTCTGACCAAACCCACTCAAAAACATCAGGAGTGGAAAATCCCACCTACATGGTTGCTTTTCTGAGTAATTAATACCAGCATCATGAATATAAGTTCGGTAAACTGTAATGACTGCATTCATAAAACAGCTGAAGCAATTTCTGAAGAATGACTGTGCCACCGTGCGGGCGGCACAGTGGTTAGCACTGCTGCCTCACAGTGCCAAGGTGTCAAGTTCAATTCTGGCCTTGGGTCACTGTCTGTGTGGAGTTTGCACGTTCTCCCCGTGTCTGCATGGGTTTCCTCTCCCTGCTCCGGTTTCTTCCCACACTCCAAAGATGTGCGGGTTAGGTTGATTGGCAGTGCAAAATTCACCCTAGTGTCAGGGGGATTAAGGAGGTAAATGAGGGTTGCGGAGATAGGGCCTGGGTGGGACTGTGGTCGGCGCAGACTCGATGGGCCGAATGGCCTCCTTCTGTACTGTAGGGATTCTATGATTCTATGACTAATATCACAAAAATGTTTGGGCTGTACAACTTGCGTCTGCAAAAGTGTCAGAACCAGGATATGCATAAGCATGGGAAAAAGACAAACTACCAGGCCAATTATTCTCGCAAACAATTGGAAGGATACCTGCAGTTCATTGCCAATTTTTAAATTACTACTGCACTAGTGAAATGTTATACTACCAGCTAAATGTGAATTATTATTTCCGAAAGTGATTAATGAAACAATAAACTTCAAAGATTTCAGAGGTCCTTCCCTCAGATGTGAAAAGGATTTAGAGTATTCACACAGACTGATACTGAAGCAAGTCTGAATGTAGTCTCAGGTTAACGCCGCAAAAATATTGGCTTTCCATGGTTGTAAGGCAGAAATTTCAGAGCTACTTTCGTTCAAATCTCCCTTTTATAGTTGTGATAATTTTTCTAATTCTTGTCACCTAGTTTTTTCACCCTGTATCTGTGCAACATTTAGACCACAGGCAAACTGACTCTTGTCCCTTACTAGCGAGCCTGCTGTTAAACTGATCCCAGATCTCTGCTCTTTCTTAATTAAAAAGATCTATCTGTGGTGTGGGCAGCCTGGTGCTCCCCGCTGATAGATGTACAGACATGAATAGAGATTGGGAACAATTTCAAATGGGGAATGAAATGAAAAGGACCAGCAGAAAAAAACTCTCCTAAATTTCAGATTTGCACTCTTTTCCCAGCCATTGTGCACAATTGTCATTATGAATATCAGGATTTATGCCAATTTGGAACCCAGCATTAACAAATCCATGCTATTAATCATAGAATCCCTACAGTGCAGAAGGAGGCCATTCGGCCCATTGAGTCTGCACGGACAACAATCCCACCCAGGCCCTATCCCTGTAACCCCACATATTTACCCTGCGAATCCCCTTGACACGAAGGACAATTCATCCTAGCCAATCAACCTAACCCGCACATCTTTGGAGTCTGGGAATAAACTGGAGCACCCGGAGGAAACCCACGCAGACATGGGAAGAACGTGCAAACTCGACACGGACAGTCTCCCGAGGCCGGAATTGAATCTGGACCCCTGGCACTGAGAGGGGGCAGTGCTAACCACTGCACCACCGTTCAGTCTTAAATCAAATCACAAAACTGCTATGTTGACCCTTCACAATTTGGTCTCTTTGAAGGAGCATTTACTTCAGCAGAGGTCACAAACTATCTGTGTAGACCCCTGAAAATTTCAGAGTATACTTTGAACTGACAACGCTCAGAATATTGACTTGTTGAAAGACCTACATATCGAACATGCAGGTCTCAGCCTTCAAACCATTGACTTACATACCTAAAAATACTAAGCACTGGTGCCAAAATTAGTTCAGCTGTAACTGTAGCATTGTATGACATGTGCAAGCAATTTTTCATAGATGTCCATCTCCTGTAATATTGACATTGTAATTATAGTTCTAATGAAGACAGTGTGTACCAAATAATTCACAACAACAACAAAATCAGGTGTAAGATTGGTCTGGGGCCATGTAGCTCTTTGAACACATCATTTAGCTCAATGATATTCTAATGCGCCTATGCTACTGATTAATCAAGGTAGCCTGCAGATTGGCCTGAAGCACAATCGGAACATTTTTCCAGCTGTTCTTAATGATAGACTCACCAAATGGACTTTGTTCCGCATCAGGCTCAGTGACTTGCCGTTTCATTTTCTCATTTGGTTTCAGTGTAAAACACTAAATTGAAACATGTGAATATTATTTTACAGACAATAGACTGGCTTTCAAATCCCGATGAAATGAACAACAGTCATGGGAGCAAATTACAGCTTAGTGTCAGTAACTTCCCCTCTTCCATCCTAATTTTCCATGAATTTTGGAGGGTTTTTTTTCTGAGGAAATCATAGAAACCATAGAATCATAGAATCCCTACAGTGCTGAAGGAGGCCATTTGGCCCATCGAGTTTGCACCGACAACAATCCCACCCAGGCCCTATCCCCGTAACTCCACACATTCACCCCGTTAATCCCTCTAACCTACGCATCCCGGGACACTAAGGGGCAATTTAGCATGGCCAATCAACCGAACCCGCACATAATACATTTTGGGCCAATCCTGACAGAAAATGGTAAATTAAAAAATAAACGGCTTTTTTAGTTCAGTCAATAATCAGCTCTGGCGAAGCTATTTTGTCCAGTAGCTATGATTTCAAAATCCTCCACCAGGATTTTATCAGGGTCTCGCACACCCGTCGAAAAATCTCTGTCTAGTGCTGTGGAGGAAACATAATGGAATCAAGTGCCCTTCAGGCACTTAATTGACCACCATAGGGCCTTCCCCTTGATTGAGGCCACTGGCAGTAGAAGTCCTGCCCCCCGGGAGCTGATGGCCTCTCAGAGGCCGGAAGCTCACCAACAGCACCAACACGAGAGGTGGCCGCTTGCAGGAGCTCAAGATGTAGAATCACAGGAGGACCCCAGGCCACTGTGAGTAAAGATGGAATGAGAGTCGTAGGGATGGGGTCGTCGTAGGGGGAAGAAGGGGGAAAATCAGAGGCAAGGACAGATGTGCCGCTTTTAGCGGCTATTCCCATACCTGATGCTGGGTCCCTTGATTGGGAACAGAGTACCTGATAGCAAGGGATCCCCCTCCCTAATTTGCCCTAGGAGGACACTGGTAAACCCAACAGGCTTTGTTGGACGGCCTTCTGAGGGAGTGGGAGATCTATGTGACCTCCATCACTAAATTGCAGTGGACTCAGGGATAATGAATGTTAATTGGCCTGTTAATGAGTATAATTAATGTCATGCAACCAACAGGATTTTGTGTCGGTGCCTTCTGCCCTCCAACATAACCAGGGGAGGTTTTCCACTGTCAGTGGAAAAACATGAGGTAAGGTCTTTCCCATGATTAAGGGGGGCATGGATGCCACCATGAGAGACCGCATACGATTTAACAACATGTTTCTAACCAGTTAATGTAGGAAAAGTTAACCTGCTACCACACTACTTACACAATGAAAGAAATCATGTGGTAAAGTAATACCATTTATAACATCAATATAAAAACAGTCTACCATTAGATATTTGCTTCAGCTTTTGCGTTGAGGTGAAACAAGTCTATTCCTAATTACCAATGGGAATGTGGTGAGTTACAAACCAAGAGTATTGAAGATTCCATATGATTAACAGATATTTCCAGATGCCTGGCAAGGTATAGATTTTACTGCTGATCAGTCAACCGATCACTATAGATCACTGTCTAAACTCGCTGACTTTCCTGAACAGAGAACACCTAAACTGTGAAAGGATTGAATGCAAAAATAGTGGGACCTTGGGAAGAATTTAAGTAATCACGTGAACACATCCCATTTCTTCCTTGGCATCATTATCTTAAACACAGATCCCTTTATTTAAAAAAAAATGCCGTAAGGTAACAGTTCTATAAACACAAAATACCGTAATTGTTGAGATTGGAAATATAAACAGAATGTGTTGGAAACACTCAGCAGGTCCGACAGCTTCTGAGGAAGTAGAAAAACAGAGGCCTAAAACTCCCGGTTTCATCCACCGCAGGAATCGTCATGGGCAGGTCGGGCAAGCCTGTGACCTCGAGCGGAAATTTCCAGCCCTGGGCAGGCAGGACTAAAACTCACAATGGCACAGTGGTTAGCACTACAGCCTCACAGCACCAGGGACCTGGGTTCGATTCCCGGCTTGGGTCACTATCTGTGCGGAGTCTGCACGTTCTCCTCGTGTCTGCGTGGGTTTCCTCTGGGTGCTCTGGTTTCCCACAGTCTGAAAGATGTGCTGGTTAGATGAATTGGCCATGCTAAATTCTCCCTCAGTGTACCCGAACAGGCGCCAGAGTGTGGCGACTGGGGGATTTTCACAGTAACTTCATTGCAGTGTTAATGCAAGCCTACTTGTGACACTAATAAATAAAAGAGTTTCAAGTCCAATATGACTTCTTCAGAATTCAAGATAACAATTCTGTTCCTTTCATAATTCTGAGATCATTGTTCTCGTTTTGCAATTAAACCTGCACAATACTGATGAAGAAAGCTAAAGTTAATAAGCAGCAACTGATGTTCTAAAAATGGAGGGCACCTCTTCAACACTTTCACCTTAGAGTCATACAATAACATTGAGGATACTTTATTTAAAATAATAGACCTCCACTCTGATTGAGATATTTCTCACTTCTTGCTCAGTAAAAATACATAATGATTTTTAAACTGGAATGAAATATATAGAAGAATAGAATATATAGAAACCCTACAGTGCAGAAGGAGGCCATTCGGCCCATCGAGTCTGCACCGACCACAATCCCACCCAGGCCCTACCCCCACATATTTACCCGCTAATCCCTCTAACCTACGCATCCCAGGACTCTAAGGGGCAATTTTTTTAACCTGGCCAATCAACCTAACCCGCACATCTTTGGACTGTGGGAGGAAACCGGAGCACCCGGAGGAAACCCACGCAGACACGAGGAGAATGTGCAAACTCCACACAGACAGTGACCCGAGCCGAGAATCGAACCCGGGACCCTGGAGCTGTGAAGCAGCAGTGCTAACCACTGTGCTACCGTGCCGCCCCAGTTAATAGGTTAATACTAGGACAGAACAGGAATGTGGTGACTAACTATTAACCAAAACCATGACAGCTTTTATTGGTTCAATTTGGCCAGTATAATACAAATAAAAATTCAAACAAATTTCCTCTGGTTCAGTCCAGTAAACCTTGAAATCAAAATATGTGCCATGTTCAAATTTCTAACTGGAGAAGCAATTATTTCATGATTGTCATTTATTATTCCCATAGATTGAATAACCATGTGCCAAATTTCACATCAATATGGGTTTGCTTAATCAAATAGTAATAGGGGCAGGTACTATACAGCAGTCAAATTGCTCAAGTAATAGCCTATATAATGTGCTTATAGATTAGTTTGCCCGAAACATTAAATAAAAGTCTTAGAAAATACACTACTTTTTTTTCTTTGAACAATAGCATGGAGGCATTGCTTGAGCATTTCAATCTATGGTTAGCACTACTGCCTCACAGCGCCAGGGACCCGGGTTCAATTCCGACTCGGGTATCTGTCTGTGTGGAGTTTGCACATTCTGGGGTGTTGAGATTGGGTGGATTGGCCATGCTAAATTGCCCCTTAGTGTTCAAAGATGTGGAGGTTAGGTGAATTAGTGGGGTAAATAGGTGGATTGGCCATGTTAAATTGCCCCTTAGTGTCAGGGAGACGAGCTAGGAGAAATGCATGGGGTTATGGGGATTGTTGTCGGTGCAGAATTAATGGGCCGAATGGCCTCCTTCTGCACTGTAGGATTCTATGAAACTATGATTCTATCTCAGGCAGGCCCATACCCCATAACCCCACATATTTACCCCACTAATTCCCCTAACCTACACATCTTTGGACACTGAGGGGCAATTTAGCATGGCCAATCCACCCAATCTCCACATCTTTGGACTGTGGGAGGAAACCGGAGCACCTGGAGGAAATCAACGCAAACATGGGGAGAATGTGCAGACTCCGCACAGACAGTGACCCAAACCGGAAATCGAACCCGGCTCCCTGATGCTGTAAGGCAGCAGTGCTAACTGTGCTCTGTCAGAGAGTCGGGGCAGACTTGATGGGTCGAATGGCCTCCTTCTGCACCGTGGGGATTCTAAGAATCTAATACACACCCCATTATTCTGCTGACGCTGGTTGAATTTTAGGTATCAGTCTGGTTTTAGTAAGCTAGGCCTGTTTGCGGTGTGTCTAACACTGGTGCGGGTGAGAAATCATCCGCTGTTTCAGGATACTACTAGACCGTGCAAGAGTGCATTTTGTCAACAGGGTGAATAGAATGCACACAAGATAACTCACAAAATATCCGGGGTGGGGAAATGAGGATTTTTTTAAAAAGCATCAAGTTGTTATGATCTGGAATGCAAGGTGGTTCATGGAAACGCAACAGTAACTTCCAAAAGGAAATTCAATATACACTTGAAAAGGAGAAATGTTCAGTGCAATGGGGAAAGTGTAGGAGTGAGGGATTGATCGGAGCTGCATACAATGGACCGAAAAGCCTCTTTCTGAGGAATATGATTCTATAATCCATCATTTATTAGGAACTCACCAGGTTATGTAGGATAGTTTAGTATGTTTGCCTTCTAGTAATATAATATACTAAACATATATGACAACTAATGTTATCTCCCTCTCATATTTTCTTCAAGAATTTCAGCTACTTATTGTGAGTGCACTCTATACAGCAATACACTTTGCAATGTTAAATCTTCCACTCTAAGGGCCTGATTTTACCATCATGCTGCGCCCGTTTTCGGGCACGAAAACTTGGTAAAGTTGGACGTGAGGCGAATAGCGCGATCCGCGCCCGCCTCCGTGCCAGTGACCCCTTTACCAAGGGCTGAAAAGGGCCACTGTGGGGACCATGCCCAAAACGGGCATGGTGGCCATTTAAATGCATTTGCATGCATTTAAATTGACTTAATGGGCTGCGCGCCCAACTTTACCGACACTTCCCCCTTTACCACCGCATTCACCCATTTGGAATCGGCACGAAACAGACATGCTCTATATAAGTCCGATTTGGGCGCTCCATCAGTGAGGGTTAGTGAGGAGGTAAGTGCCGAGCGTCCAATGGCTCTCTGCTTGAGATTGATGGGGGGAAGGTAGGTCTGCTGCCGCTCTGCCTGAGATCGGTGGGGGTGGAAGGGGGTCCCCTGTCACTCTGCCTCAGAACAGCGGGGGTGAAAGGGGGTTCGCTGCTACTCTGCCTCAGATCAGTGAGGGTGAAAGGGGGTTCACTGCCACTCTGCCTGAGATTGGTGAGGGGGAAGGGGGAGGGCGGAACACTCTGCCTGAGATTGGTGTTGGGGAAGGGGGGATAGGGGCCTGCAATCGATCTGGGTGGCAGAGAGGGTGGGGGGATAAGGGGGTCAGTAGTGTTGGAGGGCTGGGGCGAAGTCTGTCGGGGCCAGGGGGAGGCATTATCCAGCCCGGGAGGGATATGGCAGGGAGCTGCATTCTATTATTTTCTTCTGCGCATGTGCAGTTGGAGGCACCTATCAGAGCTGCAGGGTTTCAGGCGCGTTAATCCCTGCCACAGGCTTGTGCAGCGCGATTCGGACTTGCTGATATTTTTTCAGGCAGAGTGGGTATGGGGGTGCCTCGGAATGGGTCTAAAAGTCGGATCCGAAACACTCCCAGTTTCAAGTTCACCCAGTATTTAGAATCAAAATGGTAAAATAGGGCCTTAAGTGTCTTTAAATCTTCAAATGGATTGCTCCCAAAGTAATTTTTCAATGAGTATGTGGCCACATGATACATGCAAGGATAGTCACATTCGCTATGGACTGCACAATGACACTGTATGTTCCTGAGCTTTTTGGGCTGGCTCTTTTCTCTACTCATTTTGCAGGACATGACAAGAAGGAAACAATCAGCAAAGCAAGAAGACCCGGTGACTTCTCACGGTACATGAGGAGACAGCCCTGGAGGTTCTGTGTTGAGATGCAATTGAGGAAGCAGAGAATGTGGACTTTCTCTCAGCTCAATCTTCCAAAGCTAACTTGTCGGCTTCATTCACTCATCTTCTGGCATCAGATGAGTTCCCTGTTACCTCAATGTTTCTGATAAAGAAGCATTGTAACACTACTTCCTTTATGCTTTTTCTAAGTGTGCGAGAGTGATGGGCCCAGTGACACTCTGGAAGTCATATTAGGAGTAGGAGTAGGTCACTCAGCTACTCGAACCTGCTCCACTATTCAATAAGATCATTATGTGATTGTATCCTCCACACTACATTCCTATCTTCCCCAATAACCTTTCACCCCCTTGTTAATCAAGAATCTATCGATCTTTGCCTTAAGAATATTGAAAGACCCCACAGCTGTTTAAGGATGAAAGTTCCAAAGACTCACAATCTTCGAAGAGTAAAATTCTCCTAATCTTAATCTTAAATGGGTGACGCTTATTTTTAAACGACGACCCCTAGTTCTAGATTCTCCCACAAGAGGAAGCATCCTTTCCGCATCCACTCTCTCACTGCCCCTCAGAATCTTAAAGGTTTCAGTCAACTCACTTCTTACTCTTCTAAACTCCAGCCTAATTAGACAACCTATCTGTGGCCCTGGCCCAAATGTTGCTGGAAAATTGGCGAAGTGAAAGAGAGAGGCAATAAAGGCTGATGGGAAATATGGCTATATTACAGAGACATTACAAGGAATCACAGACAGTTCTGCCACAGGATACAGGACAGCGAGAGGTCTGGACTTCAAGAGGGGATCGTTATCAGTTTGAGGTGCTGGAGATGTGAAATGAACAAATGGTTGTAAACAATCACCCATCATATGAGAAGTAAGAAGTAATGATTGTGACGGATGGGAGGCCATTAGCATAGACATATGTGGTAATCTGTCAGGAACAGAGAAATGCAAGCAGGCACACAATCCCAAGGATGATATAAATATTGTTGCAGACTGAGCCAAATCAGTGATAACCTACAGGAAGAACCATCATGGAAGGAAGCTTCAAACTGGGAGCCTAAAGATGGAGTTCAATCCCGGTTCATGCCTGACCAGGACGATTAGGTGGTGACATCTCCACAACTTCACTGGAAGTCATTAGATAAGTATTGTTTGTTTAGACCCTATGCTGAGGAATTTGAAGTGGTAACAGAGGAAGGTAGAATTATTTGTGTGTTTTAACCAAGATACAGTAGTGACAAGCATTTGGATTTGATTCAAGAATAACGGTATTGTGTCTGTCAATCAACTGGAGAGAGGGACTCAGACAACACACCTGTTTCTGGTATTGATCTAGCGAAGTTTCTCTGAACTGCTTCTAATGCAGTTATTTCTTTCCTTAAGCAAGGCGACTCAATATAGTGCACAGTACTCAAGATGTGGTCTCACCAGTGGTCTGTAGGACTGAAGTATATGTTCCCTACTTTTGTAAAAGTTCCCCTCACAATAAATAATCCTGTTAGCTTTCCTAATTACTTGCTGTACCTGTATACTAACCTTTTGCGATTCATGCACTCGGACACCCAGATCTCTCTGAATCTCAGAGCTCTGCAATCTCTCACCATTTAAATAATATGTTTCTTTTTTATTCCTCCTGTCATAATGGACAATTTCACATTTGCCCATTTGGGTAGATGGCGGCATAGTCATAATATCACTGGATTAGTAATCGAGACACACAGCAATTGCTCTGTGGACATGGGTTCAAATCCCACCACGGCAGCTCGTGAAATTTGAATTCAGTTAATAAATCTGAAATATGAAGCTAGACTCAATAATGGTGACTTTGAAACTATCACTGATTGTCAGAAAAACCCATTGTCAGAAAAACCCACCAATGTCCTTTAGAAGGACATAAAAGGGATAGAAAATAAGCCTCATTAGACAACACACTTGTGGCTCCGGCCCAAATATTGCTGGAAAATTGGCTAACTGAAAGAGAGAGACACTAAAGGCTGATGGAAAATATGGCTAAATTACAGAGACACTACAAAGAATCACAGGCAGTTCTGCCACAGGATATGAGACAGTAAGAAGTCTCACAACACCAGGTTAAAGACCAACAGGTTTATTTGACAGCAAAAGCCACTAGCTTTTGGAGCACTGCTCCTTCATCAGGTGAGTGGGAGTTCTATTCACAAACAGGGCATATAAAGACACAAACTCAATTTACAAAATAATGGTTGGAATGCGAGTCTTTACAGGTAATCAAGTCTTAAAGGTACAGACAATGTGAATGGAGAGAGGGTTAAGCACAGGTTAAAGAGATGTGTATTGTCTCCAGCCAGGACTTGACTAGTGGCTTTTGCTACCAAATAAACCTGTTGGACTTTAACCTGGTGTTGTGAAACTTCTTATTGTGTTTACCCCAGTCCAACACCAGCATCTCCACAACAGGATATAAGACAGCAGGAGGTCTGGACTTCAAGAGGGGATCGTTATCAGTTTGAGGTCCTGGAGATGTGAAATGAACAAATGGTTGTAAACAATCACCCATCATACGAGAAGTAGGAGGTAACGACTGTGATGGATGGGAGGCACAGCAAGTTCCTGACAGATTACCACAGATGTCCATGCAAGCTTCACAAATGATGCCTACATTCCAAGAAAGAGAAAAAAAATTATACTCCATTTGCCAGGTCTTTGCCCAACCACTTAATCTACTTTGGACGCTGTAACTTCTTTACATCCTCTTCACAACTTATTTTCCGATCCATCCCTGTGTCTTCAATGAATTTAGCAATGATACAAGTTGAGGCCCCAGCTCTGATCCCTGTGGCACTTC
This sequence comes from Mustelus asterias, assembly GCF_964213995.1. Lineage (NCBI taxonomy): Eukaryota > Metazoa > Chordata > Chondrichthyes > Carcharhiniformes > Triakidae > Mustelus > Mustelus asterias. The sequence continues at coordinate 23,746,069 of NC_135814.1, read as the reverse complement.
ACTTGCTACATCCTGCCAACCAGAAAAAGACTCACCATTCCCACATCCCATTATTTCCACATCCACATATCCCACCATTCCCGCATCCCAACATCCCCATAACCCACCATTCCCACATCCTCTCATTCCCACATCCCCATATCCCACCATTCCTGCATCCCAATATCCCCACATCCCACCATCCTACATCATTGACTGGTTTGGTGGAGCCTGAGTTGCCCTCTTCTCTTGGTTGAAGTCCATAATTTTCTCCATGATGTGACTGCTGATGTGGGATTGCTCCTTGGTCACTTTCTCCGTCCTCATTCCTTTTTTTCCCAAGGGTGGTGGGTGTAGCGTTCTAGTGGTTAGCACAGCTGCCAGGGACCTGGGTTCAATTCTGGCCTCGGGTGGATTCTGCACATTCTCCCCGTGTCTGTGTGGGTTTCCTCCGGGTGCTCTGGTTTCCCCCCGCAGTCCAAAGATGTGCGGGTTAGGTGGATTGGCTATGCTAAATTGCCCCTTAGTGTCGGGGGGATTAATTAGGGTAAATATGTGGGTTTAAAGGGTTAGGGCCAGGGTGGGATTGTTGTCGGTGCAGGCTCAATGGGCTGAATGGCCTCCTTCTGCACTGTAGGATTCTATTCTATGATTCTATATACTTCTATGTGGCCTTTGCGATTGGGATGCATTCACCTTCAAAACCTTGGGGTTGGCTGGCGGCAATCTATAGGAATCCTGGCATGAGAACAACCTTAGGTTTCTTTATGGGCGCATAAATCAATCTCTACGTTATCGATGAAGTTAAGTTACTGAAGTAAGGCTGCAACATATGTCAATCATCCAGTGTAAAATTATTATATAAATATAAGTACATTACATTCAGCAGTTCCCCTTTACCAACAGCCTGTGTGGCTCCTTCAGATAACTCCAATAAATCAGTTAAATATGATTTCCCTTTCACAAAACCATGTTGATGGTGGGCGGGGCAGTAATTTGATTTGCCTAGAATTTTTTCTAAGTGCCTTGGTAAAACACATAAGCCGGAATATTACTGCCCCGCCCACCATGGGAATCGGAGTGGATGAGAGGCGGAACATGGAAAGGTCCGTTGACCACGGGCAGGATTTTACGGTTTTGCGACAAGCGAGGCCGTAAACTCTCGCCCAGAGCGCCTAACATTTTCCCAATGACAAGTTAACTGCCCTGTAGCTTCCTGTTTTCTGTCTTCCTCCCTTTTTGAATAAAGAAGTGACATTTGCTATCTTCCAATCTCATGGAACCTTCCTCTAATCTAGGGATTTTTGGAAAATTAAAATTATTAATTATTTCACTCGCCACTTCTTACAAAACAAGGGGACTGTGGTGAACCATTGTTGGTTCCCACTGGATAGTACTGAGCCAGGGTCTGGCCAGTACTACAAGTATGTACATATGTTGCTGTTGGGTTAGGGATGGGTTGTGCTACTTGTTGCTGTTGGGGTTAGGGTGGGGTTGTTACACCTTTGTATTGTAGTGTTGTGGTACATCCCAGTCGGGCTCCGCCTACTGGGAGAGGTATAAAGGTCCCTGCTCTGGCTGTGACCCCTCAGTCTGGGATCGTGTATATAATTGTTAGCTGCTTTGTTACAGCAAATAAAAGCCTTTATTTCCTGAGCATCAAGCCTCGTGTATGATAACGCACATCAATTTTATTTGCTGTAAATAAACTCTCGTCGAAGAAAAAAAAAGAGAGTATGGAGCAGATACTGAAGCCGGGACGCCTTACACTAGATCCATGTGCGGTGGGCGCCTCTAACACCTTCGACCACTGGCTGAAGTGTTTCGAAGACTACCTGGCAGCCTCCACAGCGGTCACCACAGATGATGACAGACTCCGGGTCCTCCATGCGAGGGTAAGCGACACTGTCTACCTTGCGATCCGTGCAGCCACCGATTACACAAAGGCCCTCGAGCTTCTGAAGAAGCGTTATATCAAACCGCCCAATGAAATACACGCTCGTTACCTCTTAGCCACTCGACGACGGCAGTCTGGCGAAACGATGGAGGAATATGCGAACGAGCTCCTACAGCTAGCCAGGGGCTGTAACTGCAAAGCTGTGTCGGCTGAGCAGAGTATGAACGACCTTGCCCGAGATGCGTTTGTGGCGGGAGTCGGATCGTCGTACATTCGACTTAAACTACTGGAGAAAGGTAACCTTGACCGTACCCAGGCAATAGAGCAAGCGGAGATGCTGGAGACGGCCTCCAAAAGCCTAGTATTGTATCCTGAAGACCACGTGGAGACAACATGGCAGGAGCAGTCGCCAATCCCTCCTCGTCCCTCAGGTTCGAAATGCTGCGTAATGGCGTGCTCACACTCAGGCCAGACGACGGCAGCAGCTCCGGGCTGCCCGCGGTGTTACTTCTGTGGGGGAGCGAAGCATACTCGGCAACGGTGTCCCGCTAAAGCTGTGTTGTGCTCCGCCTGCGGTAAGAAGGGGCACTATTCGAAAGTGTGCCGATCTAAATCTAGGAACGGCAGTGCGGCCTGCGATTCCTCAGAGACCGGTTCTTCGTCGTCGAAATCATCGAGGGTTTCGTCCACGTGCGAGGCCAGGACGACGCCATTACGGTCGACGGAGTCGGAGATGTGTGACCACCAGGGGTCGCTGAGTTTGGCGCCATCACCCACATGCGACCTATGGGTGCGGCCATGTTGGTCGGCACCAGGCCAAGCCTCATAGACTTGACAAATCTATGATGAACATCCAGGTAAATGACCACTTGATTTATTGTCTGTTTGACAGCGGGAGCACTGAGAGCTTTATCCACCCAGACACTGTGAAGCGGTGTGGACTCCGGATTCAACCTGTCAAACAGACAATTTCTATGGCATCGAGGTCCTGGTCTGTCACCGTGCTAGGGAGTTGCGTGGTCACTTTAACGGTGCAAGGCACAGTTTACGAGCGTTTCAAGCTCCTAGTGTTGCCGTACATTTGCGCGCCAATACTTCTCGGACTTAACTTCATGGTCCACTTGAGGAGTGTAACCCTACAGTACGGTGGGCCACTCCCTTCACTTTCAGTGGGAGAACAGCAGCAGCCTCCAAATTGCCCAACGCGCCCCGCCATTAGCCTCTCGACGCTGAAGATCACCACACCCTCCCTGTTCCAGAATCTTGTGCCAGGCTGCAAGCCCATTGCGGCTAAGAGTAGGCGTTACAGCGCTGAGGATTGGATCTTCATTCGATCTGAGGTTCAGCGGCTCCTCAAAGAAAGGATCATACAACCCAGCGCTAGTCCGTGGAGAGCGCAGGTCGTGGTGGTCAAGAGCGGGAACAAACCCCGGATGGTCATTGACTATAGTCAGACCATTAATCGATACACGCAGCTGGATGCGTATCCCCTCCCGCGCATATCTGATATGGTCAATCAGATTGCGCAGTACCGGGTGTTCTCCACCATAGAACTCAAGTCTGCCTACCACCAACTCCCCATTCGCCCAGAGGACCGACAATACACGGCTTTTGAGGCGGATGGTCGATTGTATCACTTTCTCAGGGTTCCCTTTGGTGTCACCAATGGGGTCTCGGTCTTCCAGCGTGCTATGGACCAAATGGTGGACCAGAACGGGCTGCGGGCTACCTTCCCGTACCTGGATAATGTCACCATCTGCGACCATGACCAGCAGGACCACGACACGAATCTCCTGAATTTCCTACGCACTGCATCTCGCCTGAACCTGACCTACAACAGGGAGAAGTGTGTGTTCCGTTCGCTCCGTTTAGCCATCCTAGGATACATGGTGGAAAACGGGGTCATTGGCCCTGATCCAGACCGTATGCGCCCCCTTTCTGAACTTCCCTTGCCCACTAGTGCAAAAGCACTGAGAAGATGCTTAGGTTTCTTCTCTTATTATGCGCAGTGGGTTCCCAATTACGCGGACAAAGCCCGTCCGCTCATTAAGTCCACTACTTTTCCCCTAACGCCAGAGGCCCGATTGGCCTTCGATAAATTAAAAGCCGACATCGCGAAAGCTACGATGCACGCTGTTGATGAGTCCATCCCCTTTCAGGTGGAGAGCGATGCATCTGATTTCGCCCTGGCCGCCACACTTAACCAGGCGGGCAGGCCCGTCGCATTTTTTTCCCGCACCCTCCAAGGCCCCGAAATCCGGCATTCAGCGGTGGAAAAGGAGGCCCAGGCCATTGTGGAGGCCGTCAGGCACTGGCGCCATTACTTGGCGGGAAAACGGTTCACCCTGATCACGGACCAGCGGTCCGTGGCGTTCATGTTTAATAACACGCAGAGGGGCAAGATCAAGAATGACAAGATCTTGCAGTGGAGAATTGAACTCTCCACCTATAACTATGACATTATGTATCGTCCAGGGAAACTCAATGAGCCCTCGGATGCCCTCTCGCGTGGAGCATGCGCCAGTATACAGGAGGACCGTTTGCAGGCTCTCCATAATGACCTATGCTATCCTGGGGTCACTCGGCTCTACCACTTTATAAAAGCCCGCAATCTGCCCTACTCGGTGGAGGACGTCAGGTCCATAACAAGAAGCTGTCGGGTGTGCGCGGAATGCAAACCGCACTTTTACCGACCTGACCGGGCACATTTAGTCAAGGCCACTCGTCCCTTCGAGAGACTGAGTGTCGATTTTAAGGGCCCCCTTCCCTCAACAGATCGGAATGTGTACTTCCTCAACATCATTGACGAGTACTCTAGATTCCCTTTTGTTGTTCCCTGCTCTGATACATCCGCTGCCACGGTTATCAAGGCATTCCGTGATCTTTTTACCCTGTTTGGGTACCCCGGCTACATGCACAGCGACAGGGGCTCGTCATTCATGAGCGATGACTTGAGGCAATACCTGCTCTCATACGGGATTGCCTCTAGTAGACCCACGAGCTACAACCCTCGGGGTAACGGACAGGTGGAACGTGAGAATGCTACAGTCTGGAAGGCTGTCTTACTGGCGTTGAAGTCAAAAAGCCTTCCAGTCTCCCGTTGGCAAGAGGTGCTCCCTGATGCGCTCCATTCTATTCGCTCACTCCTGTGTACGGCAACCAATGCTACTCCCCATGAGAGGATGTTTTCATTCCCTCGGAAGTCTTCCTCGGGGACCTCATTACCGTCTTGGTTGACGTACTCAGGACCCGTCCTCCTGCGGCGACATGTAAGGGCCCGCAAGTCCGACCCATTGGTCGAACAGGTCCATCCCCTCCACGCCAACCCTCAGTATGCCTATGTGGCATACCCTGACGGGCGAGAGGACACTGTCTCGATCTGAGACCTGGTGCCAGCAGGGGACGTAGCAACCCCTGTCGCTCCCATACCCCCTGTTACAAACCCCTTAACTCTGGTTTCTCCCCCGGACACGGCACGGGCAGCATCGGGACCATTACTTAACCCTTTTACTCCCGTGTACAGCTTGCCTGAGTCCAGAGGATGGTCGCCACTTCAGGGCATGTCGGGACTCCATGGATTACCGTCACCTCAGGGTCAACCGGCCTGTGAGTCTGTGGAGGAACAGCTGGACATCGCCTTGGGGAGAACGCCACCGCAAGTGCCTACTCCGGTGTCACCGCCGGTATTGAGGAGGTCACAACGACGGTGCGGTCCCCCTGACCATCTGAACTTATAGACTGATGACAAATTATTCTGTTTTTGTACCCCGCCGGCCTTTGTTTTCAAAGGAGGGGTGAATGTGGTGAACCATCGTTGGTTCCCACTGGATAGTACTGAGCCAGGGTCTGGCCAGTACTACAAGTATGTACATATGTTGCTGTTGGGTTAGGGATGGGTTGTGCTACTTATTGCTGTTGGGGTTAGGGTGGGGTTGTTACACCTTTGTATTGTAGTGTTGTGGTACATACCAGTCGGGCTCCGCCTACTGGGAGAGGTATAAAGGTCCCTGCTCTGGCTGGGACCCCTCAGTCTGGGATCGTGTATATAATTGTTAGCTGCTTTGTTACAGCAAATAAAAGCCTTTATTTCCTGAGCATCAAGCCTCGTGTATGATAACGCGCATCAGGGACGGAGTCCATCGGAACCGTGGGATATTTCAGTCTGCGTCTCTAACAATTTGCTCCACTTTTCTGATGATTGTAACTTCATAGTGTTCCTCCCTCTCTTTCATTTCCTGATTTACAGTTATTACTGGAATGTCACTTGTATCCTCTATAATGAAGACCGATGCAAAATATTTGTTCAGTTCATCTGCCATCTCCTTATTTTTCATTGTTTGTTCACCTTTGATAGGATCAACACTCACTTCATTAATTCTTTACTTATTTAAATATCAATAGGAAATCTTACTATCTGTCTTCATATTTACAGCCAGCTTTCTCTCTTTGGGCAACATGGTGGCTTGTGGTTAGTACTGCTGCCTCACAGCACCAGGGACTGGGGTTCAGTTCCCGGCTTGGGTCACTGTCTGTTTGCAGTTTGCACATTCTCCCCGTGTCAGCATGGGCTTCCTCCTGGTGCTCTGGTTTCCTCCCACAGTCCAAAGATGTGCGGGTTAGGTGGATTGGCCATCCAAATTGATCCATAGTGTTGGAGGACTAGCAGGGTAAATATGTGGGGTTACAAGGATAGGGCCTGGGTGGAATTGTGGTCGGTGCAGACTCAATGGGCCAAATGGCCTCCTTCTGCACTCTGGGGATTCTATGATTCATACTCTAATTTTCCTCCTTATTGATGTTTTTGTCATTCTTTGCTGTTCTTGTCCAACCTTCTGACCTGCCACTCAATCTCGTGCAATGATATGCCTTTTCTTTAAGCCGGATTAGGCAGGAATTGGTGGATGTTGATTGGGAGAGAATGTTCGAGGGTAAGTCCGCGTCTGGCATGTGGGAGTCTTTTAAGGAACTATTGACAAGGCTGCAGGATAGGCATGTGCCTGTAAAAAGGAAAGATAGGAAAGGTAGGATTCGAGAGCCGTGGATAACCAGGGAAATTGAGGATCTGATTAAAATGAAAAGGGAGGCGTACGTTAAGTCCAGGCAACTGAAAACAGATGGAGCTCTGGAGGAATACAGAGAGAGTAGGAAAGATCTCAAACGAGGAGTTAGAAGGGCAAAAAGAGGTCACGAGATGTTCTTGGCAGGCAGGATTAAGGAGAATCCTAAGGCATTCTATTCATACGTTAGGAACAAAAGAGTTGTCAGGGAGAAAATCGGACCTCTCAGGGACAAAGGAGGGGAATTATGCTTAGAACCCAAGGGAATAGGGGAGATCCTAAATGAATACTTTGCATCGGTATTCACGAAGGAGAGGGGCGTGTTAACCGGGAGTGTCTCGGAGGGAGGTGTTGACCCGTTAGAGAAAATCTCCATTACAAGAGAGGAAGTGTTAGGTTTTTTAGGGAACATTAAAACTGACAAAACCCCAGGGCCTGATGGCATCTATCCTCGACTGCTCAGGGAGACGAGAGGTGAAATTGCTGGGCCTCTGACGGAAATCTTTGTCGCTTCTTTGGACACGGGTGAGGTCCCTGAGGATTGGAGGATAGCGAATGTGGTCCCGTTGTTTAAGAAGGGTAGCAGGGATAACCCAGGAAATTATAGGCCGGTGAGCTTGACGTCCGTGGTAGGGAAGTTGTTGGAGAGGATTCTTAGAGACAGGATGTATGTGCATTTAGAACGGAACAATCTCATTAGTGACAGACAGCATGCTTTTGTAAGAGGGAGGTCGTGCCTTACAAATTTGGTGGAGTTTTTTGAGGAAGTGACAAAAACGGTTGATGAAGGAAGGGCCGTGGATGTCGTCTATATGGATTTCAGTAAGGCATTTGACAAAGTCCCACATGGCAGGTTGGTTAAGAAGGTTAAGGCTCATGGGATACAAGGAGAAGTGGCTAGATGGGTGGAGAACTGGCTTGGCCATAGGAGACAGAGGGTAGTGGTCGAAGGGTCTTTTTCCGGCTGGAGGTCTGTGACCAGTGGTGTTCCGCAGGGCTCTGTACTGGGACCTCTGCTATTTGTGATATATATAAATGATTTGGAAGAAGGTGTAACTGGTGTAATCAGCAAGTTTGCGGATGACACGAAGATGGCTGGAATTGCGGATAGCGAAGAGCATTGTCGGGCAATACAGCAGGATATAGATAGGCTGGAAAATTGGGCGGAGAGGTGGCAGATGGAGTTTAATCCGGATAAATGCGAAGTGATGCATTTTGGAAGAAATAATGTAGGGAGGAGTTATTCAATAAATGGCAGAGTCATCAGGAGTATAGAAACACAGAGGGACCTAGGTGTGCAAGTCCACAAATCCTTGAAGGTGGCAACACAGGTGGAGAAGGTGGTGAAGAAGGCATATGGTATGCTTGCCTTTATAGGACGGGGTATAGAGTATAAAAGCTGGAGTCTGATGATGCAGCTGTATAGAACGCTGGTTAGGCCACATTTGGAGTACTGTGTCCAGATCTGGTCGCCGCACTACCAGAAGGACGTGGAGGCATTGGAGAGAGTGCAGAGAAAGTTTACCAGGATGTTGCCTGGTATGGAGGGTCTTAGCTATGAGGAGAGATTGGGTAGACTGGGGTTATTCTCCTTGGAAAGACGGAGAATGAGGGGAGATCTAATAGAGGTATACAAGATTATGAAGGGTATAGATAGGGTGAACAGTGGGAAGCTTTTTCCCAGGTCGGAGGTGACGATCACGAGGGGTCACGGGCTCAAGCTGAGAGGGGTGAAGTATAACTCAGACATCAGTGGGACGTTTTTTACACAGAGGGTGGTGGGGGCCTGGAATGCGCTGCCAAGTAGGGTGGTGGAGGCAGGCACGCTGACATCGTTTAAGACTTACCTGGATAGTCACATGAGCAGCCTGGGAATGGAGGGATACAAACGATTGGTCTAGTTGGACCAAGCAGCGGCACAGGCTTGAAGGGCCGAAGGGCCTGTTTCCTGTGCTGTACTGTTCTTTGTTCTTCTTTGTTCTTTGATACATATCATGCAATGCCACTAACTCTATCTAAAACACCAGATTAGATATAGAACATAGAACATAGAAAAAATACAGCACAAACAGGCCCTTCGGCCCACAATTTGCGCCAGTCATGTCCCTACCTACCTAGGCTTATATATAGGCTTACCTATAACCCTCAATCCTATTAAGTCCCATGTACTCATCCAGAAGTCTCTTAAAAATAGAACATAGAAAATATGGTTCCTTGGTAACAATGGCTTGAATTCTCCCGTCCTGCCTGCCACTGGAATTCTAGCGGATGGAGGGCGGACCATGTAAATGTCCATTGAGGTTGGACAGGAAGCTCTGGTTTTTAGGCGAGCGTGGCTGGAGAATCCCGCCCAATATCTCCCTGATGTTGCACATCTTTTAACTCCAAAAGGCATATTTCTATCAAAATAATCTCTCCTTCTGCCTGCTAGCTGAGCAATAGTTCCCCCTCTTGTCCCCTTCCGTTCAGCTGAATGAAATACTTTAAGGGAATCTCTTCCACCGATTGACGGATCTCATTTTCCAATCATCTAGGAATTGGGAATCTTCAGGCAAATCCCTCTCTCATGTATATCAGCCATCTTCCTTGCAAAAAAAAAAGATTAGAGAATAAATTTGGCTCTAATAATGAGTGAAGTCCTCAGAGTTTAATATTTTATTGCATTTAGAAGGGCAAGCCCAATGATTGCCTAATCCCAGTTTTATCAAGTTAGCTAATTTTATATCCTAGCTTAGCACATTCCCTGCTCAATTGCTTGTCCCTGGATGCTTGTCAAAATGCTAGTTTCCTGTCATTTAATCTGTTAAATTTATTTATTTGCTTGCCTCTGCAGCCAGATCTCAGCTACTGCTACAAGAACAACAAATTCGCTTGGAGCCTTGTGACTGCTTGTTATATATACACAGTAAGAAGTTTAACAACACCAGGTTAAAGTCCAACAGGTTTATTTGGTAGCAAAAGCCACACAAGCTTTCGAGGCTCTGAGCCCCTTCTTCAGGTGAGTTACTCAGAGCCTCGAAAGCTTGTGTGGCTTTTGCTACCAAATAAACCTGTTGGACTTTAACCTGGTGTTGTTAAACTTCTTACTGTGTTTACCCCAGTCCAACGCCGGCATCTCCACATCATGTTATATATACAAGCATGAATTCTCATAAAGAAGGGATAGCCGCTCCGTCTTTTCAAAAATGGCTGCAGGAGCCCAGATCTGGTTCTGCCCCAGAACATGGTACTTACAGGGGAGGGAAGGATCGGGGTGGGGGAGGGGGGGGGGGCGGTATGGGCAATTTCCAACTTGTACATTGCAAAACTAGCAGCTCCCTCCAGCCCCACTGGATTTTTTTTACCAGGTACGGATGGGAAATATGATGTGTGCAGCTTAGAATTGGTAAGAGCAGATCTAAATTTTGCAGATTCACTTGAATAGGTGGGGTACCCTTTTGTTGAGGTAAGATATCCTTTTGATATTTCCCAGGACACCTTTGGGGAGGTCAGGTTCCTTTGGGAGAGGTAAACCGCCCTTTGGGAGAGGTAAGGTACTCTTTCAGATTGTTAAAAGTAGACATGATGTGTGTAAAATGTGCCAAAACGTCCTGGAACTGTCAAGCTCATCATATCTGCCAAAATGAGCTATTGAAAGGAGCTATCAAGGCATTTAAAACTCATTCAAAATCAGTGCTTGCTATTTCACGTTGTCTGATAACAGAAGCCACTCAGCATTACAGGATTAGAGTTGAATGACTGATTTCCCAACCTTTTATTATCACAGTGGGATGCTTGACATTTCACAGTTTAATTAACAGCTCCAAGTGGCTGTAAACTCTTTGAAGAGGTACTATGATTTCCAATGCTTGCTTTTGTAATGCTTAAAGTTTGTAAACCAAACTTCAGTCTAAAAAATACCCATTAATCCACTCTCTGTTTCCTGTCACTCAGCCACTTTTGTAACTATGTTGCTGCTCTCTGTTTTATTCCATGAACCCTAACTTTCCTGATAAGTGCCTTCTGGAATTTCATGTGCACCACATCAACTACATTATCCTTATCAACCCTCTCTGCTACCGCATCAGAAAAAAACAACAGCAGGTCAGTTCAACAAGAATTTTCCCTTAACGAATCTGTGCTGGCTTTCCTTAAATTAACTCCCATGTGCCCAAATGATGACAGATTTTGTCCTGAATTAACGATTCGAGAAGCTCCCCCAACACCATTGTTAAACTGATTGGCATTTTAACAGTCTGGATAAATTTATAGATACGCTTTGTCTTGTCTGAAAATGAGCTTGTGAATAGACATTCCTTTCCCTTCTAAAAGTCCATGGCCGGAATTTTACCATCCCGCCCACCGTCAGAGCGGGCGAAGGGCGGACCATGGAAAGGTCTGTTAGCCTCGGGTGGGATTTTATGGTTTTGGGACCAGCGAGGCCATAAATTCCCGCCCCAGCTCTCTCAGAAATGTGTTGTATCATAAGTTAACAAGGTAAGTTAACAGCTAAGGAACAGGCATAGACCTCAGTTCTAGGATCGATTTTGACCTATTTCTTTCTTCCTCAAGCACTAACCTCTATTTTTACATCTCCCTTCTCACACCACCTTCCACCTTCATAGCTGCTTCTCTAACCCCCTGTTCTATTCCAAAATCTTACACCAGGATCTCACATTTGCTATCGCTCATCATTTTATTGTTTCACTCCAGTTTCTGCACTGTCCATTAGATTTACATCATATGTTGTCAAGGTCACCAGTTACCTCCTTTGTGATGACTTTACTGTTCTCCATCACTGTCACTCCACCATCGTCTCTCTATACCGAAACACCCTCTCTCCTTCACTGTGAAATTATCATTAGGAGAAACATGCTAATGCATAAATGTGCTCTTATCTTCAGTACTGCAAAAAAAAGAAGATTTAAAACAGACTGAATAACATGTTTGGAAAAGTCTAGAATGTAACAATTTAAGATGTATACATTTTAATCATTTTTTAATATTTCCGGAATAAACCATTTAAACAGAGATAATTCCCCTTACTGGACAATTGTTAATATTCTGTGAAAATTCCATGTAATTTTCCATATTGATCAATTCTCTATAGATTCCATTGAAATCTGAAGCCTAGATTTTACTATTGCCATTATTATAAAATGACTTACTTTTTTTGATGTGTTAATACTTTCACTGAAATGACATACAATAGATTATCATGGAAACATTATGTTAAGTTTCTGTCCTAATATCACCATCAGCAATTTCTAGGCTTAGAAAGCTATCTTTTAAGTAGAAATAGAATACAGAACAGCATGCAGCTTACTATTTTGGATTTACGTTTGACTGTATTTCTAAGAATTCTCTATCAAACGCGTGACAGTCACCCAACCATTGCTTAAGTATCACTGGTGCCATATTTAATGGCTGCCATTGCACTGATGCGCTTATGACACCCACATTAGCACAATGCATACAATACCCATGGCAATTCACATTGGCTATGAGCATTTGGACAAATTGAATATTCCCATATCATAAAACTCTTTTACAGCCATTTGATAGACCTGTTTCCAAGTTATCTAATTACTACACTAAGCAAATGAATGTGTATAAATATGATGGTTCATGACTTTGTTGCTTGGGTAATAAATTAAACCAATGTTTATTGCAATGTGCCCGTGCCCTCTTTATTATTCATAAGATATGGTATATCAGTTTTATTAATGAGAAAACATACTTAGAGGGGAAGTTGTTATGTAAATTTCATTAAATGTCTCTGTAGATTTCCACAGATCATATCAAAGAATTGTTGCAGAATCCTAACAATCATTTTGGTGATGAGAGAGGCTGGATTTGTTATTTCCATCTGTATAAAATTTGTTTTGCTCATGTTCTTTGCGCTAATGTGTCAGATGACCTCCAGAACGTGGGGCCTATATTCAATAGCCCCATAAGCAGGTGCCAGGGTTCCAGTGTACGATTACCCCACTCCCATTGATTATGATACAGGCAGCCTGCTACGTTCTTGCTGCTGTTCATTTCTGTGAATTCAGCATCCACCCAGCACTAACCATGCAGCTCGTTGGCTGGAAGTATCACCAGGGGAACAATGTCATGAGTGGCTAGCACCAGTTAAATGTAACCTGCACTGCTTAAATCCAAGCAGCATCATGACTGGAGTAGGTCTGCAGGAGGTGACACTGAATATTTGGATTGGGTGTTGTAAGAAAGGTTGAGGCTTCGAAGACAGATGGCAAGGATAAACCACTGAAAGATGTGGTCCTTGCAGCATGTGGCAAGATTGAGGTGGAAAAGCCTTGTGCCATTGCCAAAGAGTGAACTGTCTGCCTATGATGGGCAGCATGGTCCCCGTTTAATGTTATACTGATCCTGGGCTTCCAGGCTATGTAGATACCTGAACATTCCAGAATTTGGTTCTTACCAGTTTTGTAAAATAAATGTACACAGTGGCAATAAACATGGTTTTTCTGGTTTTCAAAAAAGGGAAATCTTGAAGAATGACACAATGTGGAATAACACAGTTTGCAAGGTCTCCTGCCCCTGCACTTGATGCCTTGGTGGAGGAGTGATGTCTTTTATTCACCAGGGCCCAGGAGGCAGTGGAAGCAGATGACCATGAGTGATGATATCAAAGGCAAGCTGCATGGACCTCAATGCAGTGGTGTAAGAAGTTTAATGTCCTCATATGAGTGCTGAATCGTTCAGTGAATGCGCCTTCTAATGTCATATCCTACCAAATGTTCCATCAGACACTGCACAATTCATCACAACCCCAACACTCACCAACTAACAATCATTACCAATCAGGATGCATACCTGACAGTCATATGCTTGAACATACCCTTACATACGTGCAGTAAACCTCACATTCACATCTCAGAACTTCCATATTACTTTCACGTCAGCGAAACAGATTCTGTATCAATCGTTGTCAGATATTTCTTTTGGCTGGTTGGGCAAGTTGGCGCATAACTGAAGGCAACAGCAGCTAACCCAAGGGGACAAGCAGGTCTGCATATCTTAACCCCAGGGAAGAGATGATGCTGGATCGTCTATTGCCAAGGATGTGACCACCAAGCTGGCTGAAACCGTCAAAGATGACAGACATCCTCGTACCTAATCCTCCTTCTAATATCCCACCACCATCCCATGCCAGACTCTCTTCTGAACACAACACAAGGGCACAAAAATTAGGATCAGGACGGACCATTCAGCTCCTTGAGCCTGCTCAGCCACTTGATAAGATCATGGCTGATCTGACTGTGGCCTCAACTCCATTTTCCTGTCCACCTCTCTTGTCTCCTTTTTTGATCAAAAGTTCCCTGGATTCTGGAAATATCCCTCACTCCAGCTAAATGAATGGACCAGTACATGGCAGATGGAATACAATGTGAATAGTGTGAAATTATTCACTGTGGTTGGCAAAACAGAAATGCAGAGTATTTATAAAATGGTGAGAAATTCGGAAGTGTTGATGTCCAAAGGGACCTGGATGTCCTTGTTTAGAAGCAAGTATGCAGCTGGAGCAAGTAATTAGGAATGCAAATAAATGGCCTTAATCTCAAGAACATTGAGTACAGGAGTAAAGACGTCTTGCTGAAATTGGATAGAGCCTTGGCGAGACTGCACCAGGAATTGTGCACAGTTTTGGTCTCTCTCATAAAGGGAGTGCAACTAAGGTTCACCAGACTGATATCTAGGATGACAGTTTGTCCCATGAGAGATTGGGGAGACTGGAGCTGTATTCTTTAGAGGTAATCTCATTGTAACATAGAACATGCTTACAGGGCAAATGCCACAGTTCCCATTAAAGCACAGACAGTAGCTACCCAGCATCTGAGTGCTGGAGTGGAAGGTCAGACTGCTGCCACTGTGGTTGGATACTGCTGTGTGCAAAGGGGCTTGCAGGATGTCACAGCGGTCCCACAATCTGCCCTGCAAAATGTTCTAGGACTGTGGAGGCACTGCCCTGGAGGAAGTAGCAGTGACTCCACCGATCAGGATCCTGTTGTCCTCTCTCCAAAGAGGTTTGGCCTCCCACCCCTGCCACTGTCAACCAGCCAGTTATTTCCTGAGATGGTGCAGTCCGCAGCTAGGCCTCTGGGACCCAGAGCTGCTCATCATCCTCCAAGGTCATGTACTGTTCTCACTGTGGGTCAGCAGCCTTCCATCAGCCATGCTGCAGCCACTGATAGCACAAGGACGGGCAAAGTTAAAGTTTATTTATTAATCACAAGTAAGGCTTACATTAACACTGCAATGAAGTTACTGTGAAATTCCCCGAGTCACCACACTCCGGCGTCTGTCCCGGTCAGTGCAACTAACCAGCACGTCTTTCAGATTGTGGGAGGAAACCAGAGCACCCAGAGGAAACCCACACAGATATGGGGAGAACGTGCAAACTCCACACAGACAGTGACCCAAGCCGGGAATCAAACCCGGGTCCCTGGCACTGTGAGGCAGCAGTGCTAACCACTGTGCCACCATGCCGCCACGCCAAGGCAGGCACTAACAGAATGCACAGGTGTGATTGTTGACTTTCGTGTGCAATGTAGCATGACCTCAATCATGGGTAAATGTGAATAGGTGGAGATCAGGTGTATCACAAGTGTCGGTGCAGATCCGGTGGGCCGGTGGGCCGGAGGGCCTCTTCCGCACTGTATGATTCTATGATTCGATATACTTGATGTCAAAATGTTTATTTTGTGATGTTTTTTACTTTCTCATTGTGGTCAAGCAGACGCAATGATGAGCAGTAACAGAAGGCAATGTTCAGTTGTTTGCTTAGACTCACATGTTTCTCTGAGTCATAGTTTTCCCAGTCTATGTGAGCCCAGCATTTCTTCAATTGACAGTACACCTTGCTGTCGTTCAAGGATAGACATAACACCGACAAGCATTTCCTGGCCTTGTTTTTTATTGGCATCTGCACTCTACTCAGAAGGGTTTTTAAGCGGTTTTTACATCTCTTATGTTGGCCCCCACAGAATCGCCTCCCTGTTGTCACTATGCTGTGAAAGGAACGCGCATGATAATTGCCTATGACAAAAGTTACTTAACACTCAATCATATCACAGTCATTTCAAATGATGTTTACTATGAACTTCTAATCTTCTTAACTGGTACAAGTGTCAGCAGATTATGGTGCATTTCATTATTTTTACAAATACAATCCCTACCAATTGAACTAAGCTGCATACTGATGTGTGATTAGAGAAACTCAGCTTGTTATATCTAATCCAGAGCAAGTAGGGCTATTTCCCCAACCAGTGCATTCTCGGCACAATCCACCCACTAAAAGGTCATGATAATACATGGTTCACAATTTTGAGATGAAACTTTCCCCAACTTTTGAAAGAAAGAAATACACGTTTACGAAACAAAGCAAAGCCTAATTAAATTAATAAGCTCAATTTCATTTAAAATTGCAAATGCATATTGCATCTTTTGATATGAAAGATGAAGCCTCATTTTCTGGGATTTCTCCCACTTGGCCTATCTCAATACTCTATCTTTTGTCTTCTCATTTTGTGTGATTCCAGGGTCATTTGACATGTCCCTCTGGTTTGCTTGTCTTCAATCTAATGGACTCATTAATGTTGCAGGGAAAGCTTTGCTCCCTGATTGTTATACGTGTAACAATAAAAAGGTTCCAGGTGGGAGATATTAGCCACAGTGCTTAGTTGCCAAATACCTTCTTATTTTAGAAGATAACAGGACAGGATTTTGCTGCTAACCAGGTAATTTGGCTAATATCTCCCACCTGGATCCGTTTTATTGGTATACAAGTACAGTAATCAGGGCAAACAGCTTCTCGGTAATATCAGCAAGTCTGTTAGACAAAACAAGTTAAACAGAAGTGTTTAAGCGGGTGATGTACTTGGAAACAAAGAAGGATGAATCAATGGAAGAAACAGACCGCTGGCACAGTGGTTAGAATTGCTGCCTCACAGCGACAGGGACCTGGATTCAATTCCCGGCTTGGGTCACTGTCTGTGCAGAGTTTGCACATTCTCCCCGTGTCTGTGTGGGTTTCCGCCGGGTGCTCCGGTTTCCTCCCACAGTCTGAAAGACGTGTTGATTAGCGGCATTGGCCACGTAAATTCTCCCTCAGTGTACCCAAACAATCTGAGGTCCCGATCTGCTTCAGGAAGACGACCATCATCCCGGTACCTAAGAAAAAGCAAGCAATGTGCCTTCATGGCTATCGGCCGGTGGCTCTGACATCCATCATTATGAAGTGATTCGAAAGGTTAGTCATGGCACGAATCAATTCCAGCCTCCCGGACTGCCCGGATCCACTACAGTTTGCCTATCGCCGCAACAGGTCCACAGCAGACGTCATTTCCCTGGCCCTGCACTCAATCCTGGAACACCTAGATAACAAGGACACTTATGTCAGACTCCTGTTTATTTACTACAGCTCAGCCTTCAACACTATTATTCCCACAAAACTCATCTCCAAACTCCATGGCCTGGGCCTCAGCACCTCCCTCTGCGACTGGATCCTGAACTTCCTAACTCATAGACCACAATCAGTAAGGATAGGCAACAACACCTCCTCCATGGTAATCCTCAACACCAGTGCCCCACAAGGCTGTGTTCTCAACCCCCCTACTATACTCCTTGTACATCTATGACTGTGCGGCTAAATTCCCCTCCAATTTGATTTTCAAGTTTGCTGACAACATCACCGTAGTGGGTCGGATCTCAAACAATGACGAGACAGAGTACAGGGATGAGATAGAGAATCTGGTGAACTGGTGTGGCAACAATAATCTCGCCCTCAATGTCAACAAAACAAAGGAGATTGCCATCGACTTCAGGAAGTGTAAAGGAGAACATGCCCCTGTCTACATCAATGGGGACGAAGTAGAAAGGGTCGAGAGCTTCAAGTTTTTAGGTGTCCAGATCACCAACAACCTGTCCTGGTTGTTAAGAAAACCCACCAACGCCTCTACTTTCTCAGAAGACTAAGGAAATTTGGCATGTCAGCTACAACTCTCACCAACCTTTACAGATGCACCATAGAAAGCATTCTTTCTGGTTGTATCACAGCTTGGTTTGGCTCCTGCTCTGCCCAAGACCTCAAAAAAACTACAAAAGTCGTGAATGTCGCCCAATCCATCACGCAAACCAGCCTCACATCCATTGACTCTGTCCACACTTCCCGCTGCCTTGGCAAAGCAGCCAGCATAATTAAGGACCCCACGCACCCCGGACATTCTCTCTTCCACCTTCTTACTTCGGGAAAAAGATACAAAAGTCTGAGGTGACATGCCAACCGATTCAACAATAACTTCTTCCCTGCTGCTGCCAGACTTTTGAATGGACTTATCTTGCACTAAGTGGATCTTTCTCTCCACCCTAGCTATGACTTTAACACTACATTCTGCACTCTCTCGTTTCCTTCTCTATGAACGGTATGTTTTGTTTGTATAGCGCGCAAGAAACAATACTTTTCACTGTATGTTAATACATGTGACAATAATAAATCACATCAAATCAAATCAAACCAAACAGGCATTGGAGTGTGGCGACCAGAGGATTTTCACAGAAACTTCATTGCAGTGTTAATGTAAGCCTCTGTGTGACATGAATAAATAAACTTAAACTTAAAATCCAAACATAAGAAACTTAGCTAATTCATGTTGGATAAAATTAAGAATGTTATTGCAATCTGGATGAATATAATTCCCTAAAAGTGAAAATTAAAGATCATTCAATAATGTCCACATTCAATAATGTCAACAGTAATTTAGATCTATAAATAAAGACATAAAATACAAAGCAATGACAAATGTATACAAACATTGATTAAGCTACGGCAGAGTATTAATGCCCCATAATGGAAAGAAAGTTAAAACCATACAGGGTTTACAGTGTAGACTCACCAGGGAAGAACTCCCCAGTGTTCTGGCCAATACTTATCCCTCATGCAACATGGCTAAAAGAGATTATCTGGTCATTAACACATTGCTGTTTCTGAGTACTTGCTGTGCACAATTTGGCTGTTGCATTTCCTACATTAGAACAGTGACTACAGTTCAAACATATTTAATTGACTGTGAAGCACTTTGGGACGTTTTGGGGTTGCGAAAAGAGCAGTGTAATGCAAGCCTTTCCTTTCTTTACTCATGTCCTGTGGAACTGAAGGATTCATTTTCCTTTGATTCAAAATGGAAGCCGAAGTTATGTGGAGAGCCTTGAGATTCTCAAACTACTTGCATTGAGGAAGGGAGGCCGTGAAAAGAATTAATGTAATGTTTTAAAATTTATAAAATATTTGGTGAGGTAAATACAATTTGGGAGTCACTGACAAGGAACGATCAATTTAAAACAATAAATGAGAAAGGGGATGGAAAGGTTAGAAAACTGTCCTTGAAGAGAGGGAGGTTGGAATATGGATATTTTGTCACAAGAAGTGATTGCAGCAGAGGCAAATGCATCTTTTAAGGGAAAAGTGGATAAATATTTTAAATCGAAAAAAGCATAGAGCCCTGGAAAGCTAGTGGGTAACAGAATTAGGTACAGGTAACATGATTTGTGCTATCAAGGAGGAGGAACAGATATAAAAGGGAACTGAACAACTGGTATGGGTCCTTGAGGATTGCCCTTATGTTGTGCATGTGGTAGTTTAAAGTTTTAAACTTTATTTATTAGTGTCACAAGTAGACTGACATTAACACTGCAATGAATTTACTGTGAAAATCCCCTAGTCGCCACATTCCAACACCTGTTCGGGTACACTGAGGGAGAATTTAGCACGGCCAATGTACCTACCTAGCATGTCTTTTGGACTGTGGGAGCAAACCGGAGCACCTGGAGGAAACCCACACAGACACAGGGAGAACGTGCAGTCTCCACACAGTGACCCCAAGCTGGGATTCAAACCCAGGTTTCTGGAGCTGTGAGGCAGCAGTGCATAAAGGTGAAATAGAAGGGGACCGAGGATAATTCCCTGGGAGACTCCAGAGGCAAAGAATTGGGGGAAGAAATTCGCTAGCTATGACGAGATAGATAAGAATTAGAACTAGGTGAGGGCAGTTCCACTCAGCTGGACAGCAGAGGGGTGGCATTGGAGGAGGATAGCAATAACAACCATATCAAAATGCTGCAGAGATTGAGAACATAAGTAACAGGATCAGCAGTAGGCCATACGACCCCTGAAGCCTCTTCTGCCACTCAACATTATCATGGCTGGTTTGCCTTAATTCCACTCTGTTGCCTACTCCCCTTATCCCTGGATTCCCTGAGAAACCAAAAATCTGCCTATATCAGCTTGAAATAAAGTCAATGTCCGAGTCTCCACAAAACTCTGGAGTACAGAATTTCAAAGATTCATAACTCTGAGTTTGGAAATTTCTCCTAATTTCAGTCCCAAGTGACCAATCTCTTATTCTGAGCTGTGGCCCATGTTCTAGATTCCCCAGCCAACGGAAGCAAGCTCTCAGCTCCCTTGTCAATCACTTTTAGAATTTGGCAAGTTTCAATTAGATAATTATATCTGGGAACATATATTTGTTTAAGGTTCACTGTGGAAACAGAACAGTTATTGTTTTATGGAAGTAAGAAATAGTCTTGAATTTCCATAGGTTGGTCGGGCAAATGGGCGCTCAGCACCAAGACTCTGAACGGGGTCAATCCCTCTGACCTCACAAGTGCAAGGCTGTTATGGACAACTCAGTGGCCTCCTGCTGAAAAGGAATGCTTCAACTGGCAACGGGCATGTTTAATTTGATTTGATTTATTATTGTCACATGTATTAGTATACAGGGAAAAGCATTGTCGCTTGCATGCTATACAAACAAAGCATACCATACATAAAGAAGGATAGAGAGAGTGCAGAATGCAGTGTTACAATCATAGCTAAGGTGCAGGGAAAGATAAACTTAATACAAGGTTGATCCATTCAAACATCTGATGGCAAATAGGGAAGAAGCTGTTATTAAATCGATTGATGCATATTCTCAGACTTTTGTATCTTTTTCCTGACGGAAGAAGGTGGAAGAGAATATGTCCAGGGTGTGTGGCGTCCTTGATTATGCTGCCGGCTTTTCCAAGGCAGCGGGAAGTGTAGACAGAGTCAATGGATGGGAACCTGGTTTGTGCGATGGACTGGGCTTCATTCTTGACCCTTTATAGTATTTTGCAGTCTTGGACAGAGCAGGAGACATACCAAGCTGTAATACAGCCAGAAAGAATGCTTTCTATGGTGCATCTGTAAAAGTTGGTCAGAGTCATAATGGACATGCCAAATTTCCTTAGCCTCCTGAGAAAGTAGAGACATTGGTGGGCTTTTTTAACGATAGCGTCAATGTGGAGGGGCCAGAATAAATTGTTGGTGATCTGGACACCTAGAAACTTGAAACTCCTGACCATTTCCACTTTGTCCCCGTTGATGTAGACAGGGGCATGTTCTCCACTACGCTTTCTGAAGCTGATAACTATCTCCTTCGTTTTGTTGACATTGAGGGTTTGTCAGAGTTTGGGTCCAATGGTGATGAGAAGCAATTTCTTCAGCAGTAAAGGCAGATCCCCAGCTGTTATGAGTGTACAGGAGAGGAAAGAGAGGCAGGAAAACAACAGACTGGCCAAAATCTCAACACAGCATTGACTGCCAAAGACGGAGCTACCCATCGATGAACAAGACCCTGTAAAGGAAGTGACCCATTTAGTTAAGGAATTGAGGTGTTGATTCAGTTTATGAAGTAAAAATTGTGAAATGAAACCGCATTATGCAGCTTTGAACTAGTGCTAAGAAACTAGTAAGAAAAATGACACAGCAGGTACAGGAACTCATTAAAAAAGCTTCACTGTATACTGAAGAAAGTCAAATGCTTGTGGGAAGTTAGACAGGAAACAATGTGACCCTTGAAGATTCAGAAAAAAATTTGTATTTCAAAATTTGTTTCTGTAAAAGCATTGAACAATGCAAGTCTGTATAGTGAGCCGCGGAAACAGGGTCCATGTCTTCCAAAGTGCCAATACACCAATGCACAATCAGAGAGATATTGGTCAGCCATCTTTAGGACACATAGGGTTGAGCTCTATGAGAATTTCCCTTAAAGTTTGAGATAAAGACACTCCAAACTATTAAGAGATAATACTGGATTGTAAGTATGACCCTCTACAAATTATTAATTGTTTGAATGTCCAAATTTTTTATTGAGGTAGATTTAAAAATTGTACGTAACCTCAAGTAGAATTACCACATTATTCAATGATAATGTAATGTGAATAAATGTGAGGTTATCCACTTTTGTAGCATGTTGTGAGACTTCTTACTTTTGTAGCAAAAACGGGAAGGCAGATTATTATCTTGAATGGTTATAAATTAAGAGAGGAGAATGTGCAATGAGACCTGCGTGTCCTCATACACCAGTCACTGAAAGTAAACATGCAGATGCAGCAGGCAATACAGAAGGCAAATGGAATGTTGGCCTTCATAGCGAGAGGATTCAAGTACAAGAGTAGGGATATCCTGCTGCAATTATATAGGGCCTTGGTGAGGCCACACCTGGAGTATTGTGCGCAGGTTTTGTCTCCCTGTCTGCGGAGGGATGTTCTTGTTATGGAGGGAGTGCAACAAAGGTTTACCAAACTGAATCTTGGGATTGCGTGACAGACGTTTGAGGAAAGATTGAATTGGTGATGACTCCGGAGTTTAGAAGAATGAGAGGGCCACTCAAAGAAACCTATAAAACTCTAACTGGACTGGACAGGGTAGATGCAGGAAGGATATTCCTGATGGTGGGGTCATCCAGAACCAGGGGTCATAGTCTAGGGATATGGGGCAAACCTTCTAGGACTGAGATGAGGAGAAATTTCTTCACCCAGAGAGTGGTGAGCCTATGGAATTCGTTAACACATAGCAGTTGAGACCAAAACATTTTATGTTTTCAAGAAGGAGTTAGATATATCTCTTGGAGCGAAGAGGATCAAAGGATATTGGAGGAAGGTGGGATCAGGCTATTGAGTTAGATGATCAGCCATGATCTTAATGAATGGTAGAGAAGGGTCACAGGGCCAAGTAGTCTACTCCTGATAATATTTTCTATGTTTCTATATAG
The DNA here is from genome assembly GCF_964213995.1 of Mustelus asterias. Classification (NCBI taxonomy): domain Eukaryota; kingdom Metazoa; phylum Chordata; class Chondrichthyes; order Carcharhiniformes; family Triakidae; genus Mustelus; species Mustelus asterias. The sequence continues at coordinate 23,723,060 of NC_135814.1, read as the reverse complement.
TATTCACAATATAATGTAATCTACAATTGATTCTTATAATAAATATTTGTAAGCAAGTATAAAGGAGTTGTAGCTTCATATGTATATCCTCAGCAGCCCAACTATAGATAACAGAGGGCCTAAAATCTTTAAGTTAGGATTCTAAGTGCTGATAGTGATTAACTTTAAAAGAAATGTATTTCTGCTATACTATACCTGTAGATATATGTACTTTTGTTTGTTTGAAGACTACTAGGAAGGAGGACATCACATTTCAGGACCCAGTCGAGAGCTGGTAAAGCTAACTAAGCTCCTTTAATATCCTGAAATTTCTCTTAGATGAGGTTTTAAGCTAACAATAAGTTTAACTGAGTAGGTTTACCTTGCTAGGAGGAAAAGATAGTAGAACCATTAACAACTCAATCTCACAACCGACTGTATCACTTCAGGTAGATGGTCACAGGTATCTGTCATTTGTGTCAGATATGTATCAACACTATGGGATCACTGTTAAATTATATTATCATTATATTACATTATCATTATCATTTATATTAATGATTTGGATGTGAATTTAGTAGGCATGGTTAGTAAGTTTGCAGATGACACCGAGATTGGTGAACAGTGAAGAAGGTTATCTAGGATTGCAATGGGACCTTGATCAATTGGGTCAGTAGGCTGACGAATGGCAGATGGAGTTTAATTTAGATAAATGCGAGATGATGCATTTTGGTAGATCGAACCAGGGCAGGACTTATTCAGTTAATGGTAGGGCGTTGGGGAGAGTTATAGAACAAAGAAATTTAGGAGTACAGGTTCATAGCTCCTTGAAAGTGGAGTCACAGGTGCACAGGGTGGTGAAAAAGGCATTCGGTATGCTTGGTTTCAATGATCAGAACATTGAATACAGGAGTTGGGATGTCTTGTAAAAGTTGTACAAGACATTGGTAAGGTCACACTTGGAATACTGTGTACATTTCTGGTCACCCTATTATAGAAAGGATATTATTAAACGAGAAAGAGTGCAGGAAAGATTTACTAGGATGCTATCAGGACTTGGTGGTTTGAGTTATAAGGAGAGGCTGGATAGACTGGGACTTTTTTCTCGTAGGAGGCTGAGGGGTGATCTTAGATAGATAGATAGATACCCTACAGTGCAGAAAGAGGCCCTTCGGCCCATCGAGTCTGCACCGACCACAATCCCACCCAGGCCCTATCCCCATATCCCTACATATTTTACCCACTAATCCCTCTAACCTACACATCTCAGGACTCTAAGGGGCAATTTTAGCATGGCCAATCAACCTAACCCGCACATCTTTGGACTGTGGGAGGAAACCGGAGCACTCGGAGGAAACCCACGCAGACACGAGGAGAATGTGCAAACTCCACACAGACAGTGACTCAAGCTGGGAATCGAACCCAGGTCCCTGGAGCTGTGAAGCAGCAGTGCTAACCACTGTGCAACCGTGCCGCCTTATAGAGGTCTATAAAATAATGAGGGGCACAGATCAGCTAGATAGTCAATATCTTTTCCCAAAGGTAGGGGAGTCTAAAACTAGAGGGCAGAGGTTTAAGATGAGAAGGGAGAGATACAAAAGGGTCCAGAGAGAGTGGTGAGTGTCTGGAACAAGCTGCCAGAAGTAGTAGTAGAGGCGGGTACAATTTTGTCTTTTAAAAAGCATTCAGACAGTTACATGGGTAAGATGGGTATAGACAGATATGAGCCAAACTCGGGCAATTGGGACTAACTTAGTGGTTAAAAAAAGGGGTGACATGGACAGGTTGGGCCAAAGGGCCTGTTTCCGTGCTATAAACCTCTATGACGCTATGACTTCAGTAAGCATGCTAAATCTCTGCCTGAGTTGTCCTCAAACTCAGCGTCATCTTCCTGGGTGTAGATGTCTTGGTTTCTTTTACTTCTCATTCATTCTGTTGCTGTGTATTTGATAACTACTTTACTATCTTCTTTGTTCTGCATGTCTTTTCCCAGTGACTGGGCTTTGCACAAGCTCTGCAGTTTGATCCATATGTGTCCGTTTCTGTCTCTGAACTCATGTGGTCATTCTCAGCTCCTATATATCTTTCTCTTTCCTTGGTGTGCTTATTCCTTTGTTGCTACTTCACTACATTAACCATGTTGCCTTTCTCTTAACTTATCTGGAGGCTCGCCGTTGGGTAGTCAGCATTTTCATCGGTCCACTTGTGGCTTTGTGCGCTCTGGCAATGTCTAAAGCCTGCGATATTGTGAGTTAAATCCTTTTGCACGTCAGAGTGTGCTGAGCTCCAAATAGGCTGATTTTAAAAAAACTTTTTATTTATTCTTCCACAGCCTATGGGCATTTCTGGCTCATCCAGCATTTATTGCTCAACCCTAATTGTCTGTGAGAAGGTGGTGATGAACCTCCTTCTTGAACCAATGCAGGTCGTGTAGTACAGGTACACACACAAGGCTGTTGAAGAAGGGAGTTCCAGGATTTTGACCCAGCGACATTGAAGTTCCAAGTCAGGATGGTGTGTGGCTTAGAGGGGAACCCACAAGTACTCGTGTTCCCTTGCCATTGTTGTTCTTGTCCTTTGAAGTGATAGAGGTTGCAGGACTGGATGGTGCTGTATTGTTTATCAGCTTTTCATGTTTCTTTGAATTTAGGTTTTCTAGATGCATTTTTAAATCTCATGAAGAAAAGGTCAACAGGTTCACCTAGTTCCTGCCTCAGGCTTTGAAATTGATATCAGTGGATTCAATAATTTGACTCTGGTTGGGCAACAATGTTGGATTGTTCAATATTTTGCCTGGGTTTCAATCACCTCCCAACTCGTAAATAAATTGAACCCTTTCTTGCCTGCCCAAAAAAGAATGCAACTGACTCTTTCCTCTCCACTAGTACCTTTTAGAAAGCTACTGTGTCAATTTGCACTTTTGTTGAAACTTCTCAAATGCCTCTAAACCATCAGCCTCCCAATTCATTGTGGACAGCATTCGTGCATTCATTGCTGCAGTGGCGCCATTTTCATTTGTGCACAATTCACTCTGTTTTATCTGTCTCTGGCACAGATTTGGGTTGATACTTTTTCAATCTAACACAGCACAGAAATGCATTTAAAATGTTTGTTCTTTTTTACCCATAGACACTTGCTGCCACCATGTTAAATTTTCTTGTTTACAGATGTCTGAAATAAGCATATTATTAGACACAAGATGCTGGAGCTTCATTGAGTGTGTTTCTTGCAACTCTCCATGTGGTTGATGGACTGATACATTATTACTCAGCACCTGATTGCAGTGCAGCAATAAATGTAGTGTCCTGGATGCATGTCAGCAGAATAATTAGTTTCTCGCTCCTTACGAAGAATATAACAGTGTAACTTCTTCATTACTGAAAACCTTCATGGCACCATTTATCATGGCCTCACAGTGGCTGCCAAAGTCACTGTGGCCTTATCCTTTGTCACTTCCAGTTCCTTCCAACGATCAATTGCATTTCAAAAACTGCTGTACATCACTACACCTTGCATGTCACTGACACCCTCTTAGCTACAACTCAATTGCAGGTTCATTTAATAATAGGCACAGCCTCACAGGGACAGAGGGCACTGGGTTTTGCTTTCATCGCTAGATTCAGGGCACCATTGATTGCCATATGGCAATCTCATACCCATATGAACATCAGGGACACTGAGTGATTAGACAATGAGATCCATCAAAAAGAAGGGCTTCCACTTCCTCAACATCCAACTGGTCTGTGACCAGATCCGGAGCTTCCTCTATGTGTACATTCACCTTTCTGGCAGCTCCCATTATTTCTTCATCTCCCATCAATTCAGGGACCTTTACTTCAACTCCTAAAGTGCATGGATAGATCACAGAGGGCAAGGGATACTCCTTGAATATTAGAATAATAATTAACCATCAAGCTTTTGAAGGTGCAATTCTGATTCTTTGAAGAATTGAGTGGTGCCCTCCAAGATCCTACTGCAAGTACCTCGGTCATTGTGGTGGTCTGCTACAGTCTCCATAACAGAGCCTTCCAGGAAGGTGGAGACTTTGAGGATAACGTTTTAAAATTTTGAAGTTTATTTATTAGTATCACATTGCAATGTAGTTACTGTGAAAATCCCCCAGTCACCACACTCCGATGCCTGTTACACTGAGGGAAAATTTAGCATGGCCAATCCACCTAACCAGCTGGTCTTTTGGACTGTGGGAGGAAACCGGAGCACTCGGAGAAAACACACGCAAACATGGGGAGAACATGCAAACTCCACACAGACAGTGACCCAAGCCGGGAATCGAACCCAGGTCCCTGGTGCTGTGGGGCAGCAGTGCTAACCACTGTGCCACCGTGCCACTCTTGAAGGAGATATGTCATTAGGGTACATGCAGGAGATAGGAGAGGAGGAATTGGAGGCATAGGGAGATGGTGACGCTGAATGGAGAGGTAACCATGCTGCACAGTGAGGTGGCCTCCTCCTGTCACCATCCGGGAAGAGGACCTTCTTCCCAGCCTCCAGCATTAGATCCAAGTCAGCATTGATGAAGTGTGGTTCTGCCCTGCCCCTGTGCCAGGCCTCTGACTCCCCCGTCATAGCTCTTACCTCTGGTTTAGGAAAGGCTTTGACACAGACCACAGATCTCTCCTTCAGGGTAACCAGCATTTCCGTGATGGCTGCCATGGGAGTCTAAATGAGTCCCTAGTGTCAATGTGGACAGGAAACCCATATCCATATCAATTAAGGGTTTCCTATGCAGAATTTGAACCACCTCAACTTGAATTGGAGTATTGCATCCAACTCTGGGTCCCACATTTCAGGAAGAATGTAAAAGGCTTAAAGAGGGTGCAGAAAATAATCATGAATGGTTCCAAGGATGATAGACTTACACAGATAGATTGGAGAAGCTGGGGCTATTTTCCTTGGAGGATTAAAATTGAGAAGAGATTCAAGAAAGGTGTCCAAAGTCATGAAGGGGTCTGGATAGAGTTGATAGAAAGAAATCGTTCCCATTGGTGGAAGGATTGGGAGCCAGAGAGCACAGATTTAAAGTAACTGTGACATAAAGAAAAAAATGTTGACGCAGTGAATGGTTCGGATCTGGAATACACTGCATGAGAGTGTGGTGGAGGATTCAATATAGACATTTCAAAAGGGAATTGGATTATTATTTGAAAAAGGAGAACATGCAAGGCAATGGGTAAAAGACAGGGGAAAGGCACTAGATGAATTGTTCCTGAAGATTGTCAGTATGGCTACAACAAGCCGAATAGCCTCCTTCTGTCCCCACTGGAGGAGGATTTATGACCCAAAAACAAAGCCTCCTTGGCAAAAGTTCAACCCGCCATTTTTTAAATGCGGATGAGTATTCCTTTTTGTAAAGGAAATAAAATGTCTATGTGATGTGCGTGTATTATGAGACAGCTCTGTGTTACAGAAATCCTTCATTTTGAAATATTCCAGAACAGACTTAGGAGACATTTTAAAAACAATAAATTTCTTTATGAGCTAAACCATACAGCAAAATCAGAACATATCTACTTCCAAAAAAGCTGGATGGTCCCTTCTGAGGCTCTATAATGTTTCAGTCAAGACCGTCCAATCATTTGAAGCAAGAGATCAGATCCATGCTACAATGAGAGAGAGGATGTGTCTGATCAAATTGTTTTGTGTTAACTAGAATCATGTGTGAAGTCTGCGTCCAACATGAGCATTTTTTTCCCCAAATAAACATTGCCATATTTACTGGAGAAACATTCTACATCACTCCAAAACAACATAGAATAATGGAATCCCTGCAGTGCAGAAGCAGGCCATTTGGTTCATCGAGCCTGCACCAACAACAATCCCACCCAGGTCCTATTCCCATAACCCCCTGCTAATTCCCTGGCCCCTAAGGTGCAATTTAGCATGGCCAATCAACCTAACCTTCACATATTTGGACTGTGGAAGGAAACTGGAGCACCCGGAGGAAACCCAAGCTGACGCGGGGAGAATATACAAACTCCACACGGACAGTCACCCAAGGCCAGAATTGAACATGGGTCCCTAGAGTTGTGAGGCAGCAGTGCTAACCACTGTGCCACCATGCTGCCCAATCAGACGCACTGTTCCAAATGACATTTGTATGATAAAATCCTGGATGCCTAAAGGTGAGAAAAATTCAGACATCCACACACCAGAAAGGAATAAAGTTAAAGTTTATTTATTAGTCACAAGTAAGGCTTACATTAACACTGCAATGAAATTACTATGAAATTCCCCCTGCCGCCACACTCCGGTGCCTGTTTGGGTCAATGCACCTAATCAGCAAGTCTTTCAGATTATGGGAAGAAATCGGAGCACCCGGAGGAAACCCACGCAGACACAGGGAGAATGTGCAAACTCCACACAGACAGTGACCCAAGCTGGGAATTGAACCCGGGTCGCTGGCGCTGTGAGGCAGCTGTGCTAACCACTGTGCCCTTGTATGAGGAGAGACTGGATCAGCTAGGCCTGTATTAATTGGAAGAATGAGAGGGGATTTCATTGAAATATATAAAGTTTAACAGGGTTGGACATACTGAATGCGAGGATGATGTTTTCCCTAGCTGGCAGGTCAGGGACAAAGGGTCACTGTCTCAGGATATAGGATAGGACTAAAATGAGGAGAAATGTCTTCAATTGATGGGTGGTGAACCATGGAATTCTCTACCACATAAGGCTGTGGAGGCTAAGTCACTGAATACGTTTAAGAAAGAAATAGATATCTAGACACGAAAGGCATCGAGGGATATGGGGAGGGAGCGGGGATTTGGCCATGAGATAGAAGAATAGCCACGATTACATTGACTGGCGAAGCTGGCTCAATGGGCCGAATGAACTACTGCTCCTATTTTCTGTGTTTCTACTGACTATTGCCTGCCAATGGTCAATTCATAGAATTGCTACAGTGCAGAAGAAGGCCATATGGCCCATAGCACCGACAACAATCCCATCTGGGCCCTATCATTGTAACCCCACTTATTTACCCTGCTAGTAGGTGCATACAAAATGTTCCACCCACAATATGGAGGATACAAACTTCCAATAGGTATGTGTGGTGAACCATAGATGGTTATCACTATGGGTACTTGTACATATGTTACTCTTGTTACTGTTGGGATTAGGGTTGGGGTGTTCCACCTGTTGGTATTGTTCTGTGGTACACTCCGGTTGGCTCCGCCTTCCTATAGGAGTATAAAGGTCACTGCACTTCCTAGTGACCCTTTAGTCTGGGATTGTATTGTTAAGCAGTATGCTCTATTCTTGTTGCTAATAAAAGCCTTTATTTCCCGGGTACGATCCAGCCTCCCGAGTGAATTAATCGCGCATCAGTATGAACTTTTCAAACTAGAGAATTTAGGAAATAGCAGATACGGCCTGGATATTTCTTTGGAAGAAGCATACACGATTCAAGTTAATGAAACGATATGTATTGTTTTCTCTTCTCCATTCCACATCACCTGGGTCTAAAGGTTAGTGGGAGGAATCACAAGGTTGACTGGTGAATTGGATTGTGACTGCTAGTGTCGGTGAGCAGGTAGGTGTATTGTATCTTACTGTTACTCCTGGCCTACCTTTGAAAGATTAAGTTATCTAACCTGCTTCATAAATAAGTAACCACAACTGGAAGGGCTTCTTGGTTTACACTGTATGCGTTTATAAGTATAAATTTATCTCAACCAATCAGGGAAGCAGTTATACAGTGCGTTGAACATAATAAATCTTCTCAAGTTGCTTCACAGTATCATAGAATCATAAAATCCTTACAGTGCAGAAAGAGGCCATTCAGCCCATTGAGCCTGCACTGACAACAATCCCACCCAGGCCCTACGTCCATAGCCCATGTACTAACCCTGCTTATCCCCTGACACTAAGGGGCAATTTACCATAGCCAATCCACCTAACCCGCACATCCTTGGACTGTGGGAGAAAACCAGAGCACCCGGAGGAAAACCACGTAGACATGGGGAGAATCATAGAATCCCTACAGTGCAGAAGGAAGCCATTCGGCCCATCAAGTCTGCACCAACCACAATCCTGCCCAGGCCCTATCCCTCTAACCCCACATATTTACTCCGCTAATCTCTTGACACTAGGGTTAATTTAGCATGGCCAATCAACCTAACCTGTACATCTTTGGACTGTGGGAGGAAATCGGAGCACCCGGAGGAAACCCACGCAGACATGGGGAGAACGTGCTAACTCCACACAGACAGTGACTCGAGGCTGGAATCAAACACGGGTCCCTGGCACTGTGATTCAGCAGTGCTAACCACTTTTGCAGCATTACAAAATTAAACAATAAGCCAGATAAAAAGACATTAGGGCAGATGGTCAACAGTTTGGATACTAAGAGGTAGTTTTTAAAGGAGGAAAGACAGCTAGATAGGCAGAGTGTTTCAGGAAGAGATTTCCAGAGCTTAGAGCCTAAGCAGCTGAAGGTGGAGTTATTAATATCTGGGACGCTCAAGAGGTCTGAATTTGATGAACGCAGCTATCTTGCAAGTTTTGGTGGGGGTGGGGGGAGAGTTTAGAAAGTAAGGGAGGGGTTGAGATCATTGAGGGATTTGAAAACAAGGATGAGAATTTAAAAGCTAGGCCAGGACCCAGTGCAGGTCATGGGAGTGATGGGAGGAGGGGTCCTGGTATGAATGAGGACATGGAGGGCAGGATTTTGGGTGAGTTTATGGAATGTGAGAGGTGGCCGGAAATGCATTGGAATAGTCAAATGGGAAGGTAACAAGGAGTGAGGGTTTCAACAGCAGATGGGCTTAGGCAAGTATGGAACGAGGTGATCTTATGGCTGTGGAAGTAGTAATGGCGTGGCTATGTGGTTGGAGCCTTGCAGAATAAGTCTCTCCCCATTCTAATTTAACTTGGCAATACCATTCATGAACCCCAGCCCTACCATTTTAATCAAAAGGGTAAAAGTAAATATCGGCCTTACAAACATATTATAAATCATCCATTTTGAAGTGCCAGAAGTGATTCGACCATGAATAAAGACAAAACATATTTTTATTATCAATAAATTAAGAATATATAAATGTGACAATCTTTATTAATTATACAATTATAGTAGTGTTATCTGCACCCCTTCTTTGTTATTAATGGCACAATATAAAAAATTCACTAGGAGTTACCCTTACCCCTGTCATTCTGCAATGGTGTTCCATGCTGTAGATTTTTAATTACAAAGGCAGTAGTCAAAGCTCAATTACTCTCATCTCTATTTTATGGGATGAACTTTCCAGGAGATTTACAATGCACATTATAGCCTGGGAAATATGATAGAGGATATTTTCAACCTTCATTACATTGTCTTTGCCTGCACGAATAACGCATATATGTGTATGTTTATGGTTATGCATATGCAAATAACCTGAACATGGAACCAAATATTTTTATTTCACTCCCAAGATACAAGCCCATGAGGATAGAATGTGCATCCATCACCCAGGTTAAATGGCCATCACCAAATTTGATAGTGTGCAAATTGTTCATTTAACTATATGCAAAAATCAGGCTGTCTTTCCCAAGGTTTCTTATATCAAGAATGTCCATGATTTAATTCATTAAGCCTGTTCATTCGTTAAGTCAATGACCTGCTCCTCTAGTGCTTTTGCTTATTGTCTTCTCATGGAAGTGGTTTGGGCTTTTCATAAATGTATGTTATTCGCATTGATGTCATATATTCAGCCTGCTTGAAGGTTGCAAATTTTACCCCACTATTGTGCTTGCACTGTGGAATAACAGTGATCTACCTTCTTTTCAGAACCTGGGAACAGGAGTAGACTATTTAACCACTCGAGGCTGTTCCATCATTCAATGAAACCATACCCCTGCCTTCGATACCTTTGGCTAACAAAAATCTATCAATCTCCATTTTAAAATTAACATTTTATCAATTGCCATTTATGGAAGAGAGTTCCAAATTTATACTACCCCTTGCATGAGGAGGTGCTTCTTAATTTTGCTCCTAAAAAGTCTGTCTCCATTTAAAAAAAATTCTGTCCCTCGTCTCCAACTAGCCAAAATAGTTTGTCCCAATCCACTTTATCTGTTCCCCTTAATATTATGAAAACTTGAATCAAATCACCACCTGACCTTCTTAATTCCATAGAATATAACCCGAGTCTGTGTCAGCACTCCTTATAATTTAACACTGAGAGTCATGGCTAATCTACACTGTTCTTCCTCATGGCCAGTATATCTTTCCAAAGGTGTGGTGCCCAAAACTGCTCAGAGTCCCAAGGTATGGTCTGCCCAGGGATTTGCATGGCTTGACTTCTTGCCCCTTATATTCTCTTCTTCCAGATAGAAACACCAGCATTACATGAATGATTATCTCCTTGGCTGCTCATGACATTTTAATGATCTGTGTACCTGGATCCCAAAATCTCTTTGGACCTCCATTCTTTCTAACTTTTTATCATTTAGAAGGTACCTTTTCAGCTCCAAAGTGGATGATTTGAAACTTGTTGACATTGAAATCCATATGTCCCAATTTGACCCATTCATTTAATCTATGAATAGATCTTTGTAATTTTATGCTTCCATCTCCATTTCTTACAATGTCCATCATCTTTAGCCATCAGCACACCTGGATATGTGGTTTTCAATCCTTTGATTTAATTCAATAATAGTGAGTAGTTGAAGCCCTAACACAGACAGATCTTTGCGGTGGACACGAGTCACACCTTGCCAATTCTAGTCACATTCTGCCAATTAGAGAACCTGTCCATTATCACTACTTTCTGTCTCCTTCCATTCGACCAATTTCTTAACCAGATCAATAATTTGCTTTCAATGGCATGAGCATCAACTTTACCTGACAGTCTCTCATGCAAAACTTCATCAATTGCCTTCTGGAAGTCCATATAAAGAACACCCATAGGCATTCCTCTGTCCACTACTAAGTTAATGAGCTATGTCTCGGTGAGCTGCTCACCAAATCACATGGCGAGGTGGGCATTGATTCATCCACCTGCCATTGCCTCATGTGGTCAAAGTTCTTGGCACCATATTTAACCAGCACCCAAACACGCATTCACCCTCAGGCCAGCTGTGTGGTGTGGCTGAATTATATGTCCTCCAGGAAAAGCAAGTCCTCCATGCCTTCAGCCATGACTCTCTGGTGACTCTGCGTAAGCGCCAAGATTTTTCTTTTGATTTGTTCAAAGGATGTGGGCGTCACTGGCTGGGCCAACATTTATTGCCAATACCTGAGGGCATTTAAGAGTCAACAGCATTGCTGTGGACCTGGGTCACATACAGGCCAGACAAGAATGACAGATTATGGACCAGATGGGTTTTTAATACAATTGACAATGATTTCATGATTACAATTAGACTTTGAATTCAAATTTCACCTTCTGCCATGGTGGGATTCAAAACCGAATTTTCCTGAGACTCTGGATTACTCGTCAAGCGACAATACCTCTATTGCCTCCCCTCATATTCCCAAGAGATGGAAGCAGGGGGGTGACCGATCTAACTTGACTGGCCTGTGCGGAGGTCACCAGAGAGGTCCACACAGAAAAGAAATATGCTGCAGTACAGAAAGAAAATGAATAATCTCACTTGCTCCTCCAGGGTAAGTCTTCTTTATCCTCACACTCGACTCACTCTCATAAGGGCATCAAGGACCAGGGGTACAGGCCACATGGATCTCAAACACAATTAGTAGGGATATCTGCATTGGATGTGGGTGGCATGGTGGCACAGTGGTTAGCACTGCTACTTTACAGCTCCAGAGACCGAGGTTCTATTCCCGGCTAGGGTCACTGTCTGTATGGAGTTTGCATGTTCTCTCCATGTCTGTGTGGTTTCCTTCGGATGCTCTGGTTTCCTCTCACAGTCCAAAGATGTGCTGGTTAGGTGCATTGGCCATGCTAAATTGCCCCTTAGTGTACCGGGATGCGTAGGTTAGAGAACATAAGAACTCGAGCCTGCTCCGCCATTCAATAAGATCATGGATGATCTTTTTGTGGGCTCAGCTCCACTTACCCACCTGCTCACCATAACCCTTAATTCCTTTACTGTTCAAAAATTTATCTATCTTTGCCTTAAAAACATTCAATGAGGTAGCCTCAACTGCTTCACTGGGCTGGGAATTCCACAGATTCACAATCCTTTTTGTGAAGAAGTTCCTGCTCAACTCAGTCCTAAATCTGCTCCCCCTTATTTTGAGGCCATGCCCCCTCATTCTAGTTTCAACTGCTAGTGGAAACAACCTCCCTGCTTCAATCTTATCTATTCCCTTCATAATCTTGTATGTTTTTATCAGATCTCCCCTCATTCTTCTGAATTCCAATGAGTAGCCCCAGTCTACTCAGTTTCTCCTCATAAGCCAACCCTCTCAACTTCGGAATCAACCTAGTGAATCTCCTTTGTACCCCCTCCAGTGCCAGTATATCCTTTCTCAAGTAAGGAGACCAAAACTGTACACAGTACTCCAGGTGTGGCCTCACCAGCACCTTATACAGCTACAACGTCACCTTGCTGTTTTTAAACTCCATCCCTCTCGCAATGAAGGACGAAATTCCATTTCCCTTCTTAAATTACCTGCTGCACCAGCAAACCAACTTTTTATGATTCATGCACAAGGACACCGAGATCCCTCCGCATAGCAGCATGCTGCAATTTTTTACCATTTAAATAATAGTCCATTTTGCTGTTATTCCCACCAAAATGGATGAGCTCACATTTACCAACATTGTACTCCATCTGCCAGACCCTTGCCCACTCACTTATATTATCTATATTCCTTTGCAGACTTTCAGCATCCTCTGTACATTTTGCTCTGCCATCATGTTAATGTCATCTGCGAACTTTAACACACTAAACTTGGTCCCCAACTCCAAATCATCTATGTAAATCGTAAACAATTGCGGTCCCAACATTGATCCCTGAGGCACACCACTAGTCACTGATCGCCAACCAGAAAAACACCCATTTGGCCCCCGCTCTTTGCTCAGCGGGGTAAATAAGTGGGGTTACGGGGATAAGGCCTCAGTAGGATTGTTGTCGGTGCAGACTCAATGGGCTGAATGGCCTCCTTCTGCACTGTAGGGTTTCTGTGATTTCTATAACTCTATAAATGTCTCTCACACGCACTTCAACATCACCGATATCTCAAATATCATCGTGCATAATCACTTAATCTGCTCTGACTGAGCTGGGGTCGGGTGGTGGGGGCGGGGTCCACTGCATGCACAGCAGCCATGCATGCTTCCTAACTTCTCCTTTGCTCATTATCATCACATTCCAATTCATCCGCCTGTTTGCAGCAAAGCTAGCACAAAACAAGAGGGAGAGATCCCAGACTGGTGGAGGAGCACTGAAGTACAGGAACTGATTCCGTTTGTGCTAGGAGCAGCTGAGTTGGTAGCGAAGGATTGGAATCATTCCTGTGGCAAAGGCAAGATCAGCCGCTCCGGCAAAGCAGTATAAATGAACCCTTCATTAGTTGAACACATCATGACCTTCACAGTGAGATAAGTGTAATCTAGCTCATTCTATCGTCCCTTCTTCCAGGCACCAGCAGGAGTAGGCTGAGACAAATCTTCTGCCAGCCTCTCAGCCTCAGTCACAGTCCACCTTAGGTGATGATGCTAAGGACCCACTAGATGTGGAGCCATCACTGCATTCACCTGCACACACCTCAGTGGGTCCTAGACCTAGATTAGGCTCAGGTTCACGACCTGGAGAACATCTCATGGACACATCTGCCCAGAAGTCAGAGGCAGTGCCAGCCTAGGCCTCTGGCACGTGGAGGACTGGCAGAGAACAGGTCCCTGCAGAGTCTCAGTCTGATGATAAACCTCTGCACACATGCTGGAGATGCAAAGACAGGCAGGGGAAGATCAGGCAGAGCTGTCATCAGTTTCAAACAAAGGATGAAGGAGTCCACTCATGTTCTGTCTGATGTCATGGCTCCGACATGCAAGAGCATTGAGGTCTCCATGAGAAAGGAGGGGCCACCTTGAGAAACCATGGACCAGCAGTTTCTGCTGGATTTGCACGTGGACTTATGCAGCACAGATCTAAGCATAGGCGCGATTATCAGTGGCTAGGCGAGAGGAGTATGGGGCACATCAACCTCCCTCCAGGTGCCTCCTCTCTTCTGGGAGACCACAGGGGCCCTCACACACCCAGCGGGTGGAGGAGCATTTGCGAGACTTCCCAGGTTCATCTATAAACGAGGCTCAATGGGTGTCCAGCTGATCTCAATGCACTCTGCCTGTGACCCCATCAGCTCCAGCTGTTCACGTTGAGGAGGGTGTACCTATCTCCCAGCAGGAAACCCAAAACAGGGAGGGGTCCTCCAGGCTCCGGGCCTGCCAAAGTCATAGCAGGGCACAGCAGTCAGCAAGCTGCCTCCACCTCTGCTGTGGATATCGGGGCTGCATCCATGTATAGTGGTAGAGTACAAAAAGTTTAAAAATTATGATTGGACACTGGTGGCACGGGTGCTCAACTATTGTATGTATAACGCACATTTATAAATATAATTTGATTTTATGACTTAATGTCTCAGGATGTGAACATTTCTTGTATCGATTCGATGTGCGTCTTATTTCAAGGGTGACCTAAACTCCTACTGCTCGATGATCAGCCTTTGCGTCCCTCAGATTCATGTAATGTTTAGCAAAGTCATGTTAGTCACTTGCCCTTTGTGTCATCTAATGGAGATATGTTAACCCAGAGCCTGAAAGTGCATGTAGATACAATCTTACAGCATGTAAATAAATAATGTGTGCTCCTGTGTCTTAGAGGGTGACATTTAATGTTGTGACATCAGGACTGTGTTCCTTGTGAATGTAAAAGCATGCTTCCTAGGTGAATTATCTTCACTGCAACCAAGTCAAAATCTAAATGGCTGTTGAAAGTATCACTTGCTGGTGGTAAAGACTGCACAGTGTGCAGTTAGCTCAGGTTACGTATTGGTGCACTGCCTTTCACACCATACAGGTGCCACATGCAGCACCAGATGCTGACCTTTGCAACACATATACCTTTGTGATCCTTGAGGGCTACAGGTCTCAGGTTGAAAGATGAACTTGCTTGAGACGTTGATAATTGAAAAGGACTTCCTGATCATTTCCATGCCTCTAAGGGACAGGAGAATGAACACACATCACCTTGTGTCCACCTTATTCCTCCTGGAAGCCAGCAGCAATTGCTGTGTCATGGGCATGTCCTCCATATCATGTCACAGCGATGGCATCCTCACGTGAAATATCTCCATCCTGGCCTTCCGTAAGTTCTGGCCCTTCCAAGTCCTCCTCATCTGAGGAAATCTCTGTCTTCTCCATGTTTCCCTCTGGCAAGTGATCTTCCTTTTGTGCAGACTACAATGGTGTGGGACACCCTCTTGTGGACTGCACTGTAGAGACTCACAAGAACAGTTCAAACATTGGAAGCACATCTTCAGGATGCCAATGGTTTGCTCTATAACGGAACTTGTGGCAGAACACGCAGTGGTGTATCTCTCCTCCGAGGCAATTGAGGATGATGCGCAGGTAAGGTAAGTCTTCTGCAGTTACCCATTATCTCCCAGCCGCCAACCCTGTAAGCACCCTGCACCTTCGAAGATCTGTGGCACCTTGGAGCGATGTAGGAGCTGTGTGAACTCCCAATGAACCAGGCAGAAATATACATGATCTTCTTCTGATGATCGCAGACCAGCCACACATTGAGAGCGTGGAACTCTTTCCTGTTGATGAATAAAGTGACATGTGTGCAAGCGATGGCAGCCTGTACCTGTGGGAAACTGGAGATGACAAAATCCTAGAAATATAGTGGCATGGCTGGCTTCATCCATTGTGAATTGGATGTAATGATGTGCCTTACTGTAAAGAGCATCTGTAACTTCCCTGATACATTTATGTGTGGGGGACAGAGGTACAATGCACGAGTCCCCAGTTGATCCCTCAATCAAGCTGCTTGCTTGAGTGGGGCTGTCACATTTACAGCCACTGACAAGGGATGGAAACCAATCCATGTGACATCAGAGCTTCTGTGGTAGATGCGAGCCACCACATCCCTTTACAACTGGAGGCATCTGCGGCACTCCCTCTTGGTCATCTCCAAATATGAGAGTCTTCTTCATAGAAGCATAGAAAATAGGAGTAAGAGTAAGCCCATCAGACCTGCTCTGTCATTCAATGTGATCATGGCTGATCCTCTATTTCAACGCTATACCTGTGCTCTCCCCCATATCCTTTGACACCTTTAGTGTCTAGAAATCTATTTATTTCTTAAATACATTCAATGACTTGGCCTCCACAGCCTTACGTGCTAGAGAATCCTATAGGGTCACCACTCTCTGAGTGAAGAAATGTCTCCTCATTTCATTCTTAAAGGGCCTACCCATATCCTGAGACTGTGGCCCCTTGTTCTAGATCCCCAAGCCAGGGGAAACACCATCTCTGCATTCAGTCTGTCTGGCCCTGTCAGAATTTGATGTTTCAATGAGATGCCCTCTCATTCTTCTAAACTCCAGTGAATACAGGCCAAGTCGGCCCAATCTCTTCTCATATGACAATGCTGTCACCCCAGGAGTCAGTCTGGTGAACCTTTGCTGCACTTTCTCTATGGAAAATATATCTATCCTTTCTCAGATAAGGAGACCAAAACTGTACTGTACTCAAATCCTCTTGCAATAAAGGCCAACATACCATTTGCCTTCCTTAATGCTTGCTATACTTGCATTCTTACTTTCAATGATAGGTGTCATTGAAAGTAAGGTACCAGGTCCTTTGTACATCAACATTTCCCAATCTATCACCATCTGAATACTTTGTCATTTGAAACAAATATCTTCACACTTATTTCTGTTATATTGCATCTGCCATGTATTTGCCCACTCACTCAACTTGTCTAAATCACCTTGCAGCCTCTTAACATCCTCCATACCACTTAAATTCCCGCTAAGTTTCATGTTGTCAGCAAACTTGGAAATATTACATTTGGTTCCCTCATCCATTGGTAAATATTGTGAATATCTGGGCTCATGCATTGATTCCTAAAGAACCCCATTTCACTGCCTGCCACTTCAAAAAAGACCCATTTATTCCTACTCTCTGTTTCCTGTCTACTAACCAATTCTCATCCATGTCAATATATTATCCACCATCTTATGTGCTTTAATTTTGTACACTAACCTCTTATACAGGACTTACCAAAAGCTTTCTGAAAATCTAAATACACCATATCCAATGGTTCTCCCTTATCTACTCTATTAGTTACATCCAAAGAAAACTCCAATAGGTTTGTTAAACATGATTTCCCTTTCATAAATCCATGTTGACTTTGTCTAATCCTGTTGATATTTTCTGATGTCCTGTTATCACATCATTTATAATATACTCCAGCATTTTCCCAGCTACTGATGTGAGGCTAACCGGTCTGTAATTTCTCCCACTCTCCTTTTTTAAATAGTGAGGTTACATTTGTCACCTTCTAACCTGCTGGGATGGTTCCAGAATCTACAGAATTTTGGAAGATGATAGCCAAACTATCCACTATTTTCATAGCCACCTCTTTTGGCTGTAAATTATCAGGCCCTGGGATTATCAGCTTTCAGTCCCATTAATTCTCCCAGCACTTTTTTTACTAATACTCATTTCCTTCAATTCCTTCTTCTCACTAAATCTTTGTAGACCTTGTACTAGGGAATGTTTTCCACCCTCTGGTGCTTCTGAGCTCCATTGAGACTGATTCTATATGTAGATGTTCTGAGCCAGTATCCTTTCTCACTATCATACTGATTTCATCCTTTACTAACAATGCCACCCCCAACTCCTTTTCCTTTTGCCTGTTCTTCCTAAATATTGACTGCCCTTTGATATTGAGTTTCCAGCCTTGATCACCCTGCAACCATGTTTCTGTAATTTCAACCATTTCATAACCTTTTAAAACTACTTTTTTGCATTCAAAGTGCCATGAGACATGTCTTTTTAACATTCCTACAAATCTTATTTTATGTTACGGCCCTTTTTGCTACTTGCCCTTGTTTCCTCTGCCTTCCCTTTCTGCTTTCAATTCTATATATTTCACGGTGGCACTGTGGTTAGCACTGCTGCCTCACAGTGCCAGAAATCCAGGTTCAATTCCGACCTTGGGTGACCGTCTGTGTGGAGTTTGCACATTTGCCCCGTGTCTGCATGGGTTTCCTCCGGGTGCTCCAGTTTCCACCCACATTTCAAAGTTGTACAGGTTACAGCCATGGTAAATGCACAGGTTTATGGGGATAGGGCAGAGGAGAGGGCGTGGTTGGGATGCTCTTCCGGAGAGTTGGTGCAGACTTGATGGGCTGAATGTCCTCCTTCTGCACTGTAGAGATTCTATGGTTTTTTCTATCTTTGTTTCTCTCTTTTGTGTCTCCCCAATCAGGTTCCCATCCCCCTGCCACTGTAGTTTAAATCTCCCCAACAGCGCGAGCAAATACCGCTGCAAGAATATTGGCCCTGGTCCTGCTGAGGTGCAATCCATCCAGCTTGTCCCATCTTCCCCAGAATCGGTCCCTTGAGATTACTACCTTTGAGGTCCTGTTTTTTTAATTTATTTCCCAGCTCTGTATATTCTGCTTATAGGTCCTCAGCCATTTTTTAACCGATGTCATTGGTACTGATATGGACCACAACCTCTGGCTATTTATCCTCTGCCTTCAGAGTGTCCTGCAGCTGCTCAGTAACATCCTTGACCCTGGCAACCTGCTGCTCCAGATCCAATGCACCATTCTGTAACCGCAAAAACTTCTATCTGTTCCCATTATGACGAAATCACCAAACACTGTGGCTCTCCCACTCTTTTTTCTCCTCGGCACTGTGAAACTGAGGCACTCGTGCTGCCATGGACCTGGCTCCCACTGCATTCCCCTGAGGAACCATCTCTTCCTGCAGTTTCCAAAATAGAAACTCTGTTCGAGAGGGAGATGGGCCCGGGGGCTCCTGCACTATCTGCCTTGTGCTTTTGCTCTGTATGGCATTCACCCATCCACTTTATGCCTGTGCATTCTTAACCTGTGTTGTAACCACCTCACTATACGTGCTAGCAACGAAGATCTTAGTTTTGCAAATGCTTCACAGTGACTCCAGCTGCTGCTCCAGATCCAAAACTCGGATTTTGAGTAGGTGAAGCTGGAGTCACTTCCTGCACTCATGTCACCCTGGACAATTGCAGTGTCCCTGACTTCCCACATCCCACAGGAGAAGCATTCCACTTGGCTAAGCTGCCTTGCCATGATTTACCCTTAAATTATTCTCTTTATGTACTTCCTCTAACTTAAAGAATATTAAATATACTCTGGACCTTACCTTACTTCTTATACTTTAAACACTACTGAATCTAAACTAAAGACTAATCTTTATTTTAAAGACAGTATAAGAAATACTCACCCAGCCCTACTTACCAAGGCCACCACCGTTCCTCTTGCGCTAGTTTCTGGTTCCACTCGATTAACGTATGTTTCCCCTGTGATGTCCCTCATGGATGTTTGTAAAATTCACTCCTCTCGTGCAGCTTTTATTTATTTTTATCCACCGTCTCCTCTAGGTTCTGCTGGCTGCTATTTCAGGGTCTCCTCCTCACAGTGATGCTGCCAGCCTGACCCATGGTCCTCCTCTCGCATTCTCCTCAAAGTGCCACTGACTGCTTGGCTCAGTGTCTTCCTCTCGCACTTTCCCCTAGGTGCTACTGACTGCCTATTCCTGTGTCCTCATCTCACCCTCTAAGTGCTGCAGACTACCTGTCCCAGGGTCATCCTCTGCAATCTTCAATACATCCTCAATCATGCCAGTCACCTCTGTGGGATGTATCTCAACTCCTCACTCCCTGGGACTTTCTGGTGCCCTTTTGGACCATGCACCTTAGGCTGGGACTCTTCAGCATGCCCTGCCAGATGGCAACAGGCTCTTCTCCTCCAGTCTGCTCTCTCTGGGTATAATGTAGGGTGGCACAGTGGCACAGTGGTTAGCACTAATGCCTCACAGCACCAGGGACCCGGGTTCGATTCCCGGCTTGGGTCATTGTCTGTGCGGAGTTTGTACGTTCTCCCCATGTCTGCGTGGGTTTCCTCTGGGTGCTCTGGTTTCCTCCCACAGTCCGAAAGACGTGCTGGTTAGGTGCATTGGCCATGCTAAATTCTCCCTCAATGTACCCGAACAGGCGCCGGAGTGTGGTGACTTGGGGATTTTCACAGTAACTTCATTGCAGTGTTAATGTAAGCCTTACTTGTGACTAATAAATAAACTTTAAAGTTTATTTATAGTCACAAGTAGGCTTACATTAATACTGCAATGAAGTTACTGTGAAATTCCCCTCGTCGCCACACTACGGTGCCTGTTCGGGTCAATGCACCTAACCAGCACATCTTTCAGACTGTGGGAGGAAACTGGAGCACCCAGAGGGAACCCACGCAGACACGGGGAGAAATGCAAACTCCACACAGACAGTGACCCAAGCTGGGAATTGAACCCGGGTCCCTGGCGCTGTGAGGCAGCAGTGCTAACCACTGTGCCACTGTGCCACTCCATGGTTCTGCCTGTGCCCCTTAATAGTCTCTGTGGCTAAAGTGCAACCCTGCCTACTCACATCCCATGAAAGAGTAAAATAAAACTACTTCTTTCAAAACAAAAACAGAAAATGCTGGAAAATCTCAGCAGGTCTGACGGCATCTGTGGAGAGAGAGAATACAGCCAACATTTTGAGTCTGTGAACTCTATTCTCTCTCCACAGATGCTGTCAGACCTGCTGAGATTTTCCAGCATTTTCTGTTTTTGTTTCAGATCCCAGAATAGAATCCCTATAGTGCAGAAGGAGGCCATTCGGCCCATTGGGTCTGCACCAACCACACCCAGATCCCATTCCCGTACATTTACCCCGCTCATCTCCTGACACTAAGGTTAATTTAGCATGGCCAATCAACCCAACCTGCACATCTTTGGACTGCATCCGCAGTATTTTGCTTTAATACTTCTCTTAAAACTCTGGGATGGAAACTTTCCAGTTCTTGGAATTTTTCACATTTCAGTGCCATTAATTTCTCCATTCCAATATCTTGTTTAGATTAATTTTGTTGATGGACTGTCCCCAATAGTTTCCTTGGAATGACTGGCACGTTGACCTCTTCCTCCACTGTTAAGACTGAAGAAATGTAATTATTCAGCATGCCTGCCATTTCATTCTTTTCACTAACAACATCACCATTGCCAGATTTCAAGGGCCCACATTGCTTCTCTTTTTTTCCCTAATTCAATTGTATAAGATTTTGGTGTTGATTTTATATCCCTTTTCACACTTGCTTTTTGTAGCTTTAACTATCCGCTTTTTCTGCTCTTTGTATCTTTCCCATTCACCAGAATCAGTAAATTTTTTGCATTTTGTACGCTTTTCCTTTTAAGTTTATGTTGTCGCTTACCTCTTCAGTTGTTGATGGCTGTCTTTTTCAACAAGTGGAACTCTTAACTTTTAGGAGGATCATCAGCCGATAAAACACTTCTTCGTGAACACCTCCTTCTGATTTTCTGTCAATTTACTCCTAATTACAGATTTTACTGGTTTCCTTTGACAGGCTCTGCCTCATCCCAAAGACTCATAGAATCCCTACAGTTCAGAAGGAGGCCATTCGGCCCATCGAGTCTACACCGACTCTCTCCAAGAGGGCATCTTAGCTTGGCCCACCCCACCACCCTATCTCCATAACCCTTCACATTTAACATGGCTAATTCCCTTAACCTACGCTTCTTTGGATACTAAAGGGCCAATCCACCTACACATCTTTGGACTTTGGGAGGAAACCAGAACACCCAAAGGAAACCCACGCAGACATGGGGAGAACAGGCAAACTCCACACAGTCACCCAAGGCTGGAATCGAACCCAGGCCACTGGCGCTGTGAGGCAGCACTGCTAACCACTGTGCCACCCATTGATAGTCAGTAAGCCTGACCGAATTCCAGAGTCTAAATCTAGTATCTTAGTTTTATTCCTATCATTCTTCTTTTTTGTAAGTCAGCAAACTTTTGTAACAAAGACTCTGAATTATATTCCTCAATACCTAAGCTTGGGAATGGTTATACAATTTTGCTCAATTTATTAAGGGAAAATTGAATAGGGCAAGATGTTAAAATAGAACGCGCTCCACCCATTCCCCCTGTCTATTTCAGCCACTTATTGATAAATTAGTACCAAATGTGCTCATATGTACATGGATATTCCTAGCAAATTATCATAAGATTATTTCCCTTTTTTTTGGACAGGTACTAATTTCTTTAGCTTGCATCAACTCAACAGTGAAAAAAAGTGTTTACGTTCTATCAACTAGGGTCAAATTACTTCAAATTTTTTCTCACAGTTTTTGCCGCACACTAATGACATTCTGAATACATATTTGCCCACTCCAATATATTAGTGGAGATGTTTAAACATTTGGCTTAAAAATAAATGCATGCATTGGCTTGCAAGGCAGAAGAACAAGGGAAAGACAGCATTATTTCTCATTTTGGTCATATCCTCACCTCAGCACCTGGCTTGGGAATATTACAGACAAGAATCACTGCTGCACATTTCCAGCAGGGATCCAATCCTGCAAGAGGAGCCAGTCAGATATAACATTTTGTAAATGAAGCAAGGGTTGATTTTGCCCAACAAGTCGTACAGTAACTGTGGTGTTCAACTGTTCTGTCTTTGATTTTGTGAGTTTATTATTGATGCTCACTGTGCTTGACTGGTTAAGCCTGGGTATGGACTCAGAGAAAAATAAACAAGCACTATGGAAAGAGCTGGAAGCTGGAGCTGAAGTGTGGGAAAGTTTAAAGTTTATTTAATAGTGTCACAAGTAGGCTTACATTAACACTGCAATGAAGTTACTGTGAGAATCCCCTAGTCGCCACACTCCGGTGCCTGTTCAGATACACTGAGGGAGAATTTAGTATGACCAATGCACCTAACCAGCACGAATTTCGGACTGTGGGAGGAAACCGGACCACTTGGAGGAAACCCATGTAGACACGGGGAGAACGTGCAGACTCGGCACAGACAGTGACCTAAATGGGAATTGAATCCGGGTCCCTGGCGCTGTGAGGCAGCAGTGCTAACCACTCTGCCACCTTTTAAAGCATCGTATCAAACTCTTATAAATAAAGTTCCTCCACACATTTCAACTCGTGCCACCTCAGCATATCTCAAAGAGAAATGCAAAATGTAAAACAGTAACTGTTAGGCACATGGATTCATTCGTCCATTGTTGTTTTGCACTGTGATATCCAATCACATTCGTGAATAGCATCTTTTCCAGCATAAACATTCTCTCCATAGATGCTGCCTTGCTAACTGAGTGTTTCCAGCATTTCCCTTTTTTATTTCAGATTTCCTACAGTTTTAAAGTTTAAAGTTTATTTATTAGTGTCACAAGTAGGTTTACATTAACACTGCAATGAAATTACTGTTAAAATCCCCTAGTCGCCACACTCTGGCACCTGCTCGGGTACACTGAGGGAGAATTTAGCATGGCGAATGCACCTAACCAGCTGTTGTATTTTTTAATATATGATACATCTGTTTTATCTAATTTTAAAAGTTGACCTGAAGCCACATTTCTCTGATTCAGACTTCTTGCAATTGTTCTCTTCTGGGAGCTTGGATCAATGGCTGTATCCTGTTAACTAACATTGACATCATAGTCACTGTCAACATTCAAACTTGCAAGCCCCTTGATTTTGTGTAATTGACTGCTCAATGATCTCAGTGACTCTGTTTCAATATCCCATTGACTGCCATCTTGCTTTACAAACCAATATAACAAAATATTTTGTTATTTAATATTCCATATTTCCAGGAAAATACACCTGCAGAATTCCTTGGTTGCTTGTGTGCTTTTAGTAGTCGTTCAATGTGGTCGAGGCATTGACCATACTTGATCAACTCCGCTGGGCGGGGCCACATTGTCCGCATGCCCAACACCAGGCACCCAAAACAAGCACTCTACTCAGAGCTTCGACACGGCAAGCCAGCCCTGGGAGGTGAGGGGAAATGCTTCAAGGGCACCTTCAAAGCCTCCTTGAAACAAGTGCAACATCCCCACCAACACCTGAGAATCCCTGGCCCAGGACTGCCTGAAGTGGAAGAAAAGCACCCGAAAAGGAGCTGAACACTTTGGGTTTCATCGTCAAGAGAAAGCTGAAGCCAAATGTTGACAGCAAAAGGAGCGCATGGCAACACATGCACACCACCCGCTCGCCCATTCCTCCAGCCACCATCCGCCTCACCTGTGTCAGAGATAGTGGCCGGAATTTTACCGGCATGCCCGCCTGAGGCCTGTAAGATCGCGTCCGAGGCCAACGGAGAATGCCGCTCTGTGAGCCTTGCCCACCCTGAAATCAGGGCAGGCATGCCAGTAAGATCAGGTAAGAAGTTTAACAACACCAGGTTAAAGTCCAACAGGTTTATTTGGTAGCAAAAGCCACACAAGCTTTCGAGGCTCTGAGCCCCTTCTTCAGGTGAGTGGGAATTCTGTTCACAAACAGAACTTATAAAGACACAGACTCAATTTACATGAATAATGGTTGGAATGCGAATACTTACAACTAATCCAGTCTTTAAGAAACAAAACAATGGGAGTGGAGAGAGCATCAAGACAGGCTAAAAAGATGTGTATTGTCTCCAGACAAGACAGCCAGTGAAACTCTGCAGGTCCACGCAACTGTCAGGGCCAGTAGGTCCTGTATTGGACTCCTCACTCAGCTGAGAACTCATTTTTTAATGTGGAGGCATATCGCCCTCGACTCTGAGGGACTGTCTAAGAAGGAGAGTAATCATACTGATTACTTTGAGAAAGATCTAGATAATGAACAACATTTTCTTTTACAACTTGCAAGCTGAAATTATGGTTTCCTTTCTCAAATATGTTGCAAGTTAAATAATAAGTGCTTTAATTATGCTTTCAGTGCAAACTGCAGCACATACTGGAAAATACCCTTTTAACATAGTGTGAGCCCCTATTCCGTGTATCAGAATTTAAGCAATGCAATATGCCGTCTTTCCTTTCAACCGGTTCAACTATTAGAACTTGATTACTTTTCATGGAAAAGTTTAAATGTATGAACCAGTGGCTTCACTTCAGCCCCAACCCAAGTACCCAGAGATCACCGGTTGGTTGAGTTTGAATTTGTGAAATTGACAAGTAGGCAATTGGAAAAGGAAGACTGCAGCTTTCAATATCACTTACTTAGCTGCAACATTTAAAAGCTGTCATACTTTTCAACATTGTGCTAAAAAAAACCTACCATTCACTGCAGGCGATTAATTTAGAACAACCTGAATTGCAAAGGTTCAGCTAATGACAGTCAAATGTGGAAAAGCTTCCTGTAGCCTGATCCCTTATAAATCAACCGATTTCTTTCTACATACAAGACAGGTTGCTCTCTCAACCCAGACACATTTATTAAATCTTAATGTGATGAAGGATGTTTCACATTAGCACTTTTGCTGTTTTCATAATTTTACGATGGCTTTTGAATACACTCAGGAGGTGAATATTTCATAAGGCTAACCTTGACATTCAGAATGGATTTGTCTCTGTATAAAGAAATGTATATGACAAGCCACAAAGGCTTTAATTAAAATTGACTTTTAATATCTGAGGCACCTTACTTTAAGAATCCAAACACTACAACTGATACCTGGAAAAATGTGGAAATACTGATAAAAGTGAAGTATGTCTGCTTGTACTTGCACACACTCCCATTCACTGTCAAATTGTTGAATGGGGGCTGTGGGGCAAGAATCTGCTTACCTTGGGGAATAGGTAGCACAGCATTGAAACTTGCCCTTTACCTATCAAACGTGTGCTGAATACATCTTGAAACCAATCTGCAACTAGGTTCAGCCAGGCTCTCTCATTTCGATGTGAGTGACTCCACACAGGAAGGTGAAGCATGAGGAACAGCAGAAGTGAGACATTAATTGGCTGCACTGTGGAACACAATGGAGTTCCACTTCAGTAACCCATGCCTTGGGCCATCAAAGTTCCTGTTTGTCGAGATATTTTGTTTTTGGTCCTCATTCTGCATGGGTTACCTAGAATTCTGGGATGACAAGTCAAAAAGAAAAAAAAATAAATTCACAGGCGCACCCTTTGGGCGAACATGGCTGTGAAATGAATTTCAGTCGCTGGTGGGACCATTCTGGATAAAACAATAGATCAGAATCTTATCCAAGGAGAAAAATGAAACTTTTTCTCCCTCTCTGTCTTTGATGGCTGTCAAACACTCCAAGGAAAGAGAGTTCTGAAAACTTCAAACAAGTCTTCTGAGTGCAAGTTCAAATTTGCAGAACGCATGCCCCTATTTTAACAGTTGCTGTCTCTATCTCCGTGCTATGGAGAGAGAGAGGGTTCGAAAGAATGCAAACTTACACATTCTCCCCATGTCTGCATGGGTTTCTTCCGGGTGCTCTGGTTTCCTCCCACAGTTTAAAAGACGTGCTGGTTAGGTGCGTTAACCATGCTAAATTCTCCCTCAGTGTACCCAAACAAGCGCTCGAGTGTGGCAACTAGGGGATTTTCACAGTAGCTTCATTGCAGTGTTATAATGTAAGCCTACTTGTGATATTAATAAATAAACTTTAAAACTTTTATCAAATACATTCATAGCATGATTAGAAGTTCCATGTCTTTCAGAAAGAAAGCACTAATATTTCAAATGCACTTTTCCTTCATCTTTTGACCAAAAATTTATATAAAATTAAGAAAAGAAATTGTGCAATTAAATTTCAATGGTAGCAAAGAAATTGTAAAATAATGCAAAAGTTTGTACTTTCATTTGGAAGTATATGATTTTTGATATTGTGACATAAAGGAATGCAGGGATACAAGGGTGGCATGGTTGCATAGTGGTTAGCACTGCTGCCTCACAGCACCAGGGGCCTGGGTTCAATTCCGGCCTCGGGTCGCTGTCAGTGTGGAATTTGCACGTTCTCCCCGTGTCTGCGTGGGTTTCCTCCGGGTGCTCCGGTTTTCTCCCACAGTCCAAAGATGTGCGGGTCAGGTTGATTGGCCATCATAAATTGACCCTAGTGTCAGGGGGATTATTAACAGGGTAAATATGTGGGGTTATGGGAATAGGGCCTGGGTGGGATTGTGGTCGGTGCAGACTCGATGGGCCAAATGGCCTCCTTCTGCACTGTAGGGATTCTATGAAAAACTAGCTTAAAGTTATCAATAAGGAAATAATTTATGACCAGAATGGTTCAAAGTAGATTTTGGACAAACTCAAATTATGATAATGACCTATGGTCAGGTCAGGTCATGATCATAATTATGCAGAGAAAGATTTAGAGGGACGAGAAGATTATGAGCAGGTGAAATTTGAGGCAATGGACGCACGATTAAAGAGGAGTCTGAGGGTAGGTTAATGAAAAGTCAGGTAACTATTTTGAAAGGCTCTCCACCTATTAGCAGCTTGTGCTAAATGAAAGCAGAGGGCACTATGAAACAAGGCAAAAATTAAAAAAAAGGAAACCCAAGGTGCCAGCATATGCCTGCAGGCAACTGACAGAGCAACCCAGCAACCAACCTTCTGTTTAATAACTGCTGAAATGGAGGTACTGCTTGCATGAGGTCTTCGCAAGGCGGGTCGCCATCTGTGCCACTCCATAGCACCATCTCCGAAAGTCTGCATTAAAACATGATTGCGAATAGATATAGCCAAGTTTCAGGCTTCAGCTAACCGACTGTAACTGCTACTGGATGTGCCAGCTCCATACTGCATCATAGTTTAAGCTGTCCTTGCAGTAGGTGGTAGGTTCTGCTTTGGCTGGACATCAACTCAAATTTTCCTTTTAATTGTTTGAAGTACAGCGCTCTGTTCTTGCTCTCGCTGTTTAGTGTTCCAGATCACAAAATAAAAATAGACCCGAGACTTGATGTACCTCCAGGTGGATTCTGGCAATTACTTTATAACCTGTAGTAGACACAGAAAATGACTTTATATACTTTCAGGCAGACCTATGAAATTACCTTATATACTTCTGCAGGTTCACTTACCAGTCACCTCCCTTCAAAGAACCAAATTTCACAATGGTACCACGCCATATGAAATAAAGCTTATAAAGGGATATCTAGTTTGGCTATCCATTCAATGTTCTCTTAACGTCAGATGGATAAATGAGGTATCTCCTGCAACAGATCTTAGTGGACAAGTGATTGTGATATATTCTGTGGTAAGGGACTCAGAGCCACAATCACCCTTTGGATCTTCCCCCATCTTTTACTTATGGACCAAGCGACCATGTTGTCCATGTCCTGTGTGGATTCAGTTGAGTGCTGTCCACTATATTCGAGTGGTGTCAGTGCTAAGGTCCTTTGTTGTTGGGTCAGTAATAGGGGGTGGAATTCTCCAGCCATGCTGGTCTAAAAGCCAGAAATTCCCGCCCGACTGTCAATGATGTTTCAATTTGTCCGCAACCCACCTGCTAAAATTCCAGTGGCGGGCGGGATGGGAGAATTCCGGCCTTGGGTGTTGGTTCTTTATGATGCATGTGTTCCATGACTCCATCCTCTGACACTTGGGGACTAACTTTGTGGTTCTTATCTAATCTGTCTCAAAGTCTTGAATCTCCCTTGTGTCTCAATTTTGTATTTAAGTGTGATCTTAACCAGAGTATGCCATAGCTTGAGGATGACATACTATGACTTGTACTGTTCTGTTTTACTATGCACCTCATAGATGCCATTTGCTCAGTTTGCTGCTCTACAGAATTTGGACATACTGAATGTCAAATTTGAATGACCACTTGTCAACTTTCACCTCAGCCATTTCATACCATTCCTGGAACATTTTCTTTTCTTCCTATCTGTAGTATTTCTCCATTGTCCATGTTAAATTTAACCGATCATTGTCTTGCCCATTTGTGTATTTGTCCAACTAATATTGCAGTTCCTGCACTGCCTATTTTGCTATTGTCTGAATATTTGATCATTTTACGGTGAACTACAGAATTCAAGCCACTAAAATAAATTAAAAATGAGAGGGATTCAACATTGGCCCCTGGGCATTCGAACCAACACTCTAACTCCCTGTTCCCGCAAACTTATAGAACTCCTTTAAGTTGATTTATCTTTATTGATCAAATTCTGATTCATTCCCAAAATATTACCACAAATTCCCGAATGTTCTGCTATTTGCTCCTAGTTTTTCAGGCGAAGCTTCATCACATTGTAGGGTTCCCCAAAATCCACTTGAGTGTCACTTCATTAAAAAAAAGCTTGGTTAAGCTGCTGTTTTCCATACTGTAATTGTATAGGTTAAATCAAGGCTACTTCAGCCAATTGATTCCATTAACTTATCCAGTATTAGAGTAAGGTTGTTATGAGCTGTTTCTTCTTCATGAAAAATATAAAATTAAGAAGTTGCAAAACTGTGAAATCAATGTACAGCTAGTGTCAATGTACATCCCATACAGGGTACGGTGATGTGTCTATATAACAAGCAATTGCAGTAGTTGCTGGAGGTTTTTTTCAAGTTGAATGAATAAAGGGATGTGGATGAACAAACACTTCAAGTGAAGACTGTGGAAGCTTGCGATATGCCAATTAGCTGCAATGCTGACCTACACAACAGTAATTTGATTTAATTATTTGAGATCCCCTAGATGGTCTAGAAGGTTTCAAAACAAATAAATCTGCAGGTATGGTTGTATTTATACCCTAGAGTATTAATAGAGAAAAGGGGCTAAATTGAGGAAGTATTGATGCTAACTATGAACTCCAATTCTGAGCCTGTTTACCTTTATAGAATCATAGAATCCTACAGTGCAGAAGGAGGCCATTTGGCCCATCAAGTCTGCACCGACCACAATCCCACCCAGGCCCTATCCCCATAGCCTCATGTATTTACCCTAGCTAGTCCCCCTAACACTAAAGGGCAATTTAGCATTGCCAATCCACCTAACCCGCACACCTTTGGACTGTGGAAGGAACCGGAGAACCCGGAGGGAACCCACACAGACACGGGGAGAATGTGCAGACTCCGCACAGACAGTGACCCAATCTGGGTCCCTGGCGCTGTGAGGCAGCAGTGCTAACCACTGTGCCAAGGATTGTGAGACAGATGCTGGCAACTGCAGCCACATTAATGTGGAAGTAAATAATTCTAAGTGCACTTTGCACACTGAATTAATATAGGTTCACTGTTGGTTCTTGCATCTTGCCTAAGATATGATGGAATACTTTCCTACATAGCTTCCACATATTTGGGATCATGACATTCAACCTTCTCCTATTTCACCTCAGCTCCTACGCCACTCCATCTGAAGAAGGATCACTTCTCTATTTTACTTCTTCTGGAAAATTCCATACTGCCCCCTCAGCTGGCAAAGAGCTCTGACAAAGAGTCATCTAAACTCGAAACATTAGCTCTATTCTCTCTCCACAGATGCTGTCAGACCTGCCAAGATTTTCCAGCATTTTCGGTTTTTCTTTCAGATTCCAGCATTTGCAGTAATTTGTTTTTATCTTTATGTTTATCAGTACTCGACAGGAATGTTGGCATAGATGAAGCAATCCACATCCAAACGCAAAATGACTTGGACAATATCCAGTCTTGAGCTGACAAGTGGCAAGTAACATTTGTGCTGCACAGGTACCGGGCAATGACTATCTCCAACAAGAGAGGTTCTATCACCCCTTGACATTCAATGATATTACCATCACTGAATCCCCACTATCATTACCCTGGGGATTATCAATGACCGGAAATTGAACTGGACTAGCTATATCAATGATGTGGTTGAAAGAGCAGGTCAGAGATTAGAAATCCTGTGGTGAACAACTCACCTCCTGACTCTCGAAATTCTGCCCACAAGCTTCAAGGCACAAGTCAGGAGTGTGATGGAATATTCTCCACTTTCCTGGATGAGTGTAACTCTAACAACTCTAACAACAAGCTCAAGAAGCTTGACACCATCCAGGTGACATCCATCAACTTGACTGGCTCCCCTTCCACAAACATTCACTCTTTCCCCCGCTGACGAACCGTGGCAGCAGTGCGTACCATCTACACAACGCACTGTAAGAACTCATCAAGGCACCTTCCAAACCCACGTCCACTACCATCTAGAAGGACAAGGGCAGCAGACACATGGGAACAATGGCACCTGGACTTTCCCCTCCAAGCCACTCACCATCCTGACTTGGAATTATATCGCCATTCCTTTGCTGTCGCTGGGTCAAAATTCCACAACTCCCACCCTATCAGCACTGTGGGTGTGCCTGGACTGCAGTGGTTTGAGAAGGCAAGTTACCACTACCAAGGACAATTGGGGATGGGCTATAAATGCTGGCCTAGCCAGTGATGTCCATGTCCCATGAATGAATAAAATATAATTTTGTATCAAGTCTGAAAATGGGGCCTGAAGCAACAACCACCAAACCAAGAAACTGAAGTTTGACCAACAGAGCTCAGCTTACGCTTGGTTTGAAATACAGGGAACAATTTTTTTCATTTCGTTCTGAGCGAGTATTTGGGAGGTATAATTATTTATTAAATATTTTGTGCTCATTTTGATTTAAACCCTTTTGGCACATTTCAAGATTCCCACTACTTGCTGTCTACCCCTTTTACTGTTAGAACACTGAAAAATCCTTCTCCTTGTTTGACATTTGCAGCTGTGCATTGTTTCTGGACCTTTGTTGTTCTTCTCTCAACCTTTCAACAGGATGTGTCAGGCGAAAGGACAAGACTGTTGTGAAGGGCAGAATGCGAGAAAGGGTGGCTGAAGCCAGGGCAAATGATGCAATGGGGAGTTAGTATGGAAGGAAGAGCTGAAGGGCCTTCACCTTCACTTAAATTGTGAGCTTGTGAAAACAAAATCCGTGGATGTTTTCAGCTATCTGCAATGGTTTGGAGAGTCAGGTCATGCTTGTCTTTTTATTCAAGTGAGAAAGGGTAAAAGATGCATCCAGGCTCTGGCACTTATTCTTGTTAGGTTTGAGAAACTTGAGAGAATAATTCAAGTACAAATGTCCACAATTCAATGGAGCCAGAATGATTGTACTTGAAATACCCAAAGCAGCACTAACTTCAACAAGACATGCATGTCATCTGGATCAGGCTGGACTGAATCAATTTGGAAATATTCATCTTGGTTCAATTTGTGTCAATTTCTGTCAGTTCTCTCGTGAACTCCGTTTGGAACTAATCCTGCCTTTTGGAAATTTATTGTTGAAATATTTGAGTTTTATGAATGTGATTGTTAACATTACTCGGCCACATTTAGGCATGTTAAGAATAAAAATGTTACACTTCTGACATTCTCTCCTATTAAAACAATGAAGCAATTCACAATCCAGCTCAAATGTGCTTTCCCCAGTGCAATGTGCTTTTCAGATGCACATTAACATTTGCCTCATTTTTAATGAGAGTCAGATGGAGATTCTAAAGCACTGGTGGATCATGCATGAGAAAGTATCCACTATGAAAAATAGTCTGTCTAAAAGTGTTGCCATTATAAACTACTTCAGCATTAAGATTCAGAGTCCCTCGAAAGTGGAACACATTCTAAGTACATACATGTGCAATGCAATTTGCTTCTGCTTACGTTGACAGTAGTTGCAGACATATCAGTGGGTTCAAACTCCTGACTTTCCTCCCTTTGGCTTGCCTGTGCACTTTGATAGTCACTCAATTAATACCACCTAGATTGGCCTGAGACAAATTATGAAAATTTGCTTGCTTTCTGTGGGAGATCAGGCACGACAATCCCTTTGCCTTGACAGGGTGGACTTTCTTAACACAACTGACATGCTCAGCAACATACCAACATCTCATGGCACAGCACTGCTGCTGGCAAGCAGTCAGCCAAGAATGGGAGGGGACGTGTACTTTCACAGTGAGTGATGAAAGATTAAGTCAGATTTAACAGGTGTTATGGCTTGGTGTTCCCATCCCTCACAGTCAGATCATTACATAATGTGTATAGCATCTACTAACACATGCACATTCCATTTCCATTCATTAGTAATGTGTGTTATGATGATAATGATCCATCATTGTTAGTGGTGACAGCCGATGATTCACTTCCAATCAATACATATAAAAAACATATAAGATCCTGAGGGATCTTGGGAGGGTGGATGGGGAGAGGATGTTTCCTCTTGTGTGAAAACCTAGAACCAGGGATAACTGTTTAAAAATAAGGGGTCACCATTTAAAACAGAGCTGAGGTGAAATCTTTACACTCAGAGAGATGTAAGGCTTTGGAACTCTCTACCTGAAAAGGGAGTGGAAGCAGAGTCTTTGGGTGGGATTTTCCGGCCACACTTTCCCCAAGACTGGAAAATCCCACCCGAGGTCAACGGACCTTTGCATGGCCCTGTCCCGCACCCTACGATTCCCATAGTGGGTGGGACAGGAAAATTCCACCCTTTGTATATTTTTAGGGCAGAGGTGGGTAGATTCTTGGTAAGCAATGGGGTGATAGGTTGTTGGGGAGGCAAGATGCAGACTTGAGGTTACGGTCAGATCAGTTATGATCTTATTAAATGGCAGAGCAGACTTGAGGAGTTGAATGGCCCATTACTCTTGTTCATAGTTTATATGTTCCAATGCAACTATAAAGTCTAATTTTCTCAAGAAATGTTTTCCCTCACATAAGTTGTCAAATTGATCACCTTTTACCGATGAAAACATGGACATATATACAAATATTAGTCACACATAGGCTTACATTAACACTATAATGAAGTTACTGTAAAAATCTGCTAGGATAGGATGCCCTAAATATAGGATCCTCTAGGATCCCCTAAATATAGGAATTAGGAACAGGAGTAGGCCACTCGGCCCCTTGAGCTGCTCTGCCATTCAATAAGATCATGGCTGATCTGATTGTAACCTCAGCCCACATTTCTGCCTGCCACTGATAACCTTTCACCCCTTTGTTAATTAAGAATCTACCTACCTCGGCCTTCAAAATATTCAAAGACTTTGCTTCCACCACCCTTGGAAGAGAGGAAGAGAGTTTCAGTGAGCCATCCCTTACTTTAACCATGACCTGTCATAAGCATCAAGCTCCCACTTGTCAGTTGAAATTTCAGTTTTTTTTAGATTTATCTTTATACAATCCTTATATAGAATCCCTACAGTGCGAAGGAGGCCATTCAGTCCATTGAGCCTGCACTGACTCTCTGATAGAGCATCCCACCCTGACCCTATTACCATAATCCTATGTATTTATCCAGCTAATCCTCTGACCTAACCCAAGGAGCAATTTAACATGGCCAATTAACCTAACCTGCACATTTTTGGAGTGTGTGAGCAAATTGGAGTACCCGGAGGAAACCCACGAATGTGCAAATTCCACATAGTCAGATTTAATGCTGACAAAAGTGTTTGTATGTTCGGGGTTTGGTTTCAATTACAACTGTGATGCTATTGTGCTTAGAGAGAGCTGCAGCGAGAAGAATAAATATCATTGCTTAGCAACTAGAGGCCATTGTAAGAAAAATTAGCTTTTTTTTCTTTAGTTTTTAGCTGGAAGCTACGGCAGTTTGATGGGCAGCTAGAGAGGGAACATCTGTCTCAGCTTTAATAGAAGAAAAGCCATACAATAGAGTAATGGCTAAGAAAGTCAGTGCCAGAAGTCCAAGGAAAGGTACTTAAGGAATCAAGAGAAATGAAGAGGAATTTTCAAGGAGCCTGAACTTAAAGGGACAAGGAGGAACTAGGAACAGAACAGGGTACTGTTTCATTTCAAGTCACAGAACTGAAAAAGAGCTAGCTAATGAGAAGTCAGAAAGATATCTAAAGTGGCTCTAAGGTTTGTGATATGTTGCTACTGTTTGTAAGACATTAATTGAAATAATTGTGGACCAATTGATGGCTGGATATCAGAATTTGTGTGTGTAAAAGCAGTCAAGACAAAAAAATTCTGAAGGCTTGATGTAAAACCTGGAGTGGATTCACTGGTGGTAGTGGAGCGGAAGCTCTGTTCAAAAGAGTTCTTTGGAAAACCTGGACTGGATTTCAGAATGCAAACTGCAAATAGAAAGAGAGACGATTTTAAAGCATGTTGTGGAAGTGGAGTTTAGGGAATCTCATGTGACAACCATCTGGAAGGATTCTGAGGAAAAATCCACAGATGTTAACCTGGGTTCAGAGTGGAGTGTCTGTTGGACCACAGCACTGTGCATTTTAAAACAGGGTTTTGTGTGAATGAGACCATTAGACCATAAGACATAGGAGCAGAATTAGGCCACTCAGCCCATTGAGTCTGCTCTGTCATTCAATCATGGCTGATATTTTTCTCATCCCCACTCTCCTGCCTTTTCCCCATAACCCCTGATCCCCTTATTAACCAAGAGCCTATCTATCTCTGCCTTAAAGACACTCAATGACCTGGCCTCCACAGCCTTCTGTGGCAAAGAGTTACACAGATTCACCACTCTCTGGCTGCAGAAATTCCTCCACATCTCTGTTTTAAAGGATCATAAACCACTGTAGATTCAAATGTACTGTGTCATCTTAAAACCTATGTGTATTTGTTAAGCTCAGGGGACAGTGAAGGAGTAGAGTATTATCATCCATTTTTTAAATGATTAATAAATATTTTTTCTTGTTGTTAAAAATAAATAGTTGTCCTGTGACTCTGTTCCTCCATGTTAATAAAAAAAATAAAAGATATGAAGAGATTCTCTTCCTTTTTGGGGTTTCTCCACAAAAAAGCTAAGTGCCCAACGGGCAAGAAAATGAGAGATTTTCCTGCCCATTCTTTGGGTGTACTTAACTGAACAAATCTCCAGCACTTCAAAGAGTGCCTCAGGGAGATTTGTGCCAGTAAGTGGGAGGGTGGGACCTCATCCTGCCCGTGGGACCTCATCCCGCCCAAAAGGCCGGCAGCAGAGTGTTGAGCGGGCCACTATGCGTGCACTGATCTATCAGTGGAGAGAATAACGCATGGTCACTGACCCACCCATTGCCAGCCTCCTGATCGCTGGCCTGACGATTTTTTTGTGGACCTCCCCCCCCGCCCCTGATCGCCGGCCTACCCAATCCCCCCACTCACTGGCCACTAATCATATTGAAATAGGGTAACCAGCCCTGTGCCGATTTCCAACACGGGGATGATTATGTGAAAAAAAGGGCCCGGCAGTCTCACGATTGGCCAGACGCTGGTGTCTCCTGGCCCGCTATGCTAATCGAGCAGCGCAGCAGGCTGGGAGAATCCCGACCATGGTCTTTTGAGGAGGGTTCCATTCTGGGATCTTCCTATGCAGTTATAAGATGAACTGGGATTGCAGCAAGCTAAAGAACAGGCAAAGACCTCAGGAAACACTGCAATTCATCCTGAGAAATCCAAAGGAATTTGAAAGAAAAGCAATAGAGCAGATGCAGCATAAAGAAACAAGATGGCCGCTATTGCCCATACTGCTATTGACTGCATTAGATGCCAAACAAAAGTGAAGTCAACGGGAATCAACCGTTGGTTGGAGTCATACCTGGCACAGAGGAGGTTGTGGTGGTTGGAGCTCAATCATCTCAGTTGCGGGACATCTCTGCAGGAGTTCCTCAGGGTAGAGTCCTAGGCCCAACCATCTTCGGCTGCTATGTGAATGGCCTTCCTTCCATCATAAGGTCAGAAGTGGGGGTGTTCACAATGTGCAGCACCATTCAAGACTCCTCAAATCTTGAGGCAGTCCATACCCAAATGCAGAAAGGTCTGGACAATATCCAGGCTTGGGCTGGCAAGTGGCAAGTAACATTTATGCCACACAAGTGCTAGGCAATGGCTATCCAGCAAGAGAGGATCTAACCATCATATTTTGACATGCAATGACATTACGATCATTGAATCCCCCACTATCAATATCCTTTGGGTTATCATTGACCAAAAACTGACTGTGTTTTAACTCTCACATGGCAGTGTAGATGGAATCAGTGAATTGGAGGCTGGTTTGTATGTTGGACTGGGCTACATTCATGACCCGCTGTAGTTTCTTGTGGTATTGAAGAAAGTCTGTTTAAAAGTCAAAAACAACTGGCTGAGTAAATGAGCCGAAGAAGCAGAGGAAAGGTTCAACAATGATAATACCAAGAAAGTATATTTCACTCGTCAAGGTCATTGCTGAAAGAAGTATATAAATCCAGGAATAGATAACAAAGAGAAAAATAGAGACTAGTTGTATGATAAGGACAAGATCAAGCCGAGATGGGAAAATTACTGCAGGAAACTGTTTGAAGAAGAACCAGAAAAGATAAAGAACAAAGATTGGAAGTTAAAAGAAGGAGAACTAGAACCTGAGGTGCTGAATGATGAGATAAGAAAAGCTATAAAGAACATCAAGAAAAGCACAAAGACAAGATCAGATAATAATGGAAACACCATAAGTGGGAAGTGAAACAACGGTAGATGCAATGAAAGAAATTATTGATGAGATATGGGCAACAGGTGAATGGCCCAAGATAGCAAGCAGACAGCACTGTACAGAAAATCGTATGCTCAGTTTCATCAGTTGTGCATCTAAAGTACTGCTTAATGTCATCAGGCAGAGTTCAGAGACGTGGCAGAGGAGGAGTTTGGCTTCATACCTGGAGAGGGTACAACTGACACTATGCTTGTGTTCAGATATTTCATGGAGAAATGTGAAGATAAGTAGGAAAACCAGCTAAGGCTCATATTTCCAGACTATGCCAAAGCTGACTGGCTATTCTTGTAATTTGAATGGCTTAAGCAGCTTGCTTTTGATCGGTGGGTACAGGTGTTTAAATTTGAGGCCACCTATGAAAACTTTCATGAAATTCTTCTACTTGAGGAATTTGAAATCTTCATTCCCTTCCCCATAAGAGCTCACAAAGAGGAAGAGAGAGTAACGGGGTGCAGACTGCTCATCCCAAAGGAAAAGCTTCCTTACTCACCTCCAACCAACTGAGAATGATAGAAGGGAGACTGGTAGGAAACTGAGCACCCAAGGGAGAGAAGGGACTGCTGGAAATGCAGGGGGACCTCCTCAGGGCAGAAATGTCCTCAGAACAGGAGTGAGGCCAAGAAGACTGTGGGTGTTAACTCTCACATGCAGAACAGCCGCTGCTGATTGCTGGGGGTTATAGGAAACTCCTGTGGAATTTTTGGGATATGCAAACCCCCACAAACAATGGGAGTCAGACAAAGATCATAGCAGAACAGGCTATGGCTCTGACTGCAGCAGCAGATCCCTGTAGATCCATAACTTTCCATTTTGTCTCCCCCTCTCCTCCCCCCGACTCCACTGGGGCCATCTGTCACATGCCTCAGGTTGTCCTTTGACATTCTGCACCTTTCTTCTGCCATCAACAGATTCCGATCTCTTCATGGCCTGCTATCGACACCCTTCTCAGTCATGATCATCACCATTCACATTCCCATTTCCCTTATACACACACACACACACACTTACAATAAAACCTTGTCCTATTTTCTTTGTCTTTAGCTCTGATGAAGGATCATCCAGATTTGAAACATTAATTCAATTCTCTCTCCACAGATGCTGTCAGACCTGCTATGATTTTCCAGCATTTTCTGTTCTTGTGCCTGTAGATGCACTGCTGAGTTTTTTTAAAATTCCTGAGAGTTACAAGGACTTTATATCAAAATGGAGAGTGACCACATTTCCCCAAGATTAAACAAAAGGTCTATGCTAATTCTAAGGTATACAGGGGCTAACTAAACTCTACTGCTGGGAAAAGGCATTACCTTTTCAGATAAAGCTCGGCACAACATCGTGGGCCGAAGGGCCTGTTCTGTGCTGTACTGTTCTATGTTCTTTGCACCAGAGAGTGCAGTAACTGCCAAGATATTGCTAAAGGGTTTTGAAGTAGTGTTCATGCCCATCCTCTTATGCCATGTAGACCTGGAGTGCAAGCTTGTGTCAGGACTGGTAACTGCAGGAGTCATCCTAAATTTGCCAGTAGACAAGATCGACCTGCTGCTCTGATGGCGTCAAAAGTGATACCATCTCCCAGTTGGTCTTAGAGAAGCCAACCAAGTTCAGGGAGACAGGACAGCTGTAAAGGAAAGTGGCTGACATTTATCCTGACTGTGTGGTAACCCGGTCTATGGAGGGACAAACACTGTCAGAGGAGGCTGAAGTGGCACTGCAGACAGATGATCCTATTGTCTGCTTATCTGAAACCTGAACCAGGAATCTAGAGGACACTAAGGAGGTAATAAGAAAGTCTTCCATGATTGAGGCTTAGCAAGCTGACCCATTCTTATAGAGGTTAGTTCAGACTGCCCAAACAGAAGCAATCGCTGAATGTGACTACATTACAAATGAGATGCTGATGAGGAAGTGGAAACCTGCACAGACTGGCAAACGAGGAGTGACCCAACCAGTAATGATGTCGCCAAGGTACCATGGGGGAGTATTACAGCTTACACACAAAACCCTGATGGCTGGGCAGGGAGCTGTGTGAAAAAACCCAAACTCGCAACAGCCAGCATTTTTACTGGCCACACCTCCACAAGGTTTGCACAACCTACCAGGTTGTGGGAAAACTCCAGCCTGCGATGAAATCTGACCCATGATTCCTGTGCAGGCTTTTGGGGAACCATTCAGCAAGGTGGCGGCACGGTGACACAGTGGTTAGCACTGCTGCCTCACAGTACCAAGGAGCTGGGTTCAATTCCAACCTCGGGTTACTATCTGTGTGGAAGTTTGTACATTCTTCCTGTGTCTATGCGGATTTCCTCCGGGTGCTCCAGTTTCCTCCCACAGTCCAAAGATGTGCGGGTTAGGGTTGATTGGCCATGCTAAATTGATCCTGGTATCAGGGGGATTAGCAGGGTAAATATGTATGGTTACGGGAATAGGGCCTGGGTGGGATTGTAGTCAGTGCAGAGTCCTTGGGCTGAATGGCCTCCTTCTGCACTGTGTAGGGATTCTATGATTCCATGATTCTAAGGTGTTAGTAGACTGTGTGGACACCTGGCCCAAAACAAAAGGGAACTAGCGGCACATCCTTACCATTGTGGACGTGGCTACCTACTTCTCAGAGGGTATTCCCCCGAGAACCATATATATCAAAATAGTGGTGGGGGAATTAACACAATTCTTTACCTGGTATGGTGCCCACCAAGACCAAAAGATTAACACAGTAACTAGAGTCAATTCCAGATTTCCCGCCTGGCAGACTGCATGGACATGTCAGGTAATGCAGCCGACATTACAAAGATAGATTTATTCAAGGGTTACTGGAAGGTTCTCTTGACCATTCATGCAAAGGAAATTTCTGCCTTTGTGATTCCAGATGGGTTATACCAGTGTCGAGCTATGCCATTTGGACTCAAAAATGCCCCAGCCACTTTTCAAAGGCAGATGAATCAGGTAGTGACGGGCTTATCCAATCATGCAGTGCATTTAGATGACATCCTAGTGTACAGCACCACCTGGGAAACTCACTTAGAAAACCTGGGCGTCCTCTTCCAGAAATTACAGTCAGCTGGCCTAGTGGTCAATTTCACAGAGAGCAAGATTGCTAAGGCGACATTAGGTGAACTACCTCGGACATATGGAGGGTCGAGGATAAGTAGTGCTCAGAGCTGCAAAGGTATGAGCAATGGTACAGTTTCCCATCCACACAACAAAACAGGAAATCATAAGATTTTTAGGGATGTGTGGGTTCTATGGCAGGTTTATCTCAAGCCTTAGCACTGTAGCTGCCCTGCTGACAGACCGACTACAGGAAAAAACAAAAGTAGAGAAATGTCAGGCAGCCTCCCAAAACGGAAAGCCATTTTAATAAATGAACCAATGCATGCAGCTTCAGATTTTAACCAAAAGCATTTAAAGGAGCCATTGATGCTAGTGACCTCTGGGTAGTTGTCCTCCATCCAGAAAATGAATCAGAGATAGAGTGACCAATCAGGTACTTCTCCAAAAAAACTGAACAAACATCAAAAATGGTGGTTGACGGTAGAAAAATAAACTATTAGCCAGAAATTTACGCTCCCCTGCAACACACCAACAGTTTCCAGGAAGGGGATGGGGCAATAGTGGGGAGCGTAAAATTGTATGGATAGGATCCCCCTTTATTTTTGAAAATATGGTTTTTCAACTCTTAACTGATTTTAAATTTTGCAATATGACCTGAGAAAGAATTTTAAGCTTTTGCTTAAAACTGCAAGGCCACCTTTCAAAGTGAAGTTGAGAGACAAACAAATCACTCTCACGGGAGTGTAGAGACAGAGACATTTTTCATAATCCACAGACCCATCAAAAGTCATAACTGTCTGTGGTGAACCATCGTTGGTTCCCACTAGATAGTACTGAGCCAGGGTCTGGCCAGTACTACAAGTATGTATATATGTTGCTGTTGGGGTTAGGGATGGGTTGTTCTACTTGTTGCTGTTGGGGTTAGGGTTGGGCTGTTACACCTTGTATTATAGTTATTGTGGTACATCCCAGTCGGGATGTACCACAATACATCTCCGCCTCCTGGGAGAGGTATAAAGGTCTCTGCTCTGTCTGGGACCCCTCAGTCTGGGATCGTGTATATAATTAGTAGCTTCGTTGTTACAGCAAATAAAAGCCTTTATTTCCTGAGCATCTCAAGCCTCGTGTGTGATAACGCGCATCACTGTCTAAGGAAGAGATATCAAAAATGCAAAGTACTGGATATTGAAACAATATCTGCCACGGACCGACACACCCCAAAACCTTTTAGAAATACACAATGGGTGAAGTATTTGAAGGCATGACTGCCCAGCCACTGAAGAGAGTGCAAGTGACACAGGCAGTGTCAAGAAAGTCTTCAGCAGAGGAAACAGGCTAGAAGCTGTTTTCTATCTCTTTTGGAATAAGAATGTCTCCTGATTCAAGAAGATAACTCTACCAGAAATCTCATAATAATTGCAACATTCTCTACATCTGACCATATCCAAGAAACAAACTAACCTAAATTGACTGCAGTGTTTTAAAATGGGTGCATAATGGCTGCAGTGTAGACCATCTAGAAGACGCATTGCAGCAATTCACCAATGCTTCTTCAACACCCTTGACCTCCACTATCTAGAAGAACAAGGGCAAAATGTGCTTAGGAACAACCCCCACTCCAAGTTGCCTTCCAAGTCAAGCAGCATCCTGACTTGGAACTATATCGCTGTTCCTTAAATGTCACTGAGTCAAAATCCTGGAACATCCTCCTTAACAGTAGCAGTATACCTGCACCACATGGACTGTAGTGGCTCACGATCACCTTCTCAAGGGCAATTAGGTATGGGCCATAAATGTTGACCTTGCCAGCATTGTCCATATCCAATGGGTGAATTTAAAACAAAAAAC
Source organism: Mustelus asterias (assembly GCF_964213995.1). Taxonomy (NCBI): domain Eukaryota; kingdom Metazoa; phylum Chordata; class Chondrichthyes; order Carcharhiniformes; family Triakidae; genus Mustelus; species Mustelus asterias. Next base: position 23,680,749 of record NC_135814.1, on the reverse strand, counting down.
AAAGAAAAACAAACCTGATCATTTATTTAAATAAAATACAGAAAAAGAGCAAATACTCTAGTAAGGTCTAAGGAAATATTAAATTACATGGACTGCTGCTTCCTTGCAGTGGGATTTGAGAAGGGAATATATCAGTATTACTAAAGAGCTGTCATTTTACAATTTGCAAATACAATTTTAATCCAAAATGTTTCAGAAATATGGTGGCAAATGAGGCAACATATATCACCTTTTAATTTTCACTCATTGCAATCAATAATTTGAACTAAGTGATTAAGTAAGCTACTTTTATACCTTCCTTTAATTAAGTGTGCACTTTGCAAAAATGGCTTCTGCATAACCTGAGTGACTGGGCTCCATATGCTTGTCATATATTCAGCATAAAGATTATTCACTCAAAGATTCTCCAGACTGGTGTATATCAATCTTATGAGATATATTAATTAATATTTTATCTTTTGCTGTAATTTTGACAATGGTGAGATAGTATTGCAAGTTATCACAGCATTTTAAGAATGGAACTTTGAAACATATATGGCCTATAAATCTGATAGCACCATCCCCACTATTCTGCTATGAAGTGGACCCCAACACATCAGTAAGTCAAGGAGAGGGTATGCGCTCATTATACACTAAAATTGTGCCATCTGCTGTACTGGTAAAAGCATTAAAAACATTAGGGTTGAGATGCATTCATGACAGCATGGTCCATATACGATCAAATCAACAGCCCTTAAAGGGAGAGTTGGGAGCCTCCATGAGAAAGGTAAGTCTTGCTTGAAATATACATATTTGAATGTGAAGCTGGAGGTGTAGAATTGCTCTTCCATTTCCACTGCAATGCCATGGACCACAGTTGGCGCCCGTTCACCACATTGCTAACCTTTCTCCCCGTTCCCTCCTCCAATTGCCCTTCGGCACGGTAGCACAGTGGTTAGCACTGCTGCTTCACAGCTCCAGGGTCCCAGGTTCGATTCCCGGCTCGGGTCACTGTCTGTGTGGAGTTTGCACATTCTCCTCGTGTCTGCGTGGGTTTCCTCCGGGTGCTCCGGTTTCCTCCCAAAGATGTGCGGGTTAAGTTGATTGGCCAGGTTAAAATTTGCCCCTTAGAGTCCTGGGATGTGTAGGTTAGAGGGATTAGCGGGTAAATATGTGGGGTGGGATTGTGGTCGGTGCAGACTCGATGGGCCGAATGGCCTCCTTCTGCACTGTAGGGTTTCTATGATTCTATGATTCTCTCCTAATATAAAAGCGAAATACTATGGATGCTGGAATCTGAAACAAAATTCTGTGGATGCTGGACCCAGCTTTGACGAAGGGTCATCTAGACTCAAAATGTTGGCTAAAAGCAAATTACTGCGGATGCTGGAATCTGAAATCAAAAGGGAAAATGCTGGAATGTCTCAGCAGTTCTGGCAGCATCTGTAAGGAGATAAAAGAACTGCAGTTTCTAGTCTAGATGACCCTTTGTCAAAGCTTTTCTCTCCTTATAGATGCTGCCAGAACTACTGAGGTCTTCCAACGTTTTCTCTTTTGGTTTCAAAATTTTGGCTCCATTTTCTCTCCACAGATGCTGTCAGATCTGCAGAGATTTTCCAGCATTTTCTGTTTCTGTTTGTGCCTTTCTCTCCTGCTTCCCGGCCTCCCATTCCCAATCACTTATCCTCCTTCAACATCCCTCTGCTTTTCCCGATTTGCCCCTCTTTCTCCTGAATGCCCATCCTCCATTGTTCCTCTTCAAGGACCTACTTGGCAACTTGATGGAACAATATTACAAAATTGAAATGTTCTTCACGGGCAAGCAGCCCAAAGATTCCCTGCTGGAGTTCGCAACTTGCTGGGCTAATCATAGGTTGGGCTGTTCCAGTGCAGGGACTGGCAGGCTGGCGCAGACCAATTTTTCATTTGATTTGATTTGATTTATTATTGTCACGTGTATTATCATACAGGGAAAAGTATTGTTTCTTGCGCACTATACAGACAAAGCATGCCGTTCATAGAGAAGGAAAGAGGAGAGTGCAGAATGTAGTGTTACAGTCATAGCTAGGGTATAGAGAAAGATCAACTTAGTGCAGTAGGTCCATTCAAAAGTCTGATGACTGCAGGGAAGAAGCTGTTCTTGAGCCATTTGGCATGTGACCTCAGACTTTTATATCCTTTTCCCAACAGGAGAAGGTGGAAGAGAGATTGCCTGGGGTGCGTGCGGCCCTTAATTATGCTGGCTGCTTTTCTCGAGGCAACTAGAAGTGTATACAGAGGAACCGATTTTACCATCCGGTTGCACCCGTTTTCGGGTAAAGTCAGGTATAAGTCGAGTAGCACAATCCGTGACCACCTCCGTGGCTGTTCCCCCTTTACCAATGGCTGCAAATGGCCGTGATCGGGTGCAACAGCAATTTAAATGCATTTGAATGCATTTAAAGTGAATTAATGGGCTGGACTTTACCAGTACTTCCTCCTTTACCACCGCACTTCCCCCTTTACCACTGCGTTCGCCCAACAAGATTCGGCGCAAAACAGACTTGGTCCGCAAAGATCTGATTCGGGCGCTTCAGCTTCTGAGGAGTTAAGTTCAGAGCTTCCGGCAGCTCTCTGACTCAGATCGGTGGTGGGGGGAGGAGGGGGGTGGGTCAGATGGCTCTTTGGTGGGGAAGGCAGAGGGGGGGGAAGTGGGGGTCCACTGTCACTCTGCGTGCGGTCGGTGGGGGGAAAGGAGGGGTCTGCTGCCACTCTGTGTGCAATCGGTGGGGGAAAGGGGACAGGGGGTTGCAATCGGTCTGGGTAGTGGGGGGGTGGGGGATAAGGGGGACAGTAATGTTTTTGGGGTGGGGCAATGTTTGTGGGGGCCAGGGGGAGGCATTATCTGTCCCAGGAGCGATGCGGCAGGGGAGTGTTTTTCTATCTTTTTTTACTGCACATGCGCAATTGGAGGCGCTGATTGGAGCTGTAGATTTTGGGCACGATAAGCCTTGCTCACAGGCTTCTGCAGGATGAATCGGATACGCTGATATTTTTTCAGGCAGAATGCGTATGGGGGCGCCTGAGAGTGGGTCTACAAGTCGGATCTGAAACACTCCCAGATTCAAGTCCGCCCAGCACTTAGAATCAAAATGGTAAAATCGGGCCCAGAATCAATGGATGTGAGGCTGGTTTGCGTGATGGACTGGGCATCATTCACGACCCTTTGTAGTTTCTTGCGGTTTCTTGTGGTCCAGTGCAATATCCTTTTTGGTCAATTAGTAGGTGCCAGAAATGCACCTTTTTGAGATTTCAGCATATTATTAACTCATTTAAATGCACAGAGCGAAAGGCATCGTGTATTTAATTGCTCCAATTTTTATAATGAAGCTTTTGTTTAACACCACCTTGGGAGGAAAAAAGCAACCTGTAATCTCAGAAGAATAAAGCAAATATTTCTGATCTGTCTTTCCAGAAAATCAACAAATATTAAAATTAAATGCTCTAGCTGGAAAAATAAACAAGAAAGCTGTTACATAAAAGATCAATCTATTTTTTTCTTTGTGTGGTGTGTAATAAAATTAAGATGCACTGATATTTCACAAAGGAACTTGATATTTTAGCTGCAGTCTATGCCAGGTCTTACCTAAGAGACCGTGCATGGCTTTTTCTCACAGTCATCTGCTATCAGCAGTGGGAGTATCGTGTGGCTCCACAATTGTCCAGGCTGTGAACCATGTGTTGCCAAAGGTTGTTTGGCCTTTGATTCTATCTCTTGTGTGTCAGGCACGGTTCACAGGATGCTGGTTCAGCTCATTCATCTTCTGGCAGCAGATGCCTCTTCCATTTCTATCTCCATCAATCCTTTTTTCAATCATGGCTGAAATTGTTTGTGGAAAATTGATAAACTGTGAAGGTGTGCTCAGATATCATTTTTCTCCCCAGCAGCCATTTCCCTATTTATGAAGTAACCAGGAAGGAAAGGAGAACGCAGCTTTGTAAGAACGGCACGATATAATAGACTGCAGAGGGACAGGTTTATTTTTATTGCGCACTATTGTTTGAAAGCTGTAAGCTTACACAAGCATTTTATATCATTCTGATTAAACTAAGCCGTATTAGGGTCTTTCAATAGGATGAAAGGCCCATGAGGTACAAATAATGAGCTTTCATATTCTTTCCTACAGTTCAGAGCAATTCTCATTTGAAAAAAAAAACACTTCAACAATTTGACTTTGTACAGCAATATTGGCACTGGGCATATATTGAGACATTCAAGGTAACATGATTCACACTCAACCTCAGAAAATAGATTTTCCAGCCAGGCATATAATCAGCCAGACGTCTAGTGTTCTGCAAAGTCACCGGTCCCACAGTGATTGCATTAACTCCTACGGGCGGCACGGTGGCACAGTGGTTAGCACTGCTGCCTCACAGCGCCAGGGACCCCGAATCAATTCCGGCATTGGTTGACTGTCTGGGCGGAATTATCCGGCCGCGTTCGCCCCAAGACCAGAAAACCATGTCCGAGGTTAACAGACCTTTGTGTGGTCCGTGTCCCATGGTCCGCTAAAATTCCCGTGGCAGGCGGGATGGGAAAATGCCGTCCTTTGTGTGGACACTCTCCCATGCTTGTGTGAGTTTCCTTTGTGTGTTCCGGTTTCCTCCCACAGTCCAATCTGCAGGTTTGGCAGATTGGCCATGATAAATTGCCCCTTAGTGTCCAAAGCTGTTTGGGTTGGGTGGATTAGCAGGATAAATGTGTCGGTTACAGGGGTAGGGCATGGGAAAGGGCCTGGATAAGATATTTTGTCAGAGAATCAGTGTAGATTTAATAGACCGAATGGCCTCTTCTGCACTGTAGGGATTCTGTGATTCTATGATTCTATGTGTTCCTTTCGTCAACCTTATCATCATAATGTAGGTGAGCTGCTGATACATCTGTGTTTTCAAACTTTCTCAATGTTAAAAGTGCGAATAAATAAAAGTTATTGTTGCTGTAAATTACCTGCAATTGCAAAACTCACCCACTGATTGATAGGAAAGGATAAGTGGCTTTTTCCAGGACCTTGACAAAACTGGCAAGGCTGCATTCTATTGCCCATTCCTAATCACCTTGAGGTGGAGCTGGTTGTTATGGTGAACCTTCTTCTTCACTGGTGTTTATATTACATCTAAGTGGCGACCTTAGAGAGTGTTGAGAGTTAGCTATGCAGTGGCGAACTGGAGTCAGGTTCCCTTACCTGCATCATAGAAACCCAACAGTGCAGAAGGAGGCCATTCGGCCCATCGAGCCTGCACCAACAAAAATCCCACAACCCCACAGATTTACCCTGTTAGTCCCCCTGATGCTAAAGGGTAATTTGTCATGGGCAATCAACCTGACCCGCACATCTTTGGATTGTGGGAGGAAACCGTAGTACCCGGAGGAAACGTACACAGACACGGGGAGAATGTGCAAACTCCACATAGACAGTGACCCGAGGCTGGAATTGAACCCAGGTCCCTGACGCTGTGAGGCAGCAGTACTAATCATTATGCCACCGTGCCACTGAAGGACATTGGTGAACCATTTGGGCTTTACTAACTATCCATCAGTTTTGAATTGTTGTTAGAATCATAGAATTCCTACAGTACAGAAGGTAGCCATTCGGCCCATCGAGCCTGCTCCGACAACAATCCCACCCAGGTTCTATCCCCTCTGTATTAACCCCACTGATCCCCTGACACTAAGGGGCAATTTAGCATGGCTAATCAACCTAACCTGCACATCTTTGGACTGCAGAAGGAAACAAGGGCAGATCTTAAACAGGCATGCACAGTATGCTGCAGTTTGACAAGACAGCAAACTTTTTCAGGAAATAAATAGGGTATGCATGAAACAGAAGAGCAGCCTTTTTCATAGATAGCATCATGGAAACTCTCCTGGTACAATTGAAGCAGGGATGGAGGGTCTTCTCCTGAAATGAGTGGTGCAGGAAGCCAAGATGAGAAGTGCGGGGGGAATGGGAGGTGGTGACAGGCTGTGCAAAGGCTTAACTGAGAAGGGACAACATTGGAGGAGTCAAGGAATCTAGAAGATTATAGGACTAAGATGACAGCAGGATGTTTGAAGGAATCTGATGTGCATATCCTTCTAGTAGAGATAAGGAGCAGGGAGGATGGGCTGTTTGCAATTGAGAACAGGAGATCTGAGATGAAAATCATTTACACTCTGTTGGAAGAGATTGCAGGGGCCGTGAATAATACCTCCTTGACTCTATTTCCTTTACTGTGTCAGAACACAGATAATGACTTCACATAGATGTCTTAGGGTGTTCCAAGATTTCTGATTCCTTTCATCCTGTGCAAGCCAATACTTACAAATGAACCATTCTCCACATGCATAGACCTCATTAACTCTGTTCTTTCTTGATTTTTTTTCGATCATGTATTCTGGTGTGTCAAACTACTATAATGACAGACTGCCCAACCTTCACTGTTACATTTGTGATCTTCTTGTTTTCCCTGTCACAGGAGGCAAAACGTAGCCTAGTCCATCAGGCAAATCAGCCTCCCATCCATTGACTCTGTCTACACTTCCCTCTGCCTCGGTAAAGCAGCCAGCATAATCAAGGACCCCGCGCACCCTGGACATTCTCTCTTCCACCTTCTTCTGTCGGGAAGAAGATAGAAAAGTCTGAGGTCATGTACAACCGACTCAAGAACAACTTCTTCCCTGCTCCCATCAGACTTTTGAATGGACTTACCTCATATTAAGTTGATCTTTCTCTACACCCTAGCTCTGACTGTAACACTACATTCTGCACCCTCTCCTTTCCTTCTCCCCTATGTACTCTATGAATGGTATGGTTTTTTGTATAGCGCACAAGAAACAATACTTTTCACTAGATTTCAATACATGTGACAATAATAAATTAAATCAAATCAAAAAAATAATTACTGCAAATGTTGTGTCCCAAACAATACACATCTGGACCACCCCATTTTTCCATTGCTCTGATCCCAGTGCCACTGAAGCAGAAGTGAAGTAGGAAAGGTTCTCTCAGTGTTCCACCTGTTTTGAAATTTATTTAATAGTGTCACAAGTAAGGTTACATTAACACTGTGATGAAGTTACTGTGAAACTCCCCTAGTCGCCACACTCCAGCGCCTGTTCGGGTACACTGAGGGAGAATTGAACACGGCCAATGCACCTAACCAGCAAATCTTTGGACTGTGAGAGGAAACCGGAGCACCCAGAGGAAACCCACGCAGACACGGGGAGAACGTGCAGACTCCGCACAGACAGTGACCCAAGCCGGGAATCGAACTCTGATCCCTGGCGCTGTGAGGCATCAGTGCTAACCACTGTGCCGCCATGCCGCCCCTAAGCCTGCAGAGTCAGATCTCCAGGGCCCTGCTTTTTAAAAAGGAGGTTATGTGAGGACTGCTGTGGAGAAGCTGAGACTGGAGATGATGGTGAAGATGTGGTCTGATGTAACCCTTGGTGCCAATATCTGAAGGATGACTCAACACACTGGACCATAACAGCATACTACCGCAGATACTGGAAAACTGAATTAAAAACAGAAAATGCTGGAAAAACTCCGCAGGGCTGGCAGCATCTGTGGAGAGATACAGGGAGTCAATGTTTTGAGTCTGTATGACTCTTCTTCTGAGCTAAGGTGAGGGGGAAATGTGATGGATTTCGGACTGTTTAAGAGGGGATGGAGCAGACAGAGCAAAATAGAAGGTCAGGGATAGGTGAGAGCTCAGGGGAGGTTGACAAGGATGTCATGGGCCCAAAAGAAAAAGAATATTAATGTTAGTGTTAAAAGCTAAAGAAGGTGCTGATCGTGGCAGAAAGGCAAGATAGCAGAACATCAGAATAAGGGCCAGCATTCTGTGATAGCAAAACAAAAGAGCAAGTGATAGATAACCCTGTGGGGGAGGGTGTTGGGGAAGCAGCAGAGGGGCAATGGCCACTGGACTTACCTTGAGCCACCATGGGGCCCAAGGCGCCAGCCCAGTGCATCAGCACCAGGGTATCATGGGCCAATGCACTGTTGACCCTGCCAAAGTGTATGGCCTGAAGGGGGCTCAGTGAGGGTGTGAGAAGAAAGGGGGGGTGCTGAGTGGGGGTAGGTCAGGTCATATCACCCTCATGCCTGTGTAGTGTGTGGAGAGGGGGTTTAACCGTTATTTGTGGGTGACGGGTGGAGGGAGCAGAGGATGCCCCTCTTTGGTGAGGGGTTGATGGTGCTCCTCTGGTTAGTGTGAGGGGGACACCATTTATTTATTTTGTAGCAGAAGGGGCCCGTCTCCTAGCGCAGAGATCGGGTTGCCATTTAAAAATTGCGTCCCGTTCTTGGAACAGTAGGGCTGGCCGGCGGGCTGTCCGCCGTGCATAAATTAGCATCCATTAGGTGGGAAAATCCCACCCCATAGAAATAGCTAATGCCAACAGGGAACCCTCTAGGTTTGCTGCAGACGGGGGCACTCAATCCCAACTGGGGGGAATCGCGGCCCTGAACTAACAACCTTTTGATCCAGGGATGAGAATGCTGAGCCAAGCCAGATACTAGAAACAAGCCATGTTCTAAATGCTGTTCAAACAATTTTCCAGGGATCCCATAGATCTTAATATAATCCCTATAGTGTTTGGAGGAGGCCATTCAGCCCATCGAGTCTGCACCGACATCAATCCCACCCACACCTTATCCCCGTAACTCCAAGTAATTACCCTGTCAGTCCCTCTGAGGGGCAATTTAGCATGGCCAATTCACCTACCCTGCACATCTTTGGACTGCGGGAGGAAACTGGAGCACCTAAAGGAAACCCACGCAGACACGGGGAGAATGTGCAAACTCCACACAGCCAGTCACCCAAGGCCGGAACCGAACGCGGGTCCCTAGCGCTGCGAGGCAGCAGTGCTAACTACTGTACCACTGTGCTGCCCATCTGCCACAAAATTTATAGTGTTAGATTCAAAGGACAGTACAGCACAGGAACAAGCCCTTCGGCCCTTCAAGCCTGTGCCAATCACGCTGTCCTATCTAGGCCTGCATCCTTCCATTCCCCGTTTGTTCATATGTTTATCCCGATAAGTCTTAAATGTCGCTAACGTGTCTGATTCAACCACCTCACTTGGCAGTGCATTCCAGGCCCCCATCACTCTCTATGTAAAAGACTTCCCCCCACACATCTCCACTGAACCTTTCCTCTCTTGCCTTGAACTTGTGCCCCCTTGTAATTGTCATTTCTGCCCTGGGAAAAAGCTTCCAACTGTTCACCCTATCCATACCCCTCAGAATTTTATAAACTTCTATCAGGTCGCCCCTCAGCCTCTGTCTTTCCAGGGAGAACAATCCCAGTGGGCAAGCAAGAGAGCTTTTTCAGAAATTCAAATGCCATGTATTTTGGAAGAGATATAATTCTGACTTGATTGCCGTTCCCTGCATCAGAATTGAACCTCTTTTGTGTCACAACAGTTGGCTTGCAATTTTTCATCTTTCAGTAGCTTAAGGAGGGTAAGGCAGCATTAGTGTCATTGAGGCTAAACCGTGGACAAAAGCTGTGATGAAGGATCGCATCCAAACATTAACTTGTCTTTTCCTCTTAGATGTTGATCAAATTGTTATGCAGTTCATTTCCCGTTTAGAAAGCTTTAAAACATATTAACCTAAAGATTACGATTTTGTGATAATAGTGGACAAATGATTAAATCTGATAATGTTGCGGTAAAATATTGAAAAATGAATGTCATATGAATGCATTAAGCTATTATCACCAACAATGATTTCTAGCCTGTATTAGTCTTTTGACCCTGTCAAAAGGGTTTATTTTCTTGTGCTGGGAATAAAAACCATTACACATTGAATCACTAAATTGCATGCTAATGCCAGGACCAATTCCCCATTCAGGCACTTTCAGTGAGAAAGCACATATTTTGGGGAACTCATTGTGAAATTTGCGACCTGATTTTTCATCTATTTAAATACGTTAAAAACACAGGACTGGGTTTTCCCGTGGACCTTGGGACCATGATGTCAGGATGAAATGGGGGTCCTGAACCAGCACTTGCCGCCAGTGAGATTGGCTCAGAAATTGTCTGGCCTGTGGCTCTACAACTGGCCGCCTCCATGTTCACAGTGGGCTCCTGATATTGCCAATCCAATTAGAGACCTGGCAGTCTCGGCAGCCCCAACATGGAGTCACTCCTGTTGTCTGTACATCAATGAAACAGATTGAGACCAGCGGTCCATCGGGATGGAAGCAAACCTTTCTATTCTGATTGGGCTTGGCCAAGATTGAGATCTTCCATGCTCACGGCTTCATCAACGGGGGCCTGGAGACTCTGGACCTGGCAGCCTTCCTGCCTGTTACAGAGAAGCCTTCTCAAATGAACAAGTGGTCTCCGTACATGGTGGAGGGACTGATCCACCAGTGGCAAACTGTTAGCAAGGCCACAAAATCACCCCTAATTTCAGCCTTATCCTTAGTCGTGGGAAAACATAAATGAACTGTCCCAACTCAGCTTCCCTCTATTTTCTTGGCTCCCTTGCTCCAAGTCCACGACCGTAGAGATTGGAAAATTCACTCAAAGCGGCGATTTTAATCATTTCCAACCACCGGAAATGATTGGAGTGGGTGTTAAAACTGCTGCAGAGTTTCCCGATCCATTTATACTGCATTCCCACCGACTGTCATTTTAGCCACATTTTTCCTTTTGTCAACTTCCATTGTGCCACTGCTACTCCACTGAGGATGTGTTAATCCAGTGATCAGCCACAGGGCTGCATAGCAGAGAATGTGAATCAGTGAAAGCTCCTATCTATCCGGTCCACCAACCTGACCAAGGTGGAAACCCGGATCCAAGGCGGAGCCCAGAGTCCAATGTACTGATACTGGGGGTAGCCATGATGTGGAGATGCCGGTGTTGGACTGGGGTAAGCACAGTAAGAAGTCTCACAACACCGGGCTTTAAGCTGGTGTTGTGAGACTTCTTACTGATACTGGGGAACATCATCCTTTCAAAAAATGAGCGTTAAAGAAAATAAAACAATAACTTAAGAATGCTCCAGAAGGTCCCTTTTGAAAGATCGATTTAAAAAGTGTTTTAGAAGCTGTTTATTCTTTAGTGAAACTTAATAAACAATCACATTGGTAACTGCAACTCAAGGCCCATTATTCCAACTCAAATTTCTGTGCAACCAGTAGTGGGAGAAATAATACCATTCACTTTTGTTCACGATTTGCTTTCGTTTGAATATATACCAGTTCCACCTGTCAACCAATCTTATTCAGTTCTATCTTTCCACTGATCTGATTGGCTAATACTGACAACCTCCGATGTTGGCCTAAAAGATTATTTTTCCATGTGAAATATTAACAGATTAGCATTTGAATCAAGGTATGTAAAATGCTGTTGGCTGGTACGTACACATACTGAGACTCATGTGTTGAATAGTATAGATGAGTTAATATTCTGAAGGTTTGGTTTTTTTTTGGAGGGTAGCAAGTTTTCCCCTTTTGTTGAAGGGTTATCCATCTCATCGAGCTAACTAAATGAATTGGGAAGTCTATATAAATGTACACATTGCATATAGTTTACTGGATGGTTCAGGTGTTGTACGTTCGGCTGTTCTTAAATTAGGACCAATGAGTTCTCCTCCCTGCCACCTCCTATTCCCACTTTTGCGCCAAATTGATATCTTGGCAAATGCACAAATTTCAACTCGATTTTTTTTTTAACCATGCATGTGTCATCAGTAATTCTCAAAGCTTTAAATACGTTGAACCCAAGAGCCCAGGTACACTTGAGCCCAATCTTCAATCGTGAAAAATGGCACTTCTGTGGTGGCTTTACTCAAGGTGCTTCACAGAGGTGTAAGGAAAGCCAGAAGAACAAGAAAGACTTGTATTTCTATACCGTCTTTCAGGACCACCAGATATCTCAAAGCACTTTAAGCCAGTGTGGTGGTCGCTGTTGCAGTGTAGGAAATGCGGCAGCTAAATTGCACACAGCAAGCATCGACAAACGGCAATGTGATAATGACCAGATAATCTGCTTTTGTGATGTTGAATGAAGAATAAATATTGACCAAGGTTCCAGGGATAACTCCCCTGCTGTACTTTGAAATAGTGTCACTGAATCATAGAATCACTACAGTGCAGAAGGAGGCCATTCGGCCCATCAGGTCTGTACCAACTCTCCGACAATGCATCTTACTCAGGCTCTATCCCCATAACCCCCATATTTACCATGCTAATTCCCTTAGCCTACACATGCTGGGACACTATGGGAGGAAATCCCACAATCCCAACTAACCTGCACGTCTTTGGACTGTGGAAGGAAACTGGAGCACCCAGAGGAATCCCATGCAGGCAGAGGGAGAATGTGCAAATTCCACACAGACACTGTCATGGAGTCTCTTCTGTCCACCTTAAATCCAAATGACAGTGCAGCATCGCTTCATTACTGCAACGGAGAACATTGAATGGCTTGATTTATTCAAGCCTTGGAGTGGGAGCTGAATGTAGAACCTCGTAATTCAGAGACAATAGTGTTACCAATGGAAACACATCTAACACTGGTCAAGTCAGGATGAATTAGGAGGGATGACCAAATGGCTTGGTCAAAGAGATGGCATGTAAAGTCTAAAAGGAGGAGAGGATGGTAAAGAGATAAGAGGATATAACAAGGGAGACCCAAGTTCAATTCCAGCCTCGGGTCACTGTCTGTGTGGAGTTTGCATGTTCTCTCCTTGTCTGCATAGGTTTCCTCCGGGTGCTCAAATCTCCTCCCACAGTCCAAAGATGTGCAGGTTAGGTTGATTGACCATACTAAATTGCCCCTTAGTGTCAGGGTAACTTAGAACGGCAAATACGTGGGGTTACGGGTATAGGGTCTGGGTGAGATTATTGACAGGCAGGTGCAGGCTTGATGGGCTGAATGGCCTTCCTCTGCACTGTAGGGATTCTAAGATTCTTTGAAATGTGTGTGCTTTAACACTCCTAGTCCCAAGGTTCAGAGGACGTTGGGTCAGCATTGGATGGCACAGCGTTGGTTAATCAATCAAACTAAAAGCAGAATTTATTCATATAAAGACAACAAAAGGAAAATATTTCCTCCAGTCCCGATAGATATGGCATTGTCATATTAATGTTTTCTTTCAAACATAACTTATGATACTGCTTGAAATGCTAACCAATAAAAAACCTTCATTAATACACAGTCAATCTCAGCGCACGTAAGAGAAATTTTAACCCCTCCAAGGTGAGTGGATGGCCTGGGTAGTCTGTGGAGGTTAAAAAAAAGGTTAAAATCTCAAACCTGAATCTAAGCTACCTCCCTCCTGCTTACTTACGGCTTTAATGGAGGTGGGTCAGATGGAGGGCTGGGGGAGGGCAGCAGGGTGGTGGTGGTGGTTGGGGACGGTGTGGTAAGGTAGTGTGGGGGGGGGGTTGTAGTGGGCAGTATTGTGGGGGAGAACCCTGCTCTCAAGAGGGGTGGCATGGTGGCACAGTGGTTAGCACTGCTACCTCACAGCGCCAGGGACCTGGGTTCGATTCCCGGCTTGGGTCACTGTCTGTGTGGAGTTTGCACATTCTCGCCGTGTCTGCGTGGGTTTCCTCCGGGTGCTCCAGTTTCCTCTCACAGTCTGAAAAACGTGCTGGTTAGGTGCATTGACTCAAACAGGTGTTGGAATGTGGCGACTTGGGGAATTTCGCAGCAGCTTCATTGCAGTATTAATGTAAGCCTTACTTGTGACGAATAAATAAACTTTAACTTTACTAATTATGTCATTTTGTGAAATATGTTAGGGAAGCTGCATGTCTTCATTTTCACATCACTTTTAGATTTAACTATGGAAACCTTGGGAATTCTAGATGGTAAAGGAGGCACGAAGGCCCTGGTCCATGAGTTAAGTGCCCTCATTACACTTACACTTACCCACCCCAACCATGATGTTTAAAATTCCACACGTCCAACTTTCAAATCTAAAAATCGTTCCGACACTACCCCTGTTCTTTTTTTAACCACAGGTAAATTCTGGGGCCATAGTGACCAAAGCAAACCTTGGAAGCTGTAAATTGAAAAGCTGAGCAAAAGCTCTTGATTGTCTCATCATAAAACCCCTGATTCTTTAACTTTTCGGGCTGGATTTTCAGCATCGAGGCAGGCAATGGGACTTGGCAAATTTCTCAGTTCAGTCCACCAGGTTTGGGGGAAAGTGCCAGCGAACAAGGGTCACTCATTCTGGGGTGTAGGTGAAAACAGGAGTCAAGTTAGTTGCTACTCTCTTTACAACAATCTGAGGTCCCGGTCTGCTTCAAGAAGACGACTATCATCCCGGTACCTAAGAAAAACCAAGCAGCGTGCCTTCATGACTATTGGCTGGTGGCTCTGACATCCATCATTGTGAAGTGCTTCATAGAATCATAGAATCATAGAAAGCCTACAGTGCAGAAAGAGGCCATTCGACTCATCGAGTCTGCACCGACCACAATCCCACCCAGGCCCTACCCCCATATCCCTACCTATTTACCCGCTAATCCCTCTAATCGACGCACCTCAGGACACTAAGCGGCAATTTTAGCATGGCCAATCAACCTACCCCGCTCTCATAATCTTCGAAAGGTTAGTTATGGCACGAATCAATTCCAGCCGCCCGAACTACCTGGATCCACTACAGTTTGCCTACTGCCGCAACAGGTCCACAGCAGATGCCATTTCCCTGGTCCTGCACTCAACCCTGGAAAACCTGGATAACAAGGACACCTATGTCAGACTCCTATTTATTGACTACAGCTCAGCCTTCAACACTATTATTCCCAAAAAACTCATATCCAAGCTCCATGGCCTGGGCCTCGGCACCTCCCTCTGCGACTGGATCCTGAACTTCCTAACTCACAGACCACAATCAGTAAGGATAGGCAACAACACCTCCTCCATGATCATCCTCAACACCGGTGCCCCACAAGGCTGTGTTCTCAGCCCCCTACTATACTCCTTGTACATCTATGACTATGCGGCCAAATTCCCCTTCAATTCGATTTTCAAGTTTGCTGACGACACCACCGTAGTGGGTCGGATCTCAAATAATGGCGAGACAGAGTATAGGAATGAGATAGAGAATCTGGTGAACTGGTGCGGCAACAATAATCTCTCCCTCAATGTCAACAAAACGAAGGAGATTGTCATCGACTTCAGGAAGCGTAGAGCTGAACATGCCCCTGTCTACATCAATGGGGACGAAGTAGAAAGGATCGAAAACTTCAAGTTTTTAGGTGTCCAGATCACCAACAACCTGTCCTGGTCCCCCCATGCCGACACAATAGTTAAGAAAGCCCACCAATGCCTCTACTTTCTCAGAAGACTAAGGGAATTTGGCATGTCAGCTACGACTCTCACCAATGTTTACAGATGCACCATAGAAAGCATTATTTCTGGTTATACCACAGTTTGGTATGGCTCCTGCTCTGCCCAAGACCGCAAGAAACTATAAAAGATTGTGAATGTAGCCCAATCCATCACGCAAACCAGCCTCCCATCCATTGGCTCTGTCTACACTTCCTGCTGCCTCGGCAAAGCAGCCAGCATAATTAAGGATCCCACGCACCCCGGACATTCATTCTTCCACCTTCTTCCTTCAGGAAAAAGATACAAAAGTCTGAGGTCACGTACCAACTGACTCAAGAACAGCTTCTTCTCTGCTGCTGTCAAACTTTTTGAATGGACTTACCTTGCATTAAGTTGATCTTTCTCTACATCCTAGCTATAACTGTAACACTACATTCTGCACTCTCTCATTTACTTCTCTATGAACGGTATGTTTTGTCTGTAAAGCGCACAAGAAGCAATACTTTTCACTGTATGTTAATACGTGTGACAATAATAAATCAAATCCAATCAAATCAAATCAAAAATATTGAAAATACTTCACAAGCAGCCATAGGGGGTTGACGGGTTCCAGAATGGATGTTTAATAGGCCCTGTGACTTTTTCCTACTTTTAATAATGATGGCAAAACAAAGCCCAGCTAATTAGCACTCAGCCCCCACCCCCTCTCCCCATGTCCCATGCATGCCACCTCATGTCCTCCACCAACCATAACTCCTCAGAGAGCAAGTGCTGCCAATTCAACAATATTTTCCCTGGAGAATGGTTGCTTCTTTTTGCTACCAAATAAACCTGTTGGACTTTAACCTGGTGTTGTTAAACTTCTTACTGTGAATGGTTGCTTCAATAGAGTAATGGACATCTGGTCTCTCAGCCAAGAATGCATAATGAGGTTTGGCTGAGAACGCAAACATCCATTGCTCTGTTGAAACAGCTGCACCTGAGGGAAAGTATTATTTAATTGACAGCTCTTGCTCTGTAAATTGCACAATCTTTATTTACACAAGATGAAGCGGTTTCAAGAGCTTGCAGTTTCTGATGCTGTTACATTTAATATCTCAGATGATTGACACTTTTACAAGGCTGTAGTAAAATGTTTTTTATTGATGAATGACTCTTTTTAAAGCTTTTTCACACATGCTATTGTTATTATAGGGTTCAGTTGTTCTGAACAGAGTGTACCCTGGGTGAATGGGCATGGAAGCACCATAGTTTGGCATGGAGAACATAAGGGGTCATGAATGGTGGCTGAGGCAAGGAGGCATGGTTAGACCTTTAGAACTTACTTTTCAAAAGGTTCCCTCATCCAGACTATGGTTTTCGGCACTTGACTGGCTGTGAACTATGAATTCTCGAAAACCTGGTCTGGCTCAACAAAGACTGTAAGAGTTTTAACAACATCAGGTTAAAGTCCAACAGGTTTATTTGGTAGCAAATACCATTAGCTTTCGGAGCGCTGTGTGCTAATGGTATTTGCTACCAAATAAACCTGTTGGACTTTAACCTGGTGTTGTTACAACTCTTACTGTGTTCACCCCAGTCCAACGCTGGCATCTCCACATCAACAAAGACTGTCAATGGCCAGGTGACACCTCCCTGCACAATGGAGCCGGCAAGGTCGGGAATGCAAGGTGTGGCTAGCGACCGGCACCGATCTGTAGCCCTTACCCTGCGCTGGTGAAAATTGGGGGTGCCGGGATTGGTGGCCAGGAATCCCAGAATTGAGTTCTGGTCACCATTTTTAAGAGTTTTTAAGGTCACCATTTTTAAGAGAAAAGTCAGCCCATTGTATTGTGGCTCCAAAATTCACAAATGAATGAATATAGGCAATAACATGAACAATAGCATGAAAAACAGCAATACAAACTGTGGGTAGCACAATGAACATGAGAAATGTATGCGGCAAGAGAATGAAGTGATTGAAGGAGCTTGCATCAGGAAGACCACAGTTGACAATAGCCTTCTCTTACCTACAGTGGGCTGAAATATTTTGACAGTACACAAATTGACATTGCCTATGCAAATCAGGTAGAGGGGCTGGATGTCAGCTTACTTGGAGACATTTGACAAGATGATTGCAAGAAGATGGAAAAGGATTAATATCTCACCAGTCATATTCTGCTGCTTCTGTGTCTAAAATGTATACCCTCACTAAAAAGAAAGATGATTCTGAGAAATGAAGTAGTTACAATGTCTAGAAGTAAAAAAAAATACCATTAGATCAGCTCAGGAAAACAGAGATTAATTAATTGGGTCCAGCCCGAAAACAAGTGTCTTAATTCAATGCACATAGTTTCTCTCTTTAAAGCCAAACCCTTGTTATTGAATATTAAGTATATACAAATTAACTCTCGTAATGCTTTCCAAGGGTGGGCCTGAGGTTGCAAGGATCCCAGTGTTATGTAAAGCATGGCATCTGGAAGTAATTTATTTTATTATTTTTCTCAGAGTTCCTGTATATTTTTTATGAAGTTGAGTTGGATGGGAGCTGATCTGGGTGTGCAGTCATGCTGCAAGAACACCTATAAAGTCATCATGGCATCTTGTGTACAAAGGCTCATAAAGGGTGGGTGATGTCATCCGAACAAAGCAAGTAATAAATTACAACTGTCGGAAAAACCTCGGGATGGGTAAGAAAGCAATCTGTCTAAATTACGGCTGGATCTCAAAGGTAAATTTCCCAGTGCCAAAAAGAATTGAAAAATCAAGTCTTGAAATCCCCATTTTGTAATGCATATCAGACCAGAATTTACAAATCCAATGTTTTAAGTGCAGGCAAGGAGTGTAAATGTTTGAACTGAAATCTATGAGCTTGTCAGGCATGCATGAGAAAGCAGCAAGGCCAGGTGGGTGGTCAATCATGAGGTATTAATAGATGTTTTTCTTAGAGTAGTATTACAGTAAAAATACAGAGTGCGCTGAGGAAATTACGGTTGCAGTGGGATTAGACGCAGGTTTGTGATTAAACATTATCTTTAATTTCTCAACATTTCCAGCAACAAATAATTCTTTTTTTCCCCATTCCAGATGCAAAAAGCAGTGGGAAATTAGTGAGAGACCTCCACAGTTTCCTGAAAGCTTCACTTTGAAAAGCAAAAATTTAGCTTTGCGTGTGTGTACGTACAGATCTTTAAGCTGCTTTATCCTGCCTGATAGTTAACTTCTGTTTATCCGGGGCAGCGATATTGTTCAAAGTCATAAAAACTGATGTAGAAACCTGAATTCATTTGAAATATTTACTTGTACTTTTTAATTGCCAACCTGTTCCAAAGATTTTTTTTTCCCTCTAAATGGGCGGGATTCTCCAAACTCATCTGTGCCCATCTCCACTGCAAGTGAGAGCGGAAAGTTTGGCTTTCCAGCAAAAAATTCCATTCACTTCGGCGGCGCCGGAGAAACCCAGCCGCATACAAGGACATGGGGGGGGTGGGAGTGGTGGGGGGGGGGGGGGGGGGGGGGGGGCGGGTTTCAGCAAAAGTATCCCTCTTTCCTTTCACCTCCCTGGGGTGACACGGTGGCATAGTGGTTAGCACTGCCACCTCACAACGCCAGGGACCCGGGTTCAATTCCTGGCTTTGGGTCACTGTCTGTGGGGAGTCTGCACGTTCTCCCCGTATCTACGTGGGTTTCCTCCGGGTGCTCCAGTTTCCTCCCACAGTCCTAAAGACGTGCTGCTTAGATGCATTGGCCGTGCTAAATTCCCTCCCAGTGGACCTGAACAGGCGTCGGAGTGTGGCGACTAGGGGATTTTCACAATAACTTCATTGCAGTGTTAATGTAAGCCTACTTGTAACAATAGTACTTAAACTTAAACCTTTATTTCGCTATGATCCTGTTTTCTCTTCAGGGGAGGAAATCAGCCCCATCCGCTCCTTCAAAGGGGACTGCACAGAATGTCCCTCCTTCCTCACCTTTTACTGCATTAAAAGTGAAACCCTTCACAAAATCTTTGAATTAACTCCTTCTTTCCCAGGACCCCAAGCTTGTGGGTCTCTTTGCCCATCTCAAACTTCCTGTCCTTGTGGGCTCAGAATCACAGAATTGTTACGACGCAAATGGAGGCCATTTGGCCCATCACATCTGCATTGGCAAATTTTGTGCAGACACTGTGCAGATTTTGCTTCATATCAGCTGACCTCTTCTTAATTTACTTCTGTTTTTGCTCCTTACTTGTTAGCCTCGTTGTTGCAGCTCGGGTAAACTAGCCAAAGGTCCATCGGCTTTGTCGGGACTGGAAGATCATGCTAGCAGCCAGGGCTGGAAAATCCCTCCCACATAGATTTCCTGGTTTTTAACAGATACAACCTGCCCCCCTGAATAAACTGCCAGCTAATCCATGCCTCTGGTACCTTGAGTGGCAGAGGCTGGATGCACACTCTTTAGTGGACAGGTCATGATGCAACTCGATGTGGCTACCTCATCACCAGTGCAAACGTGATGGGCCAAACCGCCTCCTTCTGCGCCGTAACAATTTTGTGATTCTGAATGCACAAGGGCAGGAAGGTTGAGGTGGGCAAAGAGGCCCACAAGCTTGAGGTCCTGGAAAAGAAGGAGTTAAATTCAAAGATTTTGTGAAGGGTTTCAATTTTAATGCAGTGAAAGTTGAGGAAGAAGGGACATTCTGTGCTATCCTTTAATGGGTGATCCTTCGTGGGCCACGTTACCGGATCAGAACCACTGGAGTGCGAGCACGCAAATCTGGGCCAATCGAGAGTGAGGGCACCCATTCTTAGGGCTGGAAGGCTTCAGTTGGAGTCATGGCATTGTGGGCAGTAGACCTGTATCTTTGAGCTGTCGAACCCATAAGTTTTATATAGATCTTCTCAGTCAATAAATCTTTTAGTTTGTTATTTGCCACATTGAGTCACCTCGAGTTACTACAAGACCATTAGGAAGATTCACCGTTTGCCTGACCCAACTAACATTTTTGCATGGTAAATTAGGTGGCTTATTCATTTCAAAATAAGATGAAAAGCATTTTTAAAAAAGCACACTGTTTAAGTTTCATCCTATGAATTTAACTGATTTCCTCCCTCATTTTTGAACAACACTCGAGTGAAAATCACCACAAAGTGGCCAATTCCAGCTGGCATTTGACCTTGCTGCAATCTGAAATGGGCCAGGAAACAGGCAAGCAGATATTCCCACTTGAAATATGAAAATCCTTTGCTATTGGCCAATTTTTTTCTGAAATATTTTTGAGACTATTTTTAAACTGAGACATTCTCAAACACTTGCCATGAGCACTGACGATTTTGTAATCAATTTCAGGTCACTCAAGTGCGTAAGTCCTGACATTAAAGACTGCCAAAGGCCACTTCTTTGAGTTCCTCTGAGATAGACTTATAGGTGCCGCCTGGGGTGATACTAATTTAAATGTACTAGGAGGTCAAGATTTAACTCTCGGCCTGCGCTGGGTTTGTTCATGTCAGCCAGGGTGGCGACTTGAAGACCAGAATTCACTGCTTCTGGATTTGGGGAGGGGTACAGGTTAGCTCAAGCTCCTGACTGCTATCTGGTGACCTCTGCTGGAAAGGCCAGGCATGTGGATGCTTAGGTGAAGACAGAATTGGGCTCAGCATTGCGTAATAGGCTGCCAGCACTCAATGAAGGAAGGATACTTGGGTCAGCTGCCAGATGACTACTGACAGCTGTGGAGCTGGAACCCAGGATTTCATTCCCAGACCAAAGGAGGAGAGAAAATCGGATCCAAATAAAAAAAAGCCACATTATAAGCAGCACTTGAGCTGTCATTATTTTTCCCAACAATTTGCAATATCGCGCGATGCAAGTTCTGTGTGATGAATGCTAATAGATCATGAGAGTGCTGAGAATACCACTGGAGAGCTGGGTTTTCTGCACTACCTCTATCAGCTAAAGCAGAAAGGAGGCTGGAAACGTTTGTGATACAAAAGCTGCATTCTGCAGACTCTTAGAACAATCTGCAAAATATGTTGTACACTCCAATTCAACATCAGCGACAAGAGCAACCATCATGGGCAGGAGAATGGGTTACTTCTAAAGATATTGATAATTTCCAAACAAAACTTGCTGAACAGATCAGCATGTGATACTTCAGTTTTCAATTGATGCAAGAGATTAGTCACATCCAGAGGGCAAAAACTTAAGGATTTGAAGCACTCGTGCCTCAAACATTAATTTGCCAATCCTTTAAAATGTCACAACTTATACATAGTCCTTCCACAAATAAAGTAATCGCAGCAGGGAACAGTTACAAGACTAAACTGTGACTAGTATAGTGTGTATCCCATTTACAACCTTGTAAATTGACTCTGCAAACTGTTTGAAAATCACAGACTATAGAGGCAATTCAGTTGGAAAGATAGGTGACAGTGAACCATAAGATTGATTATCTATCATTTCTTGAAGTATGAGATACCAATATGAAGTTGGAATTCAAATACTGAGGGCTATCGCTATGTTGTTGTACATATAGTGCAGACTATTATACAGAAGCATGTCTTTATCAAATCCATACACTTAAATGAATACTAATGGAAAACCAAAATTTTCCAATCATTTCTAAGGAATCCTCTTGTTCCTTTTAGTGATTTAAGGGACCCGGGTTCAATTCCTGCCTTGGGTCACTGTCTGTGCGGAATCTGCACATTCTCACCGTGTCTGCATGGGTTTCCTCCGGGTGCTCCGGTTTCCTCTCACAGTCTGAAAGATGTGCTGGTTAGGTGCATTGACCATGCTTCATTCTCCCTTAGTGTACCCGAACAGGCACCGGAGTGTGGCGACTAGGGGATTTTCACAGTAACTTTATCGCAGTGTTAACATAAGCCTATTTGTGACACTAATGAATAAATACATATTCTTCCTCTTGTCCTGATTTTTTGTTTCACTACATTTCACAAGTTACACAAACACGCATTAGCAAATACACGCAAACGCAGCCATGGAACAACCCATGGGCCCAGCAAAATGAAAACAAAAAGACAGCCTGCTATCAAGTCCTTGGCAAGGCCTCTAATGTCCTGGCTGATTGGAGATGTGCAAGACTGTCTTGCCCTATCATTTAATCATCCATCTCCTTGCCTCCACTCTTGGCAGAACTCTTCCTCTCCTTTACAACCCCCCTCCCTCAACCAGATGGCCTGTTTAAGATCAAGCACTTATTGTACATGGAATCCTGAGGATAAACCTGTATCCTACTGCTCTTGAGCACAGCATGCTAGCACATCAACATGCTGAGCCAGTGGGTTGCCTTTTCTTTAAAGTGTGTGGTTCTGCGGTTTTCTCTTTTTGCCTTCAAATGCTGATTTTTAAAAAAATCTAAGCATGTTTCAACTATTTTAATCTCATAAAAAAGCAAAAACAATATAGATTTGAATGAAATAAATTAACATGCTTATATTAAAGCCGGACTCCTGATAGATTTACTAAAAAGCGTGGGAAGTCAGGGAAAAACCTAACAGTTTATGAAAACGGCCCCAGGTCCCATTAAGTACACTAAGACCTAGAGGCTGACTTTAAACAAGACCAGATTGAGACCACAGCACATGATATCATGAGAGACTGCATACAAATGACCCCATGAAAATTATCAAAATATCAAAGTTGAACTTAGAAGCACTGATATTAAAATTGGAGAAAACTAATTAGGTGAGCAGCAGATGAACATGTGTAGTAAGGTGTATGGGGACTCTACAGTGAGATGTCCAGCTCTTTCCTGTTTGAACATGCAAAAGCATCCCATGTAAGATCTAATTGTTGTGTGTGAGCTTTGGAAGTCAACTCATGAGTTACATAGCAAACATTTGCAAAGGAATTCATTAAAACCCGATACCCCATCATTTCACATCCCCTGTAAAGTATTTTCAATCTTCTAATAGTCAGACTTTCTCTCTGCACAGTGAGAAGTCTCACAACCCCAGGTTAAAGTCCAACAGGTTTATTTGGAATCACGAGCTTTCAGAGCGCTGCTCCGTCATCAGGTGAGTGAGCAGCACTCCGAAAGCTCGTGATTCTAAATAAACCTGTTGGACTTTAACCTGGTGTTGTGAGACTTTTTACTGTGCCCACCCCAGTCCAATGCCAGCATCTCCACATCATTTCTCTCTGTAACCAGAGGTGCATAGCTCCATCAGGTCACCAGCAACCTAGTTGAAATTGTCTCACTCTATACTGACTGTGGAACAAATCTGTAAACTTCATGGTTTGTGTGATTTGGTCCCATATCAGACATTGAATTTACCCATGGAATTGGCTTTGTTTTAATTTCAGTTTAATTCTTTGTTTGTTGACCAAGCCTGGGAGTGAGTTGTATGTGTGACACAGGGACAGTACTGTGACAGTATGAATGCATTATGCAGGATAGATGGAATGGTCAAAAAACACTGGACTAAGTTCAGGCCTCAAGTTTAACTCGGGTCATCAAATTTCAACACTTACGTAAGATGCGATTGAGTCTATTCAATTTACAACATCACAATACAAGTTAAAATGGCACTAGAGGGTTAAGGATAAAGGAATGTTAAGGTTGTTATGAAAGGGTCAAGTGTCCGACACTGTTCAAGGCACTCACAACATTCCTTTACCTCTGACCTACAGAGACACATTTTCCTGCGTGTCACTATTTCAGATCCCTCCACAATGCAGTGCATCATTTTCACTAAATCCGTCACCTTTCACTAGTGAAGATGTTATTCAAACTCTTTCTCAATAATACTGAATGACCTTGATTTTATTTAAGCTCATAAAATAATGTTAGCACTTGGAAAGATCATTATTCATCAGTATAGCTTGTTAGAATTTTAGCTGGTAGCTGAGGGATTTGCATGTATGTTTTCTTTGTCCCAGTCGTAATTTGAAATTCAGGATTAACAAAGTACTCTTTTCCTAAATGATGACTTTAGATTGTTTACAATTCTGACAGACCTCAATATGTATCCAAGAATCATTGCCCTAGGAGTACCTGAATTAAGAATAAGTGAAAGATATCAAATATGAAATTGCCAATGGACACAAAGATTCATCTGAAATAAGAATGCAATAAATCCAGATAGATGTTAAGGGATGGTGATTTAAGGTTAAATACAGAATTGCTAAAACAAAAAAAAGATTAACTTTCTATGACTGCATTCTTTCATGCATTGCAGATTAATGCCAAGAAGTCACTTAGGCAAATATTTTGTGTTACGCACCTTTCTTTACTTCTAAACAACATTAATAGTAGGTTGTTGTTAGCTTTAAGCTAACTACTGTTAAAATTGCTTAAGACACCGTCCTGGCAGTTTTGGTGGAGTCACACACATCTGGCATGATTGGTCACGTCAGCCCCCTGACAAGTTGAATACACTTTAATAAGTGGCATCATTTTCTTTATGGCCCCAACATGGTAACACCAATCTGAAGGATAGTTTTCCTCATCTTACTGGGCTTACCAGCCTTCACAGGTTTGCTGGGGCCAGACTGTCATGGGAAATTTGACATAGATGCCTATGCACCTGACTTGGTCCTTTTCACTTCATGACATTGGCAATCAGCTGATGGGGGTCCTTGGCAAGTTGGGAACCACAGAGCTTACAGAGATCTAACATAACTGGGTTCCCACCTCCCACTGCAGCCAGGAATAGACTCAGCCCACTTGGATTCGGATCCTCCCTGAACCAGGTGTTGGATTCTCCCCTCCTCTCCACTGCCACCTTCCCACCCTCATGTCACCAATCATAGCTGCAGGTTCCTTACTTTGGTCCATTGCCTTCTCCCTGAATGGTTGGTTGGAAGCCACGCCTGATATCTGAGTGGAGAAAGGACTATCTGAGGCCCTCCCTGCTGACACAATCCACTCTCTTCAGGATTCTGGCTTATCCTTGAAATATAAAAAGTACAGTTGTAATTGGGTGAATTGTGGGCTATCTAAATTGCTATTCTATATTTGCGACAATTTGTGAGTAAGTAAGGTACAAAGGTATGGCCTTTATTATTGACATATTTCTTGTCTAATAATCAACCATATTTAAAACCCAATCCAAATTTATCAAGGACTGCTGTTGTTAAAAAAGGGTTATGCAGCACTGACTTATTTTCATGAATGAAAATTACTGGTGTTAAATCATAAAAATGATTCCAATTAAAGCAATTGTCAACATTAGAGGTTTTAGAACTGACTTCTATTGCATTCACACTGCAAATAATAAATCTAAGCCTGAGTTATGGAGTAACCCTAATCATTATACATATGATTCATTGTGTGACAATGGTCTATATAAAGTGTTATTATAGCTATAATTGTTGCAATGGTTTCTGTGTTATGTCTCAAAATTTCAGAGGTTCCTGCCAATAGCTGATTGAATCCTTTCCAAAAACAGTCAGAACCTCTGCAGTATGTCCTGTATAATACATAATATTATGCAATACTTTTCTTTATACATAACAATTATTAAAATGTCACAATGCCCTTTGCAGTAAATGCTGGGGCCTGTTTCAAAAAGTACTAACTAAAGCAGTTGATGTTTTACGGCTTAAAGTTGTCACTGTTAAAGAAACAAATCGAATTAAATAATTACATAACATGAAAGGGGCTAACACTTTTCTTACTTTTATGGATTTCAACATGATCTAATAAAGGACACCGAGAAAGGAATTCAGTTCTTGGGCTTTTCCACTTAAATAGTCATTATTTTTCAAAACTGGTTAATCATGTCACCCAACTCTTCTGAGAATAGGAAAATATTAAACTGTCAGCTGTACAGAAACCTCTACAGGGCCGAACACACACAAAAAGATCTTTGAGACATTTGGCATCACAAAGGAATTACCTCAGATTCGACCAACCTTTGCTTTAGAACTCAGCGTCACGCTGCTAATTGAAAATCAGATTGGTTCAATTGGTCACATTCTCATCTGTGAGTTAAAATATTTGCATTCAAGCCCTCACTTCAGAAATTGAGCATTTTGTTCAACATTGTGCTGGGGAATTGCAATGGGCTCAAACCTGCCATCTTCATGATGAGACCGGAACAAGAGAACCTGTCCAATCTGAGAACCAACATCATCCCACAAGCCTCTTGGAGAAAATAAATATTTTGATTTGATTTATTATTGTCACATGTATTAGCGCACAGTGAAAAGTATTGTTTCTTGCGCTAAACAGACAAAGCATACTATTCATAGAGTACATAAGGGAGAAGGAAAGGAGAGGGTGCAGAATAGAGTGTTACAGTCATAGCTAGGATGTAAAGAAATTAATATAAGGTTGGCCCATTCAAAAGCCTGATGGCAGCAGGGAAGAAGCTGTTCTTGAGCCTGTCGGTACGTGACCTCAGAAGTTTGAATCTTTTTTCTCGACTGAAGAAAGTGGAAAAAAGGGTGTCCGGGGTGTGTGGGGTCTTTGAATATGCTGGTTGCTTTTCTGAGGCAGCTGCAAGTGTAGCCCAAGTCAGTGGATGGGAGGCTGGCTTGCGTGATGGACTGGGCTACTCTCACAACCCTTCGTAGTTCCTTGCGGTCTTACCAAGCTGTGATACATCCAGAAAAGATGCTTTCTATGGTGCATCTGTAAAAATTGGTGAGAGTCATGGCAGATATGCCAAACTTCTATGGCAATAGTTTTTGTGCAGAACCAATGCTAGTGAATTGACAGCCTATTTTACATCTCTCCTGATTTTATCTCCATTAATTGGGAATGATGGAAAACAAGCTGCCAATTCACCATCACCCATGTAACATTCTTTCACAAATTCACAGTCTACCCCATAGATGTCTCCTGGTGCCCTGAGCAATATCCTCCCTCAATCAACCACATCGAAAACAGACTCAGGGCCATGCCTCCAATTTGCTTTTGTACAAATTGATTTGACATCTGCCTACAAAATAACAACGGCTTCCACCAAGGCTGCTTGACTCCTGACCTCATTACAGACTTGGTCCAACATGGGCAATGGCCGAACTCAAGGGGTGAGGTGAGAGTGACTGCCCTTCACATGAAGATAGCGTTTGATCAAATGTGGCACCAAAGAGCCCGATCAAATGTGGCATCAAGGAATCCTAGAAAATTGAAGTAAATGGGAATCAGGGGGAAAACTCTCTCCTGGTTGGAATCACGCTTAGCACAAAAGAAGATGGCTGAGGTTACTGGATGTTAATTATCTTAGCCCCAGGACATCGCTGCAGGAGTTCTTCAGGCTTGTGTCCAAGGCTCAAATATCTTCAGCTGCTTCATCAATGACCTTCCTTGCATCATAAGGTCAGAAGTAGGGATGTTTGCTGGTGATTGCACAATGTTCAGCACCATTTGAGACTCCTTATATACTGAAGAAGCAAGACCTGGACAATATTCAGGCTTGAGCTTATAAGTGGCAAGTAACATTCACTCTACATAAGTGCCAGCAATGTCCAAGAGAGGATCTAACCATCGTTTATTGATATTCAATGGCATTCCAATTGCCACGATTGACATCCTGGGATTTACACTATCAAAAACTGAACTGGATCAGCCATACAAATACTATGGTACAAGAGCAAATCAGAGGCTGGGAAGTCTGTGGTGAGTAACTCACCTCCTGACTCTCCAAAGCCTGTCCACCATCTAAAAGACACAAGTCAGGAGTGTGATGGAATACTTTCCACTTGCCTGGATGAGTGCAGCTCCAAAAAAACTCAAGAAGTTTGCATCATCTTGTCTCACCCACCACCTCAAACATTCACACCCTCCACCACCAACACACAGTGGTAACAGTGGGCACAACTTTACTATTTGGAGTCTAAGGGCCGGATCCGGGCGTAATACAGATCCGAGCCCGGAATCCTCTTTGCAGCGGGCCCATACGCTTTTTGCCGGCTCCGGTCCGATCCGCGCAGTGGGCGGGGCTTAGCGCTGCCGGAACGATCGAAGCTCTGAACTGCTCATGCGCAGTTCGAAAAAAAATCTGAAGCAGCGCCCCCGGGCGGGAAAGAAAAAAAAGCAGAGAGAGCGGCTCTGACACATGGAAGAGTTGGCAATCATCATACCTGCTCTTGTTCGAGAAAATATTGTTCCAACAATCTGATAACACAATTAAACTCAAAGCTTTTGTCAAAAGATTATACTTGCATCTATTTCAACTGTCTACTTTTGTCTCAGTAATGAATGTGAGCTGCTTGGGTTATTTTGGGCTGTTTGTGTCTACTTGCAGGGCTCAAGTGAAAAATAAAATGTGCATTTCTGAGAATCTTCGACCACAAAGTACATCCATATCATTTTGGGTGTCTGTTCATTCCTGTTGTCACAGAGACGTCTCCCCATCAACATGTTGTAAAATAAATATATAACAAACCCAGTACTTGTAGCATATATCCTGAAGCAACAGTTCTTTAGAAGAAATTTCTAGTCCCAGGAACGTCTAGGATATACTTAAACAGTGTCAGACGTTTAATATTTTAGATCAAATTAATGTAATGGTAGTTTATGCAGAAAAATTAGTTTATTAACTTTCTAAAGTGTAACAATATTTTGAAAAGAGGTGCTTTTTACTGTTAAAGGATCGAAATTAAAACATTCAAATGTTTCAATTCCTATCCTTCAACAGTAAAGATAATGAATGGTTTACGTGCCTGGAATGGTTTATGTCCTTCGCCCCCCCCAACCATCTCCACATCATGACTTCCCCCCCTAAACCAGAGATCCATCCTCCCCCCCTCCTCCCCCCCCATCCAGAGATCTATCCTCCCCCCCAACCAGAGATCCATCCTCCCTCCCTCCTCCCCCCAACCAGATCCATCCTCCCCCCTCCTCCCCCGCAACCAGAGATCCATCCTCCCCCCCCCAACCAGAGATCCATCCTCCCCCCCCGTCCCCCCCAACCAGAGATCCATCCTCCCCCCCACCCGTCCTCCCCCCAACCAGAGATCCATCCTCCCCCCCTCCTCCCCCCCGCAACCAGAGATCCATCCTTCCCCCGTCCCCCCCACCCACTCGCAGAGCCGCCACCAACCCGAGACGGCGGAATGGCTGCGATTACAAGACACCCGTAAGTACCGGAGAGCTTTCAGACGCCATGCACCTATCTCCTCGTCAACCCTCACTGAGGAAGCGCCGGCTTCTGACTTTTATTTAGCAGGTTGCTAAAAGCGTGGATCCCGATCGGGCCGTGCGGTGGTAAAGTGGGATTTGGTGGTAGAGTTGGGCGGGCAGTTCATTAAATCGATTTAAATGCATGCTAATGCATTTAAATTGTCGGGCCGCCCGATTCGGGCACGGACCGGATCCGTGCCCGAATCGGGTGTCGGTAAAGCCGCGATCTGCTCGGATTTGGGTGCAGATCGCGTTAAAGGCCTGACGCCCGGATTTGCCGCCGAAAACAGGCGTGAATCTTTGCTAAAATCGGGCCCAGTGTGTCCCATATACAAGACTCTTTCAACAGCACCTTCCAGACACGTGTCCACTGCCACCAAGAAAGACAAGAGCAGCAGAAGCAAGGGAACACTGCAAGTTCCTTTCCAAACTGCACACAATACTCACTTGGAATTATATCGCTATACCTTCACTGTTGCTGGGTCAAAAACCTGGAAATGTCTGCTGAGAGACATATAGGATTCTCAGGGGACTTAACAGAGTAGATGCTGAGAGGTTGTTTCCTATTATGAAAGACTCTAGGACCAGAGGGCATAATCTCAGAACAAGGGGTTTCTTCTCTCAAAGAGTGGTGCATTTGTGGAATTCTTTACTGAAGAGGGCTGTAGAGGCTGGGGGGTTAAATATGTTCAAGGCTGAGATGGACAGATTTTTAATGAGAAAGGAAATCAAGGATTTGGGTGGAGATCGCGTTAAAGGCCTGACGCCTGGATTTGCCGCGATTTCGCACCCGAAAACAGGCGTGAATCTTTGGTAAAATCGGGCCCAGTGTGTAATTCTGTCCAAAGATGTGCGGGTTAGGTTGATTGGCCAGGTTAAAAAAAAATTGCCCCTTAGAGTCTTGGGATGTGTAGGTTAGAGGGATTAGCGGGTAAATATGTGGGGGTAGGGCCTGGGTGGGATTGTGGTCGGTGCAGACTCGATGGGCCGAATGGCCTCCTTCTGCACTGTAGGGTTTCTATGATTTCTATGATTTCTATGAAGGGTTATTGTAATAAGGCTGGAAAGTGGAATTGAGGATTATCATACCAGATCAATCAAGATCTCATTGAATGGCAGGGCAGACTTGATGGGCTGAATGGCCTACTTCTGCTTCTGGTAATAGAACTGTGATTGTACCTACAATAGATCAATTGCTGCCATTCAAGGCAGCAGCTAACCATAATTTCTCAAGGGCAATTGGAGATGACGGGGCAAAACTTGACCTCCTCTTGGGAAATAAGGAAGGGCAAGTGACAGAAGTGTTAGTGAGGGATCACTTTGGGACCAGTGACCATAATTCTATTAGTTTTAAGATAGCTATGGAGAAAGATAGGTCTGGCCCAAAAGTTAAAATTCTAAATTGGGGCAAGGTCAATTTTGATGGTATCAGGTAGGAACTTTCAAAAGTTAATTGGAGGAGTCTGTGGGAAGGCAAAGGGACATCTGGTAAGTGGCATGCTTTCAAAAGTGTGTTAACCAGGGTTCAGGATAAACACATTCCTCTTAGAGTGAAGGGCAAGGCTGGCAGAAGTAGGGAACCCTGGATGACTTGGGATATTGAGGCCCTGGTCAAGAAGAAGAAAGAGACACATGACATGCATAGGCAGCTGGGGTCAAGTGAATCCTTGAAGAGTATAGGAGGTGTAGGAGTAGAGTTAAGAGAGAAATCAGGAGGGCTAAAAGGGGACACGAGATTGTTTTGGCAGATAAGACAAAGGAGAATCCAAAGAGCTTCAACAAATATATAAAGGGCAAAAGAGTAACAAGGGAGGGAGTAGGGCCTCTTAAGGATCAAGAAGGTCATCTATGTGCGGATCCACAGAGATGGGTGAGATCCTAAATGAATATTTCTCATCAGTATTTACTGTTGAGAAAAGCATGGATGTTAGGGAACTTGGGGAAATAAATAGTGATGTCTTGAGGAGTGTACATATTACAGAGAAGGAGGTGCTGGAAGTCATCAAGTGCATAAATCCCGGGGACCTGATGAAGTGTATCCCAGGACATTGTAGGAGGCTAGGGAGGAAATTGCAAGTCCCCTAGCCGAGATATTTGAATCATCGATAGTCACTGGTGAGGTGCCTAAAGATTGGAGAGTGGCAAATGGTGTGCCTTTGTTTAAAATGGGCTGCAGGGAAAATCCTAGGAACTACAGGCCAGTGAGCCTCACAACTGTAGTGGGTAAATTGTTGGAAGGTATTTTGAGAGACAGGATCTATAGGCATTTAGAGATGCAAGGACTGATTAGGGACAGTCAGCATGGCTTTGTAAGTGGAAAATCATGTCTCACAAATTTGATTGAGTTTTTTGAAGGGGTAACCAAGAAGGTAGATGAGGGCAGTGCAGTTGATGTTGTCTACATGGACTTTAGCAAGGCCTTTGACAAGATACCGCATGGTAGGTTGTTGCATAAGGTTAAATCTCATGGGATCCAGGGTGAGGTATTTAAATGGATACAAAATTGGCTTCTTGACAGAAGCCAGAGGGTGGTTGTAGAGGGTTGTTTTTCAAACTGGAGGCCTGTGACCAGCAGTGTGCCTCAGGGATCAGTGCTGGGTCCACTGTTATTTGTCATTTATATTAATGATTTGGATGAGAATATAGGAGGCATGGTTATTAAGTTTGCAGATGACACTAAGATTGGTGGCATAGTGGACAGTGAAGAAAGTTATCTCCAATTGCAACGGGATCTTGACCAATTGGTCCAGTGGGCTGACGAATGTCAGATGGAGTTTAATTTAGACAAATGTGAGGTGATGCATTTTGGTAGATTGAACCAGGGCAGGACTTACTTAGTTAATGGTAGGGCATTGGGGAGAGTTACAAAACAAAGATCTAGGGGTACATGTTCATAGTTCCTTAAAAGTGGAGTCACAGGTGGATAGAGTGGTGAAGAAGGCATTCGGCATGCATGGTTTCATTGGTCAGAACATTGAATACAGAAGTTGGGACATGTTGTTGAAGTTGTACAAGACCACACTTGTAATACTGTGTGTAATTCTGGTCACCCTATTATAGAAAGGATATTACTAAACTAGAAAGAGTGCAGAAAAGATTTACCAAGATGCTATCGGGACTTGATGGATTGAGTTATAAGGAGAGGCTGGATAGACTGGGACTTTTTTCTCAGGAGCGTAGGAGGTTGAGGGGTGATCTTATAGAGGTCTTTAAAATAATGAGGGGCATAGATCAGCGAGATCGTTAATATCTTTTCCCAAAGGTAGGGGAGTCTAAAACTCCCCTACCTTTGGGAAAAAGGAGCATAGGTTTAAGGTGAGAGGGGAGAGATACAAAAGTGTCCAGAGGGGCAATTTTTTCACACAGAGGGTGGTGAGTGTCTGGAACAAGCTGCCAGAGGTAGTAGTAGAGGCGGGTACAATTTTGTCTTTTAAAAAGCATTTAGATAGTTATAGGGGTACGATGGGTATAGAGGGATATGGGCCAAATGCGGGCAATTGGGTTGAGCTTAGGGGTTTATAAAAAAAGGGCAGCATGGACAAGTTGGACTGAAGAGCCTGTTTCCATGCTGTAAACCTCTATGACTCTATGACTCTATGAGCAACAAATGCTGGCTTTGCCCAAGACACATCCCATGAAAGAATATTAAAAAAGTAACTTTAATAAAAAGTCATTTATTACTTGTGAAATACTTTTTGGCTGGTTCATGATGCGGAGTGATGCTAACA
Source organism: Mustelus asterias (assembly GCF_964213995.1). NCBI lineage: Eukaryota > Metazoa > Chordata > Chondrichthyes > Carcharhiniformes > Triakidae > Mustelus > Mustelus asterias. The sequence goes on along the minus strand of NC_135814.1, from coordinate 23,647,655 downwards.
GCGTGAGTTCAATTCCTGTATTGGCTGAGGTTATCCATGAAGGCTCTGCCTTCTCCACCTTGCCCATTGCCTGAGCTGTGGTGATCCTCAGGTTAAATCACCACCAGTCAGCTCTCTCTCTCTCTCTCAAAAAGGGGTAGAGTGGCCTACAGCACACTGAGACTCTGATGACTTTCCTTTTTTTCATTTAGGACTTGCTGAGATGTATATGTCCCCATATAGTTGCAATGATATGCAGCCATATCAAGCAGGGTAAAGTTTGTCTGCCCTTGTCAAATAGTTGCCTGGCATGAATGAAGTACAATTGGAGGTTAGACACCCATCATCTGAGAGAACACAAGCAGTTTCTTTAAACTGCAAATGAACCAGGATGTAGAAACTTAGGGTGGGATTTTCTGGCCGCGCTCGCCCCAAAACTGGAAAACCTTTCCATGGTCCGCCCCTTGCCCACTCTGACTCCCATGGCGGGCAGAACAGGAAAATTCACCCCTTTGTCTTGGATATTAACAGAAAAATAGGTGGTATTTTCCCATCCTGCCTATCACAGGAATCACAGTGGGTGGGATAGAAAGTTTGGCAGACCATGTAAGGGTCCGTTGACCTTGGGTGGGAATTTCCAGCCTTGGGGTAAGTATGGCTGGAAAATCCTACCCATAGTTTGGTCAGTGTATTAATACAAAGTCTGGCTGAGGTGTGAGCAACAGTAGGCCAAGGAAAGTGTGAAAGAGAAAAGGAGGACTTATGTTTATACTTGCCATGACCTTAATAAATCCCAAAGCGCTTTACAGCCACTTAAATATTTTTGAAGTGTAGTCACTATTGTAATGTAAGAAATGCAGCAACTGATCTGTACACAGCATGGTTCCACAAGCGGCTGTGCAATAATAACCCGACAATCTGTTTGGAAATGTTGGTTAAGGCATAAAAATTGGTCAGGACGCTGACAAGAACTTCTAAGCTCTTCTTCAAAATAGCACCATAGGTTCTTTTGCATTAATTTGTGATGGCTGACAATGTCTGAGGATAATGGGCGGGATTGCTCGGGCGAGACCAGAAATTCCCACCCGAGGTCAATGGAGATTTCTGTTGTCGGACCTTCATCTGCTCCAATTCCGTGGCGGGTGAGGTGGTAGATTTCCCATCAATGTCTCAACTGAAAGGCAGCTCCATCACCAGTGCAGCACTCCCTCAGCACTGCACTTCAGTTACTGAAATGTACCTGTGTGATTGATTGGCAACTTACTAAGAGGCCTTTGAAATGTACATTTGGATTCCATGAGTGTCCGAAATGCAAGCATGTATTGAGGAGCTTACAAAAGATTGTTTTCTCCAAAGTTCTTAAAATGCTGTTTGGAAAGTAGAAGAAACATAGAAACATAGAAAAACTACAGCACAAACAGGCCCTTCGGCCCCACAAGTTGTGCCAAACATATCCCTTCCTTCTAGGCCTACCTATAACCCTCCATCCTATTAAGTCCCATGTATTCATCCAGGAGTCTCTTAAAAGACCCTATTGAATTTGCCTCCACCACCACTGACGGCAGCCGATTCCACTCGCCCACCACCCTCTGTGTGAAAAACTTCGCCTAACATTTTCCCTGTACCTACACCCCGGCACCTTAAACCTGTGTCCTCTCATAGCAGTCATTTCCACCCTGGGACAAAGCCTCTGAGAGTCCACCTGATCTATGCCTCTCAACATCTTATATACCCCTATTAGGTCTCCTCTCATCCTACGTCTCTCCAAGGAGAAAAGACTGAGCTCCCTCAGCCTATCCTCATAAGGCATGCCACTAAATCCAGGCAACATCCTTGTAAATCTCCTCTGCACCCTTTCAATCATTTCCACATCCTTCCTGTAATGAGGCAACCAGAACTGAGCACAGTACTCCAAGTGGGGTCTGACGAGGGTCTTATATAGCTGCATCATTATCCCCGGACTCCTAAACTCAATCCCTCGATTGATAAAGGCCAGCACACCATATGCCTTCTTAACCACTGGGTAGCTTTTGAGGAAGATATTTTAACCCCTTAACTGATTTTATTTTTAATCCTTTCCTCATATTTGTACCATCACTAACTTGCTGTGATTATCTGCTTCTGTGATACCATCATACTTGTAGTTTAATCTCATTAGATTTAACTTGAATATAATGGTTTGACGATGTGGTATTTATAGCCTTTGAGAGTAGACAGAGATTGTGATGAACATCTCACCTGGTTAATAGGTAATTGTTCACCCTGTGGGATGCTAACACATTCCTGGCACACATACAGCTCAAGTTTTGATTCATGAGAGACCCAGGCTGCCTTTGGAGTTAAAAGTGATGGAAAAAAGCCTGAATAATATATAAATTGTCTGTCGATATCTGTAAATAGTATCATTTTCAAGGTCAATACTTCTATGAAATTCTTACAAAATAATAATGCTCTTTGAACCTGTTACAATCAGAAGAGTTTAAAAAAATTAGTTTGCTTTATTACTCATGCCTCTTCCCTAGTCATTAGTTAGATCAACTACTCTGTTTCTCATAGACATACTATCAATCACAGATAATAGGCACATTCATTAGTGTTGCAGTAAAATACTAAAATCTTCCTTTATACCTCACCTTCATTCAGACCTGATCATTTCCATTTCTAAGTCACCCTATTCAATATATAAAGCCGCCCTATGTTTTATGAAAGAACACATGAAAAGAGAAGAAACTTCCACCACAAAAATGGTTACTGTCAAAGTGGTCAAAGTGGTCAAATGGTCAAAGTTTATTGCAAACAATACTTTGCACAATAATGGGTTTTACATCTTGAGACAAGACCTTGTGAGCTTGTAAGGACACATACATGGAAGGAAGATAGGAAGCCTGATCGGGACAAGCCAGGGAGCTCCGAGTATAGGAAGTAAAATCATGCCTTTGGGAGTTATGACTGGGAATTTCCTTGGAGATTTTCCCAATCTGTGCAATCTCAATGGAAGCCCTGGGTGCTGTGTTTAATCTGGATCTGCGCTATCCTTAAGTTTAATCTTAAAGCAATATCAGAGTTGAGATTTCTGGCATGTATCACATCTAAGGACTTATTGGTTGGCCGTGATGAATGCTGCAAACGGGGAAAAGCTTTCCTTTTTCCTTTAGCGACACACCATGTTGAGATGAAATTGAAATAGTGAATGCTGGAAATCTGAAATAAAGATAGACAATGCTGTAAGTGCACAGAGGTCGATCAATATCTGAAAGAGATAACTAGTTTAATATTTTAGTTATTAGCCTTAATCAGAGTCATTTGCATGTAAATATGATATTAAAATCTTTTGCTCGTTACATACTTATAGGTATTGTTGCCGGTTAGCAATGTCAACTATCAATGTCAGCTTGCAGTAGGTTGTCTGCATTTTTTAAGGATTTAAATGTCGACCCTTTGCAGATATTTGTATATTTCTTATAAACAATGCTAAAAAATAAGACATCAATTACTCTGAGAAATTAGTTTGTATGTAAGAGAGGATTCATACCAAAAGAAATTGATAAGGTTCAAGTGATTGAATATTTGAATGTAGCTGGGAAATAAATGAGAATGATAAAAGCAAAGTAAGTGGGTAGTGAAACGTGATTTCATTTTTCTAAAAGGTCAAAATTAGTATACACTAGCATAAATCAAATTACAGGTTGTCATAGTCAAGGACACAAGAGATGAGTGGTTGAGAGTCTTGACTTACTGAGAATCATGTCATTCCCTGGCAAAAGATAACAGGTACGATTTTTTTTCATCACTTGTCAGTGGACACTTGAAAGCGCTGCAGTGTTTGGGTTGAATCTTTAATTAATTCATGAGGGCCTGGGGACTTAAGTGGCAGAGAGTTGGACTTCCAAGTAAAGGGTTGCAATTTTAATCCTGGCCCTGAGAGATGTGTAAGCTTGCCTGAATTCATTGAATACGTTTTGCTGCTTCTTGCCTTTAAGATGTGTGGCACCAGTACCTGCTATTGCAAATCAGAGAAAGAGTTGTTGGAGGACATCCTTGTCTATCTGCTGGATGCTTCCAGGTGGTCCCACTTGAAAAACTATTGATATTGCATTTGAAAAAGTCCAGGCTAATAAATGCATTTAACGTAATCAGGATATCTGGCGGCAACCAATGAGAGGCTAAAGAAAGGGAAACATCCAGCCATTGATATAGAGCACTTAAGTTAACCTCAGTACAAAATGAGCAATAAAAACAAGGAGGCATTTAATCTTCATTGTAAACTATAGATATTGTATGCACCTCAATTGGGACAAGTCTACAAGGATCAAAATGCTGGGGCGATTCTCCCAAAAATATTCTAAGTGTCGAATTCACATAAAAACTGGAGTAAATCTCACTGTTTTTTCAGTGGGAGTTTAAAAAAGAATCTCCCACACACTGTGTGCTGTAGAGTGCCTCAGTGTGGATCACGTTAAAATTCAGTGAGTGGGGGCCTATTCCCACCTTAGAGGCCGGCAGCATGGCACTGAGCAGGCCACTGTGTGTGTGTGTGTATGTGCGTGTGCGGATCTGTCAGCACCGAGATCGGCGCATGCGCAGTGGCCCTGGTCTGCCGGCCTAATGATTGCTGGTCAGCTCAACCGCTGGCCAGCCCCACGATCCCGCATCACCGGCCGTGCGACCCCCCCACGGTCCAATTGCTGGCTTCCCAAACATGCCCGGGCTCAGTCCTGAATGTCCCCCCTCCCGGCCCGCTTTGATCCCTGTCCCCACACCCTGATCACCCAGCACCACACCCCCCACTAACAGTCCCAAACCCCACCAGCCATCCCAGTGCCGAACCCCACACCCCCCACCATCCTGCAGCCCCAACCTCGCCAGCAGGCTGCCCCACCCCGATGGCCAGCCCCAATCGCTGGCCTCCTTCCCCCCCCCACCTATCCCGACTGCAGAGTGGCAGCGGGACTCCCCATTCCCTTAGGTCGCCCTCCCAGAGGCCCTGCCCTCATCTGGGTCTGCCCCATTAAGCTATACCCCCATTAGGCCCCACCCACTTGGCACTGCCCTAAGCCCAGTGGGCAGTGCCAAGATGCCCCCTGGGCATTGGCACTTTGCCCCTTGGGCAGTGCCAGGGGACTCAGGCTGGCACTGCCAAGGTGGCAAAGCCTACGGGGCACCCCCTGCCACTTGACCCTCTGGGGGGCCTTGATTGCTCCCCCTTCACTCCAGTGGGGTCTGGCCACCAGCTCCCCATTAGTAGGCAGCTACTGTAAACCCCGCTGGAGTCAAATACTTCTCGTGAGGGGGGGGACAGTCTAGAAGTCCCGGGCCCTGTAATTACATTTAAATTAGATTAAAACAAATGTTTGAATATCTACTGCAGATCTGCGCCGATTCCAGGTGTGGAGCTGATGACTTCAGAAATCCGGTGCCGGGAGGCGCGCTCAGGGCCGGACGCCCAGCGTGAAATGCGCAAATCGGCCAGCACTTGAATCGCCCGGTCTGATGCGCTAAAAAATCAGCACAGTGAGATGGGAGAAGCTATGAGGGAAAACCATACTGGCATAAATCTCAACTTCTCTTAGCAGCTCCTCAGGATTGAGGAGCTTGATCCACTCCAGTCCAATGGGTTCTTAGATGGTTGATAAATCCAATGCATGATCTGCAGACTCTGCTACATGTGGAAGCAGGTGATGCTTGGAGGGTTGGGTGGATGAGTTGTTTGGAGACTTGTGCACTCTTCCTGACCCCACGACCTTGACTCTCCATGTTGCCAATAAGTCTTTCATTGTGCCACTGCCTTCCCGAATTAACCTCTTCCATTTTGGTCCGAGTCAAACCAGGGTTTCCCATATGTGGGCAGGGATGTTTGACCTCTTCAGGAATGCTTTGGGGACATCCCTAAAGCATTTTTTTCTGTCCTTTTGGGAAGGGGATATGCCTTGACTGAGTTCTGAGTAGAACAGTTGCTTTTGGAATCTGATGCCAGGCGTACAATTGACATGTCCCGCCCAGAGGACGGGCAGCAGGGTGGCACAGTGGTAAGCACTGCTGCCTTACAGCGCCAGGGACCTGGGTTCAATTCTGGCCTCGGATGGCTGTCTGTGCGGAGTTTGCACATTCTCCCCGTGTCTGAGTGGGTTTCCTCCGGGTGCTCCGGTTTCCTCCCACAGTCCAAAGATGTGCAGGTTAGGTTGATTGGCCATGCTACATTGACCCTAGTGTCAGGGGATTCGCTGGGTAAATATGTGGGGTTGCGGGAATAGGGCCTGGGTGGGATTGTGGTCGGTGCAGATTCGATCGGCCGAATGGTCTCTTTCTGCACTTTAGGGATTCTATAATTTTATGAGGAGCTGGTTTGGAGTGATTACTGCCTTGAACTGACCTCCTGAACTTACTACCAGAAAAAGGGACTTAAGAATGAACTTAACGGAGTTAAGAATGACTTGCGGGCTTTATTTTGTGGAAACTAATGTGAGGAATGGTATATGTGATCACCATGAGGGGCAGGCTTTAATCAGAGACAACATGGAGTCTGGACTGATAGATGTTTCAGCAATTCATTGAGTTTCTTGTGAAGGTTATCGACACAGTGGATCAGGACAGGACTTGTACCTGGTATAATGTTGGCTGTTAATGCTGCACCTTAGGGATTGTCACAAGAGCTACCACTGTTTCTCTTTGTCATACATGTTTTAGGGACGAAATATTGTCATGGTATCTAACTTTGCCAATGGCAATTAATAGAGAGGAGGCAAATGCTGCTGGCTATTGTCTATATGTTAGGTTCGGTGTAGGTTGGTCTGAGCTGCTGGCATTGGCACTTTTGCCCTCCATCATTTCAAACTATAGACAAGAAAAGAAAATTTAAAAATCAGCCTTTATTTAATTAGACACAGATAGGGAGAGAGAGAGCACATTAGCAGGGTTGGAAACCCAGGAATCCTGGATCGCAGGGGTCCTGCTGTATTCAACGGCAGTGTTTGTCAAATTTTGTTTATCACCTGCGAAGCAGCCAGATTGGCAGGCTGTGTTGCTGCTGATACAGCATCCTTACTTTCATATCCAATTCCTCTCTTAATAAAAGATAGCATCCCATCAGCCTTCTTGGTTACTTGCTGTACCTGCATACTGGCTTTTTGTGATTCACGGACCACAGCACCTAGATCCCTCTGCATCTCAGAATTCTACTTTGTTCTCCATTTAAGTATTACTCTGCTTTTTATCCTTCCTGCCAAAGTGAACAACTTCATGTTTTTCCACATTAAACTCCAAATGCCAGTTTTTTGCCCACTGCCTCAATCTATCTATATCCATTTGCAAACTGCAACATGTTTTCTTCACAACATACTTTCCTGCCTATTTCTGTATCTGCCAATTTAGTTACTATCTCTTCATTCCCCTCAACTAAATTATTGATGCAAACTGTAAAAAGTTAAGGTCCAGCACAGACCTCTGTGGGACCTCACTCATCACATCCTGCCAATCAGAGAGGAAACCATTTAAGTACAGTCTGTTTTCTGCCAGCCAGCCAGTCTTCAATCCATAATATATTATCGCCTACACCATAAGCTTTTATTTTCTGCAATAACCTTCAGTGTGGCACCTTATCAAATGCCTTCTGGAAAGCCATGTACAGTACATCTACAGGCTCCCATTTATCCACAGCACGTTACTTCTTCAAAGAACTCTAATAAATTGGTTCAACATGACTTCCCTTTCACAAAATCATGCTGCTTCTTCCCAATTATCTTGAGCATGTCTAAGTGCCCAGCTATAAACTCTTTAATGATTGATTCTAACACCTCCCCACAATAGACACCACGCCAACTGGCCAGTAGTTTCCTTTTTCCTACCTTCCTATTCAAGAAGGGTTATATTTGATACTTTCAAGTCTGATAGATCTGTCTGGAATCTAGGGAATTTTGAAAAATTAACAACAACGCATCTAATATCTCATTAGCCACTGCTTTTAAGATCCTAGGATGAAGTTGATCGGGATCTGGAGACTTGTCGACGTATAGCTCCAACAATTTGTTCAGTAATGTTTCCCTAGGCTTTGTAATTTCTCCAAGCTCCTCCCTCTCTTCCACATCCCGATTTACAACTATTACTGGAATGTTTCTTGTATCCTCTTATAGTGAAAACAGAAACAAAAACTGTTCACTTCATGTTCCATCTCCTTATTATTGACTATTAACTCTCCATTGTCACTCTTCAGTTACTCTGTAATTACGCTTTTCCTTTTTAAATACCGAGAGAAACCATTTTCACATTTCTAACTAACTTTCTCTGATACCCTAATTTAATTCCCCGATTCACCTTTTAGTCATTCTTTGTCATTCTCTATGTTCTTACCAATCATCTGACTTGCCTCTCATCTTTGTGCCGTTATGTGCTTTTTCCTCAAGTTTGATGCTTTCCTTAACCTCTCCAGTTAACCACAGATGGTGGGTCATCCCCAGAGAATTTCTCTTTGCAGCAGGAATATACTTGTTCTGAAATATCCTCTTAAATATCTGTCAGCCCTTCTCTATTGATCTATCCTTTAGCCTAGTGTCCTAGTTCACTTCAGCCTTCATGACCGCATAGTTGCCCTTATTTAAGTAAAAAATACTAATCTTCAACCTACTCTTTTACTTGAAATTGGATGTAAAATTCTATTGTGATTGCTGCTAATTCAGGTGCCTTTACTCTGAGGCAATTAATTAATCCTGTCACATTGCACAATACCAAATATAAAACAACCCGCTCTGTGGTTGGTTCCAGAACATGCTGCTCTGAGAAACTAAATTGAAACTATTCTATGAACTCCTCATCTACTGCCAATCCAGTTTTTAAGTAGATTATGTGGATGGTGATTAAAGTCACCCATGATTATTGCAGTCCCTTTATCACACACACCCAATATCTCCTCTTGTATACTTTGTCCTACATCATGGTTACTGTTAGGGCTGCAGACCCACTCATGACTTAAATAAAAGCAAAATACAGCAGGTGCTGGAAATCTGAAATAAAATCAGAAAATGTTGGACAAACTCATCAGATCATGGAGAGGTTTACAGCATGGAAACAGGTCCTTCGGCCCAACTTGTCTATGCCGCCCTTTTTTTTAAAACCCCTAAGCTAATCCCAATAGCCCGCATTTTGCACAAATCTCTCTATGCCCATCGTACCCATGCAACTATCTAAATGCTTTTTAAAAGACAAAATTGTACCCGCCTCTACTACTACCTCTGGCAGCTTGTTACAGACACTCATCACCCTCTGTGTGAAAAAATTGCCCCTCTGGACACTTTTGTATCTCTCCCTTCTCACCTTAAACCCATGCCCTCTAGTTTTAGACTCCCCTACCTTTGGGAAAAGATATTGACTATCTAGCTGATCTGTGCCCCTCATTATTTTATAGACCTCTATAAGCTAACCCCTCAGCCTCCTACGCTCCAGAGAAAAAAGTCCCAGTCTATCCAGCCTCCCCTTATAACTCAATCCATCAAGTCCCGGTAGCATCCTAGTAAATCTTTTCTGCACTCTTTCTAGTTTAATAATATCCTTTCTATAATAGGGTGACCAGAATTGCACACAGTATTCCAAGTGTGGCCTTACCAATGTCTTGTACAACTTCAACAACACGTCCCAACTCCTGTATTCAATGTTCTGACAGATGAAACCAAGCTTGCCGAATGTCATAGAACATAAAACAGTACAGCACAGTACAGGCCCTTCAGCCCACGATGTTGTGCCGAACCTTTTCCGAAACCAAGATCAAGCTATCCCACTCCCTATCATTCTAGTGTGCTCCATGTGCCTATCCAATAACCGCTTGAAAGTTCCTAACCTGTCCGACTCCTCCATCACAGCAGGCAGTCCATTCCACACCCCAACCACTCTCTGAGTAAAGAACCTACCTCGTACATCCCTCCTATATCTTCCACCACGAACCTTATAGTTATGCCTCCTAGTAACAGCTACATCCACCCGAGGAAATAGTCTCTGAACGTCCACTCTATCTATCCCCTTCATCATCTTATAAACCTCTATTAAGACGCCTTTCAACCTCCTCCGCTCTAAAGAGAAAAGCCCTAGCTCCCTCAACCTTTCCTGATAAGACCTACCCTCCAAACCAGGCAGCATCCTGGTAAATCTCCTTTGCACTCTTTCCAGTGCTTCCACATCCTTCTTATAGTGAGGTGACCAGAACTGCACACAATATTCCAACTGTGGTCTCACGAAGGTCTTGTACAGTTGCAGCATAACCCCACGGCTCTTAAACTCAAATCCCCTGTTAATAAACGCTAACACACTATAGGCCTTCTTCATGGCTCTATCCACTTGAGTGGCAACCTTCAGAGATCTGTGGATATGAACCCCAAGATCTCTCTGTTCCTCCACATTCCTCAGAACCTTACCTTTGACCCTGTAATCCGCATTCAAATTTGTCCTACCAAAATGAATCACCTCGCACTTATCAGGGTTAAACTCCATCTGCCATTTTTCGGCCCAGCTCTGCATCCTATCAATGTCTCTTTGCAGCGTACAACAGCCCTCCACCTCATCCACTACTCCACCAATCTTGGTGTCATCAGCAAATTTACTGATCCACCCTTCAGTCCCCTCCTCCAAGTCATTTATAAAAATCACAAATACCAGAGGACCCAGCACTGATCCTTGTGGTACACCGCTGGTAACTGGTCTCCAGTCTGAAAATTTTCCATCCACCACCACCCTCTGTCTTCTATGAGATATGGTGTGGAGATGCCAGTGTTGGACTGGGGTAAACACAGTAAGAGTTTTAACAACACCAGGTTAAAGTCCAACAGGTTTATTTGGTAGCAAATGCCATTAGCTTTCGGAACACTGCTCCTTTGTCAGATGGAGTGGATATCTGCGCCCAAACAAGGCACACAGAGATACAAAATCAATTTACAGAATACTGATTTGTATGCGAATCTTTACAGCTAATCAAGTCTTAAAGATACAGACAATGTGAGTGGAGGGAGCATTAGGCACAGGTGAAAGAAATGTGAGCCTTGGGGTTTTCCTTGATCCGACCCGCCAAGGACTTCTCATGTCCCCTCCTAGCTCTCCTAAGCTCTCCTAAGCCCCTTTTTCAGCTCACATAAGAACATAAGAACATAAGAAATAGGAGCAGGAGTAGGCCATCTAGCCCCTCGAGCCTGCCCCGCCATTCAATAAGATCATGGCTGATCTGACGTGGATCAGTACCACTTACCCGCCTGATCCCCATAACCCTTAATTCCCTTACCGATCAGGAATCCATCCATCCGCGCTTTAAACATATTCAGCGAGGTAGCCTCCACCACCTCAGTGGGCAGAGAATTCCAGAGATTCACCACCCTCTGGGAGAAGAAGTTCCTCCTCAACTCTGTCTTAAACCGACCCCCCTTTATTTTGAGGCTGTGTCCTCTAGTTTTAACTTCCTTACTAAGTGGAAAGAATCTCTCCGCCTCCACCCTATCCAGCCCCCGCATTATCTTATAAGTCTCCATAAGATCTCCCCTCATCCTTCTAAACTCCAACGAGTACAAACCCAATCTCCTCAGCCTCTCCTCATAATCCAAACCCCTCATCTCCGGTATCAACCTGGTGAACCTTCTCTGCACTCCCTCCAATGCCAATATATCCTTCCTCATATAAGGGGACCAATACTGCACACAGTATTCCAGCTGCGGCCTCACCAATGCCCTGTACAGGTGCATCAAGACATCCCTGCTTTTATATTCTATCCCCTTCGCAATATAGGCCAACATCCCATTTGCCTTCTTGATCACCTGTTGTACCTGCAGACTGGGCTTTTGCGTCTCATGCACAAGGACCCCCAGGTCCCTTTGCACGGTAGCATGTTTTAATTTGTTTCCATTGAGATAGTAATCCCATTTGTTATTATTTCCTCCAAAGTGTATAACCTCGCATTTCTCAACGTTATACTCCATTTGCCATATCCTCGCCCACTCACTCAGCCTGTCCAAATCTCTCTGCAGATCTTCTCCGTCCTCCACACGATTCACTTTTCCACTTATCTTTGTGTCGTCTGCAAACTTCGTTACCCCACACTCCGTCCCCTCCTCCAGATCATCTATATAAATGGTAAATAGTTGCGGCCCGAGTACCGATCCCTGCGGCACGCCACTAGTTACCTTCCTCCAACCGGAAAAACACCCATTTATTCCGACTCTTTGCTTCCTGTCGGATAGCCAGTCCCCAATCCACTTTAACACACTACCCCCAACTCCGTGTGCCCTAATCTTCTTCAGTAGCCTTTTATGGGGCACCTTATCAAACGCCTTTTGGAAATCCAAAAACACCGCATCCACCGGTTCTCCTCCATCAACCGCCCTAGTCACATCTTCATAAAAATCCAACATGTTCGTCAAGCACGACTTTCCCCTCATGAATCCATGCTGCGTCTGATTGATCGAACCATTTCTATCCAGATGCCCTGCTATCTCCTTTTTAATAATGGATTCCAGCATTTTCCCTACTACAGACGTTAAGCTGACCGGCCTATAGTTACCCGCCTTTTGTCTCCTTCCTTTTTTAAACATCACCAGCCTATAATTACCAGGGTCATTCCTATTTCCTTTCTTGAACAGAGGAACAACATTCGCCACTCTCCATTCCTCTGGCACTATCCCAAAGATCAAAGCCAAAGGCTTTGCAATCTCATCCCTTGCCTCCCAAAGAATCCTAGGATATATCTCATCTGGCCCAGGGGACTTATCGACCTTCAGGTTTTTCAAAATTGCTAATACATCTTCCCTCAGAACATCTGCCTCCTCCAGCCTATCAGCCTGTATCACACTCTCATCCTCAAAAACATGGCCCCTCTCTTTGGTGAACACTGAAGAAAAGTATTCATTCATGTCTTCTTCACCACTCTGTCCACCTATGACTCCACTTTCAAGGAGCTATGAACATGTACCCCATGATCTCTTTGTTCTGTAACTCTCCCCAACGCCCTCACATTAACTGAGTAAGTCCTGCCCTGGTTCAATCTACCAAAATGCATCACCTCATCACCTCACATTTATCTAAATTAAACTCCATCTGACATTCGTCAGCCCACTGGCCCAATTGATCAAGATCCCGCTGCAATTGGAGATAACTTTCTTCACTGTCCACTATGCCACCAATCTTACTGTCATCTGCAAACTTACTAACCATGCCTCCTATATTCTCATCCAAATCATTAATATAAGTGATAAATAATGGACCCAGCACTGATCCCTGAGGCACACCACTGGTCACAGGCCTCCAGTTTGAAAAACAACCCTCTACAATCACCCTCTGGCTTCTGTCAAGAACTTGACAACCCCAGTCCAACGCCGGCATCTCCACATCATTTCTGTCAAGAAGCCAACTTTGTATCCATTTAGATACCTCACCCTGGATACCGTGAGATTTAACCTTATGCAACAACCTACCATGCGGTACCTTATCAAAGACCTTGCTAAAGTCCATGTAGACAACATCAACTGCACTGCCCTCATCTACCTTCTTGGTTACCCCTTCAAAAAACTCAATCAAATTTGTGAGACATGATTTTCTACTTACAAAGCCATTCTGACCATCCCTAATCAGTCCTTGCATCTCTAAGTGTCTGTAGATCCTGTCTCTCAAAATACCTTCCAACAATTTACCCACCACAGATGTGAGGCTCACTGGCCTGTAGTTCCCAAGCTTTTCCCTGCAGTCCTTTTTAAACAAAGGCACAACATTTGCCACTCTCCAATCTTCAGGCACCTCACCCATGAGTATCGATGATTTAAATATCTCTGCTAGGGGACTCGCAATTTCCTCCCTCGCCTCCAACAATGCCCTGTGATACACTTCATCAGGTCCCGGGGATTTATCTACTTTGATACGCTTTAAGACTTCCAGCACCTCTTTCTCTGTAATATGTACACCCCTCAAGACATCACTATTTATTTCCCCAAGTTCCCTAACATCCAAGCTTTTCTCAACAGTAAATATTGATGAGAAATATTCATTTAGGATCTCACCCATCTCTTCTGGATGCGCACAGAGATGACCTTGTTGATCCATAAGAGGCCCTATTCTCTCCCTTGTTACTCTTTTGCCCTTTATGTATTTGTAGAAGCTCTTTGGATTCTCCTTTGCCTCATCTGTCCCCTTTTAGCCCTCCTGATTTCTCTCTTAACTCTACTCCTACACCCCCTATACTTTTCAAAGGATTCACTTGATCCCAGCTGCCTATGCATGTCATGTGCCTCTTTCTTCTTCTTGACCAGGGCCTCAATATCCCGTGTCATCCAGGGTTTCCTACTTCTGCCAGCCTTGCCCTTCACTCTAAGAGGAATGTGTTTACCCTGAACCCTGGTTAACACTCTTTTGAAAGCCTGCCACTTACCAGACGTCCCTTTGCTTTCCCACAGACTCCCCCAATTAACTTCTGAAAGTTCCTGCCTGATACCAGGGTCTGGCAGCGTTTGAGGAGAGAGAAACAGAGTTAACGGTCAGAATTTTCTCTGATCCCGCTGCAGTGAACACAGATTTGGCTGAGTGTCAAATTCTCCATTCTCACTTGCAGCAGTGGCAGGACAGAAACGACCAGAAAATTCTGGCCAACATTTTAATTCCCGGCTTGGGTCACTGTCTGTGCGGGATTCGCATGTTCTCCCGTGTCTGTGTGCGTTCTCTCCCACAGTCCGAAAAACGTGCTGGTTAGGTACATTGGTCATGCTAAACTCTCCCTCAGTGTACCCGAACAGGTGCAGGAGTGTGGCGACTAGGGGATTTTCACAGTAACTTCATTGCAGTGTTAATGTAAGCCTACTGGTGACACTAATAAATAAACTTAAAACTTAATCATCCACTATGCCTGGCTTCAAATATGATCTAGGCAACATCTTTTTGGGAAGTGAAATCCGCTGCCGTTTTGTTTAGTATTGCAATGAGGTAATGTATAGAAAGTTGGAAATGTGTGCGAGCTGCATCAATTGTAACTTCTGCCTGAAAATCACCCAGTGAAATATCAACTGTTGTGGAATTAAATATCACATTTCAAAGGAAACTTTAAAAGGCACGAGTGAAATCAAGTATTTGTAATAATAAATAGAATACATAGTAATGACTTTATGGATTTTGAGAAATTAGGAAAAATAAACTGCGTGTGAGATTTTACCTCATGGTTTATATTTCATAATCTGATCCTATGTCTTTCACGTGTTCTGTGGGCTAATGTCACTTCACCCGTCTTTCATAATCCATCGATCCTATTGCATCTTCTCAATTTGTATTGTACACTCCGAAGCACATTTTATCATTGCAACTAAATAATTTTGTTCCCGGTGATGGATAATAATGGGTATCTGCAGACTTCTAATGTTGGAATTGCATGGCATTCTCATGCCTCGTGCTGAAAATATGTGTTCCTATGGCCTTTCTTTTGAAATTCATATGGAAGTATTTATATAATGAATCACAGGTATTAATGCAATGAATCACAAACATCCAGTGTTATTTATGTTCATTTATTAAATGTGAATTTTCCTTGCTTTACTCTAGAGGTCCTCTGCAATTTGAGCTTCAACCTTTCATATGTGACACTTTTCTATAGAAACTTATTATTTCATAATTATAACCTTTCAATGTTCGTGAGGAGAGTACAAAAACATCCTATTCATGCTTGCATTGTTCTGTTTATTAGAAGAATAAATTAAAATCTTTTCCTAGCCAAAACACAGCTTCAGAGTCTCAGCACAGAATAAATGTTAGGTGACAAAAAAAAAGTGGAAGCGTATGGCCCCATTCTTGCTTTGCCTGCGCTTCACCAGTAATTCTATAAATATCTGTCGCAGACACAGTTCATTGGAATTAACCCGCACATGAGTGTCTGGACACCAATCCTGGGAAAAATCTTGGTACTCATCAAATGACACGTGAAAGTGTCTCTTAAAGAGATCACCTCGATGAATATGCACATGCCACAATGAGTAACACTCTCTCCTGTGTACATACCACAGAGCTCAGAGGTAATTCTCAATGCCTGCCCTGTCAGCTAGTGTAAACAACACTTGATGAATGGGACTCAAGGTGTTCAGTCACCTGAAGCAGCTGTTTGATGTACTCTGCACACAGCCTCCGGCCTCTGTTTTCACAGCTGTGGGAACCTTTTAAAGCTTTCTCTTTTTGCCTTGGGCTGGGATCTCAGCTTAAAACTCTGTTACAATCTGCAAGGTTTCAAAAGAGCAGGAGAAACCGTAGAAATTAATTTATAAAATGTATAGCGACCGACCCAGTCTTTAAACCAATAAATGTCAGTGCTGCACTAAAGAATTCATATGGTTGGCAACATTCCCAACATTGTAACCCTTTCCCCTCACCTTCTTAATTTGACACGGCAAAATTCTTTGACGTTTACATTAAAGAGAGTTATGCTTTGCTTTTGTATTTAGAGCAAAAGAAACACAAGTTAGGTTTGTTTTAGGAAAAGCCTTTCTCATCTATGATTGATGGTTCAAATAACAATTATATTTTCAGTGCTACAGATAATTCTTTGCAGATGTTTCCAGATTGCAGGTTAAATGGCTGAGTGTTATAACCCAGAATAGGTGCATCCCTCCCCCCATTAACTTACTTTGAATGACTTTCACTTCCTATTTAAAAGGACAATTTAATCCTTGCAAGATCTTTCTCAGATGCAGCACAGTTACATTGCTGTGTCTGTTTTACTCTTGCCAACGGGTTAGTGTAGGGAGACACAGGTTGAAAAGGTTGTAGGCTGGATGGTCTTTATTGTCGGTCTCTCTTCACCCCTGGAGCTCCTGATTGCTGCAGCCAGTTCTTCATGTCTGCATTTGATGAATTTGTTATTGCTATTTAGGCTTGTGCTGTCTCTGGTGTTGTAAAGGTAGAAGCGCTGAATCGGAACAGGGAACCCGAGTTGGATCAGTTCATTTTCACAAAGACTTTGGGCGGGATTTTCCAGCTTCGCTCGTCCCAACAATGAAATATCCCGCCCGAGGTCAACAGACCTTTCCATGGTCCCCCCTTTGTCCATTCCGATTCCCGTGGCGGGTGGGACAGTAAAATTCGCCCCAGAATCAAGTTTTGCCTTTAAGAGATTAACTCTGACATTTGGATAGAAAATCAATGTCTTTTGCCACGCTCCAATGAAAATAGATATTTCTCATGCAGTTTGATTTTATCGTGGAACTTTTCACTCATCACATTGGAACAGTCTAACCATATGAATTGGTATGTGTTGAGTACGAGTAACTTTATCATGGTTTCGAATGGCGACTGTAATCAGGAATGCCTGTTGAAGAAAGCAGGCCCAATTTATGCCTGAAATTGCATGTTTGAGGATGTAGCAGCAGCGCAGACAGGAACAGTGACAGAAACTGTAAGTCTTGCTGCCAACCTGGAGAGCAACAGGAGCAGTTGCACGCACATGCTTGGCCCACACTATGTTCCCCTTACTGTTGCAGCATAAATAAACACAGCCTTTTAAGGATGAGACAGAGAAGTAAAGAGATGTTGGAGCTATAGGGAGAGGGTCCAAAGATTAAGGTGAAGATATCCAAAGTTTTTTCCACTAATGAAGGAACCGTGGCAGCATGATGGCACAGTGGTTAGCACTGCTGCCTCACAGCGCCAGGGACCCGGGTTCAATTCCAGCTTTGGGTGACTGTGCGGAGTTTGCTCGTTCTCTCCATGTCTGCATGGGTTTCCTCCAGGTGCTCCGGATTCCTCCCACAGTCCAAACACTATGTTAGCGTTAGGTGGATTGGCCATGCTAAATTGTTAAATTGCCCCTTAGTGTCCAGAAATGTGTAGGTTCGGTGGATTACTGGGAGGTAAATACATGGGATTACGGGGATACGGTCTGGGTAAAATGTTCTATCGGAGAGAGTCAGTGCAGACTTGATGGGCCGAACTTCTGCGCTGTAGGGATTCTATGTTTCCACAATGAAAAAGTGAACAAAGTGGGGCCAGGAGCAGATTCAAGAGGCATGGGGGGGAATATAAGACTGGGAGGGACTGCAGAGATAGGATGGAGATTTGAAGATGAGACTTGAAGATGGACTTCAGCAAGGCATTTGATAAAATGCCCCATGCAAGTCTTATTGAGAAAGTGAGGGGGCGTGGGATCCAAGGGGACATTGCTTTGTGGATCCAGAACTGGCTTGCCCACAGAAGGCAAAGAGTGGTTATAGATGGGTCATATTCTGCATGGAGGTCGATCACCAGTGGAATGCCCCAGGGATCTGTTCTGGGACCCTTACTCGTTGTGATTTTTATAAATGACCTGGATGAGGAAGTGGAGGGATGGGTTGGTAAGTTTGCTGATGACACAAAGTTTGGAGATGTTGTGGATAGTGTGGAGGGGTGTCAGAAGTTGCAGCGAGGCATTGATAGGATGCAAGACTGGGCGGAGAAGTGGCAGATGGAGTTCAACCCAGATACGTGTGAGGTGGTTCATTTTGGCAGGTCAAATAGGATGGCGGAATATAATATTAGTGGTACGACTCTTGGCAGTGTGGAAGATCAGAAGGATCTTGGGGTCCGAGTTCATAGGACGCTCAAAGTAGCTGTGCAGGTTGAGGCTGTGATTAAGAAGGCATATGGTATACTGGCCTCCATCAATCGAGGAATTGAGTTTAGGAGTCGTGAGGTAATGTTGCAGCTATAGAGGACCCTGGTCAGACCCCACTTGGAGTACTGTGCTCAGTTCTGGTCGCCTCATTATAGGAAGGATGTGGAAGCCATAGAAAGGGTGCAGAGGAGATTTACAAGGACGTTGCCTGGGTTGGGGAGCATGCCTTGTGAGGATAGATTGGGTGAGCTCGGCCTTTTCTCCTTGGAGAGACGAAGGATGAGGGGTGACCTGATAGAGGTGTATAAGATGTTGAGAGTTATTGATCGAGTGGACAGTCAAAGGCTTTTTCCTAGGGCTGAAATGGTTGCCACAAGAGGACACAGGTTTAAGGTGCTGGGGAGTAGGTACAGAGGAGATGTTGGGGTAAGTTTTTCACTCAGAGGGTGGTGGGTGTGTGGAATGGGCTGCCAGCAACGGCGGTGGAGGCAGATTCGATAGGGTCTTTTAAGAGACTTATAGATAAGTACATGGAACTTAGTAAGATAGAGGCTTATAGGTAAGCATAATAATCGCTAAGATAGCGACATGTTCGGCACAACTTTGTGGGCTGAAGGGCCTGTATTGTGCTGTAGTTTTTCTATGTTTCTATGTTTCTAATGGGGGTTTCACATTTTAGTGCAGTTGGCTCTGGAGAGCCAATGTAGGTCAACAAAGAAGCAGGCAATTGGTAAGCAGGATTTAGCTTTGAACAGGATTGGTCGGATTTTTCACATTATGAGAGAATAGTATCTTGTGGAAAATTTGAGTCGGATTGAAGTTTATGAGGAGTGAAGGAGAGGAGGCTGTTGAGTAAAGAGAATCAGCATAGGTTCAAATAGTTTTGTTTTATTTGATGAGACGATGGACAATTACACATATACCTTCATGGGTAGATGTAGTCCAAGCACTTTGGTACCAACTCAGATAGTGCTGCTTTTATTTGCTTTTTGTACTTGCTTATAGAGTAAACTTGTCAAATCATGCGCTAAAAGTTAGCTATGGTATCACAAAAACCCAGTCTTGGGAAAGTTTCACACTGGGACAAATTCAAAGCCAGTATAATCTGAAATGGTCATAGGATTTACTGCCAAATTTATTCCAATCTCCCACTGCATCTGCTCTTTTCCACTGATATAAATGGAAATTATTTTGTTTATTTGGGCATATGAACACAGTAGATGACAACATTTGATGTTGGAAACACTTCACACTGGTGTATATGGCTCTTGGCAAAAGTAGCCCTTGAATGGTTGAATTGAATAACCTCAGAACATTAACTGAGCCTCAAATTTAACTCATCTCCAACAGGAATGAAGTGGGGTTGTGTTGGACACTGGCTTTACACCTTTCCTGGTTTTGCTCTCCACTGCTTCAGCGAACAGTAACGTCGGATAGAGTTTAAATCAGTTGCCCAAACTATTCCTGCCTCATTGAAGCCAAGTGGGTTAGGTTAAGATTAGGGCTAAGATCGTTTACTTACCAGAAATCATGTGCTCCATTATGAGGGAATAGTATCTTGTGAAAAATTTGAGTTCAAATACTTTACAAGAATCGTTCATAAGATATATTTATGTGCTGCCTAACTTTTTGCTTAAGTGCATTTCAGGTAAAGACTTTGTCCGAAAGGGTGGCACGGTGGCGCAGTGATTAGCACTGCTGCCTCACGGCGCCAGGGACCCAGGTTCAATACTCGGCTTGGGTCACTGTCTGTGCGGAGTCTGCACGTTCTCCCGTGTCTGTGTGGATTTCCTCCAGGTGCTCCTGTTTCCTCCCACAGTCCAAAAGACATGCTGGTTAGGTGCATTGACCATGCTAAATTCTCCCTCCATGTACCTGAACAGGCGACCAGGGGATTTTCACAGTAACTTTATTGCGGTGTTAATGTAAGCCTACTTGTGACATTAATAAATTAACTTTAAAAGATAATTAAAATGTCTGTAGATATTACAATTGGCAATGATGATTTTGATTAATTTTGGCTTATTCAGAGCATTTTCACAACTAGACTTATCAGATGTAAAATGCATTGTCCATTTTGTAATTTGCTCATGGTATAGTTTCAAAACAGTTCTGTATGATAGGAACAAAGAACGTCAGAATTAGGAGCAGAAGTAGGCAAATTCAACCTTTCGAGTCTGCTCCGTCATTTAATCGGGTCATGGCTGATCTCTCCCTGGTCTCAAATCCACCTCTCCACCTCTTCCCCATTTCTCTCTTCCCCTCTCATTACCTCAACTGTTACGTTACTGTGATATTTAAGCCCAGTCAACAAAGACTTTATCAACTATTCACAGTCATGTGGTCACTCTCAACCAGAACGACTTTCAGTGTATGACAGTCCATGAAAATCATCGTCAGAACATCCAGTGAACCATAGGAGGAATGTCCCTCAGAGCATACTAGTCTGATTAAAATGTGAACTGTTTTTACCAACAGTGGCTTTTATGTAAACTGTTCAGTGTATAAAACTACATCATTTTTATCGAAAAACTCATTTTTTACTTCAATGCTTGACAGATACTTAAAACAAATTAAATGCCACCAAAATTCAGATAAAAAGACATGTAAAAAGAAAGTTAATCCATTTAACCAAATCCTATATTGTTGCAGACAAATGATGTTGAAGATCAAAGGCTGTCACAGAAATGTACAAAAAGTGATAAGATTTTTAACTGAGTAATGAAACAGATGTAGGGATGGCAAAACCCGGATCACTAAGTGGAAAGGGGCACAGATAGTGCCATTAGCATTGTGGCTTGTATATATTGGGGCAGTAAATGTCAACACAATGAATAGACGTTGGTTAGGCCCACTATAGAAAGGCTATCAGGGCTTTGGAAAAGGATAAGGAGTGCAATGTGGGATGATACCAGTAGATGAGAGAATGTATTATGATAGATAATAAAAATATCCAGGGCTATCCTCAGTACGACAGAGAAGTTCAAATGAGGGATGTGGGGAATATAATAGAAACATTCAAAATTCAGAAAGGGTTTAAATACCAAGGGTGCATAAACTCAGAAGTGGCGCTGGAAACACAAAGGACAAGATTAGAAGGATTTTTTTTCATTCAATGGGCTATTAGAATATGAATTGCAGTACCTCAGGTCAATCACCAGAGTTAATAAGGAATTAGATAAAACACATGAAAAGCAAAAGCATTAAAGGGTACAAGGAAAGAGCAGATAAATGAGATTACAGAGGAAAATCCAATAGCGAAAGTAATCTAATGGCCTCCTTCCATACCAAAATGTCTGTGATTCAAAGATCAGTTCAGTTAACTATGACTATTTCTACCAGGTATAGTACTCCTATTCCTACAATGACGGTGGCAATTGTTATCAGAGTGATTACTCTTAATTCCAGAATTTAATTATTACTACCAGTATCACTGATCCCATCAGTCTCAGAAGTGCCTCAGAAGCGACAACTTACAATTACTAATATTGCCAGTTCCAGTTCCACTGAGTGGTTTTTCAAAATAATCTCAAACTGATTAGTGTTACCAATGAAAAAAATAATCCGGCTTGATGCCAAAGAGTAACAATGGTCCAGGTGCATCCTTCAAGTTAGTTCTGCAGCTGCTTCTGTTAGTAGTCTTGCAATGTAAGACAATTTTATTTTCAGAACGTGTGATAAGATGACTCAACCCTGTGGATGTTATTTTGGATGCTTTGAAACCTTGATACACAACTTAGTTATCTCTAAGTGATTGTCATGAATAATGTGGGGAGAAAATTCAAAGCAAAGTCAAATGGGAAAAGCTTTGTTAATGAATATAGAATTGATGGTTACAGTTGTCCTGAAGAAGCATGTTGAGGATGGTCTTTGGTCTTTCTCAATGTTTAGTGATTCACTAAAATACAGAATGCCACAGTAAAGGAAACAAGCATTAGACCACTAAGATCAGCACTGGTATTCTTTTTCCACAAGACACAACTAATTTAATCCCACGTGACATTTTTCATTTCTCAGTGAGGCCTCTCTCACGAGAAAGGGTGATCAGGAAAGGCGAACACTATTTTGTCCCAGAAAGTGTCATCACAATTAAAAATACGCCTTTTTGAACTTGTGAGGTAAGGCACCATGGTTGTCCACCCCATGATTTCCCACACAACGAAGGTAATTTAACCTGTGTTGATTATATCAAGCAGACAATATCGATTGTATGTTTCAATTCAATGTTGCCCATTTTTCACTCTTGCCAAAAGTCAAAATTGCCTCTAGTGGGTTAAACTTTCAACGTGCCATTTGGGTGTGAAACAGGGCTTACTGAACCCTTATTGAAATCAGTCAATTTTCAAACCCAACAAAATCAATGGAAACAAAGATTTGACAGTTTCTGTAACGGGCAGCCAATCCACAGCATCCAATTTATGCCCAGGAGGCAAATTAAAGATTCTTCCCAGCATCTGGTCCCAGCAAATTAACAGCTCTTGGGATCTGAGTGTTCACTTTGTCTGAAAAATATAGGCCGAAATTTTACCGTCCGATTCCCGTAGCGGGCAACGGGCAGACCATGGAAAGGTCCATTGACCTTAGGCAGGATTTTACGGTTTTGGGATGAGTGAGGTCGTAAAATCCCACCCGAGATACAGTCAAGGCAAAGGGAGTATGGACTTGAGTTAAATCACTCTTTGGTTATCAGTTTCTTTGCTTGTCTTTTTTGATATTGCCCTCCAGAATTTTTATTTTTATTTCTATGTTGACTAAATTTAAATGTAGAGTTGGGGGGCAAATAAAACTGCCCCGAAACAAAAAGGTTGCTGGACAAAAATACATAGAATGAAAGCTTCAAATGTAAACACTTGAGGAATTTTCCATTCTAAAAATAATGTTTTTGTAGTAAAGGAGCACTGATTATAGTTACTTATTATTGGGGGATGGGTGAAAATGCCATGTTCCCACATTTGCACAGCATAATTTATTGCAGATAATAAATTAAGCCAAATCATCTCTTTTTAGTTCCTATGTAAAAAATCATAAATCTCTCCTAAATATAGCTTCCCAAATTAGCTTTCTTCCTCATTTTATGTGCTTATTCCAATGAAAATTGTTTAAACTATGCTGTCACCTCATTGTTGTGAATGTGTCCCTGCTTTGTTAATGGCTAGAAATCGTAAAATAGAGAGACTGGTATCAGACTCCAAGATTAGATCAATGGACATAAACTTTTACAGCAAAATACTTCCAAGTGCTAAAAATATATAGGAATAAATAACAGTGGATTCTCCGATAGAATACTGATAATGTCTGTTGATTGAAATATACGCCCAACTGTGTCCAAAAAGAGCAGTCCCATATAATGTTAACAAAAACGTAGATTAATCCCAAAATAATTAACCGTTTATATTTGGCAATGATAATTAAATGTAAACCCCAATATAAGAGAGGGAATAGTGAAAAATGTTGCTACAGCTACCCTATGAGTTTTATTCAAAGTAGAGCATAGGGTTCTAGGGTGATTTTTGTGTGCATTTCCCATAACTATTGCCACCAAAAATAAATTAATTAGTGATTCATCATGTGCTCTTTGTGAAACCTTGTTCTGAGCAAAATGGCGGTCATGCTTATCCATAAAACAAAGTCATGTGATTTCAAAGTACTTCAAACGACTTATATTATGTATGTACTTACCAAAATAAGGCGCAAGAAGAACCACAGAGTAGGCTTCTTAATGTTAACACTGGGAGCATTTTATTATTGGTGTGCACTGCTTAACCAGCTAGCCAAACCATACTAGCTAAACGCACCCCAAACGCCAACATACATATATCACAACCTGTTCTGACACTGAGCGATTAGAATGTTCAGGGGCAGGGAGATTGCACAATCCTAATGCAGTCCCTGTTCCATTTTCTAGATGATCGAATGAATAATGTAAAAATTGGGAAGGATGTTTAAGAAGAAAGTGTTCTTTTTCCCATATGATTTACCTGTATTCATTGCCTGAAGACAATGCGACAGCCCAGGTGCAGGAACAGGAAAGTCTGGGAACATTTTATAAATACAATTGTTTCTATCTTTCTTTCTTACTTCTCAGGTCAATTTGTTGGGAAACTAAATTGAGCAGATGGAGGAAATGTACTCTCGCACTCCCCCCACATCCAGTGAACAACCTTAAAGAGTGGCATGTTAAGTGGCTGACGCTACAGTTGTAAACCTATGAAGGCCAGCCAATTGTTGTTAAATAGGAATGACATTGATTTGTTGCACAAGTGCAGAATGAAACCAATTTCTTGAATTCTAGCTAGTTATATTTCATTCCCATGTAAGAAATAAACATGTATAATGAGGACAGAACTAATTTGGGAAGTTATATTTATGAGGAGAGACTTTGGACATGGGTTTTTTTACACTGCTATAGAAAAAAGATGATTTAATAGATGTTTTTAAGATTCTGAGGGTTTTTAATGGGATCAATGGGGAAAGCCAATTTCCTCTGGTTGGGCAACTAGCGATGAAAGATCGACAATTTAAAATTATCACTAAGAAAGTGAGGAGGGAGTTTCGGGAAATTGGTTTATGTAGAATGTTCCTGAAGTGTGGATTGATTTGACACAAGAAACACTTCAGGCAGAGACTATTGCACCTTTAAGAAAATAACAAATATGCACTTGAAACAGAAAAAAGATGCAAGAATACAGGGACAAGGCGAACACATAGGACGGGACTTTCCGGCCACACTCGTCCCGAAACTATAAAATCCCAGCCAAGGTTGCTTGGCAATGGACTTTCCATTGCTCTGATTCCCATGTCAATGTCCATTCCCAATGTCCATGGACTTTCCTGCTCTGATTCCCATGGCGGGTGGGGCAGTAAAATTCCGGCCATTGAGATTAATACTCTAATCCTCAAACAGAGATCCAGAACTGATGCAATCGATGAGAAGGCCTTGTTTGCTTCTATATTTCATGTAAATGATTATAAATATCAATTCATACAGTACAAATAGATCTCCCATGATTATATTTATAATAATTGTTATATGATAGAAACATAGAAACTAGAAGCAGGAGTAGGCCATTCAGCCCTTTGAGCCTGCCCTGCCATTCATTTTGATCATGGCTGATCATTGAATTCAATATTCTGATCCCCCCTTCCTCCCATATCCCTTGATCCCTTTAGCCCCAAGAGCTATATCTAATTTCTTCTTGAAATCAGACAATGTTTTGGCCTCAACTACATTCTATGGTTGTGAATTCCACATGTTCACCACATTCTGGGTGAAGAAATTTCCCTTCACCTCAGTTCTAAAAGGTTTTCCCCTCATCCTCAAACTATGACCCCTCGTTCTGGACTCCCCCACCACTGGGAACATGATGATAGATACCATGTGGTGCACAATCCTTTCCCTTTAAGGCCATAAAGTTCTAGTTGCTGTAAATAAATAGATCTTGCAGTCATTTAGGGGTTAATTGCTCCTGATGCGAGAAGTTCACAGATCAGCAGGTGGTTGGAAATTTCAGGCCCCAAGCAAAAAGAAACCAGAATAAAATGGTTGGCTTCCTTTTTCTTTATCTTTTAAATACCTTTTGACAGAATTCTGAAATGTGATGGCCTCATAACCTTTGTGAAGATAACCTATGGATAAGATAATTGCCCTCTCATATCTGAAAACCTGAGAGTTGTGTTGTTCCTTGGTGGCATTTATTTATTTTTTGCTTGCCTGTTAAGGAGCTCAACACCAGTTGCTGGATCAAACACTTAGCTGTGGACCATTCATTCGGAAATGAATGATCAGAAAATCCTATGCAGCCAGAGCCAGATTTTTTAATAAATTGGTGGGCAAAGCTCTCTCCTAGGATTGCAAAGTCATAAATTTACCCTCAAGGATTTATATATCAGCGTGCAGCAAATGTTATGGAGGAACTGATCAAAGTCTTCACATGTGATGCTGGAGGACTGAAGCATCTATGAATGCTAAAATTGAAGCCCATTACCAAAGTAATGTGAGCATAGTATCACTATATTACACATTGTAAGTATGTTTGCAATATTTTGAGAAAACAAAATTGAATTTTAAATGTATTAATTTAAAACACTTCTTGATGGTTCAGTGCGTAACTGCACGATATGGCTTTTTATTAAAGCACGCAGACTGGGTCAGTCCCTGGTCTGTGCTAAGTTAGTTGAGAAAAACGCTGGGATTTCAATTGGCCGTGCCATCTCTTGACCTGAATCAGCTTGGTGTCTCCTCCTGCTCACTCTCTACTTCTCAGAAGGGTGCATGAGTGGAATACTGTGAAGGCATCCCTACCTCATAGTTGAATTTTCTTTTATTCAGTCACAGCACCTCGGCATCTCTGAAAAGGCCAGTATTTATTACCCATCCGAGCTGCACTTAAAAAGGTAGTGGCGAGCCACTTTCCCGAATCAATGCAATCTGTGTGATGAAGGTTCTTCCACAGTGCTGTCAAGTAGTGAGTTCCAGGATTTTGACAATCAGTGAAGAAGGAACAGCAATATATTTTCAGGATGGTGCATGACGTGGAGGGGAGCTTAGAGATTGTGGTGTTACAAGCATCTGCTGCTCTTATCCTTTTAGGTGATGAGGTCAAGGGTTTTGGAGGCATTGCCATTGGAGTCTTGGCGAGTTGCTACAGTGTATCTTGTAGATTGTTCACAGTGCAGCCATGTTACAGTGGTTGTGGAGAGAATAAATGCTTACGATGATGTATGGGTTGGTGATCAAGGGAACTTCTTTGTCCTGGATGGAGTTGAGCTTCTTGAGAACTGCTGGATAAACACTCATCAAAGCAAATGGGCAATATTCTATCACACTTTTGACCTGTGACTTGTAGATGGTAGAAAGACTTTGGGGAGTCAGGAAGTGAACCAACCACTGCAAAATGCTTAGTTTCTGACCTGCTCTTGTAACTATCGTATTTTTGTGGCTGGTCTAGTGAAGATTATGGTCAACTGTGACCCCAAGGATGTTGATATTGAAGGATCCGATGGTGGAATATCTTTGAGTATCAAGGGGAGCTGGGTTGCCTCATTGTTTTGTTGTAGATAATCAATCTCTGGCAATTCTGTGGCCAAAATGTTACTTGTCACTCATCAGCCTAAGCCTGAATGTTGTCCAGGTCTTGCTGTATGCAAGCATGGACTGTTTCATTATCTGAAGAATTGTGAGCAGAACTGGACACTGTGCAACCAGTAGTGAACATAATTCAATTCTGACCTAATGATGGGGGGAAAGTCATTGATGAAGGTATTGAAAATCACTGGACCATAGCATTGCCCTGAGCAACTCCTGCAGTGGCATTCAGGTGACTGGCAACAACAACAACAGCAATCATTCTTTGCATGAGGTATGACTTTGGTCAGTGAAGAGATTTCCCCGACCATTAGTAACTTCAATGCTCCTGGTGTCAAACTCTGTCAAACGTTGTCAAGATCAGGTAGAATTGTAGAATCATAGAATCACTACAGTGCAGAAGAGGACATTTGGCCCAGCGAGTCTGCACCGACTCTCTGACAGAGTATCTTACCCAGGCCCTCGCCCCCACCCTGTCGCTGTAACCCCACACATTTACCATGGCCAATCCACATCTTGGGACACTAAGGGGCAATTTAGCATGGTCAATCCATCTAACCTGCACATCTTCATTTCACCTCTAAAATTAAACTCTTCTATTCATAGATCATAGAATCCTCACAGTGCAGAAGGAGGCCACTTGGCCCATCAAGTCTGCACCGACCGCAATCCCACCCAGGCCTTATCCCCTTAACCCCATCTATTTACGCTGCTAGCTCCCTAACACTAAGGGGCAACTTAGCATGGCCAATTCACCTAACCTGCACATCTTTGGACCTTGGGAGGAAACCGGAGCACCCGGAGGAAACCCACGCAGACATGGGGAGAATGTGTGCACTCCACACAGACAGTGACCCGAGGCCACAATTGAACCCGGATCCCTGGTGCCGTGAGGCAGCAGTGCTAAGTACTGTGCCACTGTACTGCCCCATGCTTGGACCTCGTCTGTAATGAAATCTGGAGCTGAGTGATCTTGAAAGAACCCAAACTAACCACCAGTGAGCAGGTTATTGCTTGATAGCAATGATAATGACACCTTCCGCCACTTTTCTGATGATTGAGATGGGACAGTAATCGCTGCATTAGATTTGTACTGCTTTTTATGGACAGGATTTAGCAAGATAATTTTTGCATTATTGGACAGATTTGGAGCAGCTTGTTTACAGGCACAACTATTTCGGAAACACAGATCTTCAAAACTACAGTCAGTACATTATTGGAATTTATAGTTTTTGTTCTGTTCAATGCACACAACCGTTTCTTACTATCATGTGAATTGAGTCAAATTAGCTGAAGACTGGCATCTTTGATGATGGGACCTCAGGAGAAGCCGAAGACCTCTGGAGAAGGTCGAAACTGATATCCACTTGCCTCTTCTGGCTGAAGGGTTTTGCAAATGCTTCAGACTTGTGCTGGGCTCTGACATCATTGAGAATTCGTGGAGCTCTATCCTCCCATTGGCTGTCTAATTGTCCACTAATATTCATGATTGGATGTAGCAGGACTGAGGAGTACAGATAAGTCCATAAGACTACAAGACATAGGAGCAGAACTAGGCCACTCGGCCCATCCAGTCTGTTCCGCCATTCAATCATGGCTGATTTTTTTTTCTCATCCCCATTCTCCTGCCTTTTCCCCATAACCCCTGATCCCTTATTAATCAAGAACAGATCATGTGATCCATTGGTTGTGGGATTGCTTAGTTTTGACTATGACATCCTGGGCGTGATTTTACCATCTGGCCACTCCAGTGAACAGCGCGGTGAGCTGGGAAACTAGCGTGCAATGCTAAAAATCTGATTGCTGCCCAACACCAAACTGATTGCCATGTTTCCGGCCCCTCTCCAGGAAGGGTGAAAAGCCAATTAGCATAGTTAAAGTAGCATTTAGACATGCATTGCCCATTCGAAACCCAATGCACAGAATCTTCTTCCCTTTGAGCGCAGTGCCACAACGGCACAGACCTTGCACGGTCATCAGTCTGGGGGGTGGGGGGGGGGGGCGGCGGTTGGAGGCCATTGAAGCCCCCCCAGGTGGTCAGGGACATGGCCGGGCAGTGTCCATCGGACACCTTGGCAGTGCCCACCATGCACTCTGATAGTGGCCAACAGACATTCCCCGGTGGTGCCAGTTGGGCACATCCTGCATGCTTGAAGCAGTGCTGGGGGTGGGTTGGGCTTGAGTGAGGGCCATGATTGGGGGGTGGGGGCTATGCGGGGGAAGTTGTAGGGGGTGGATTGTGGAGGAGGTCATGATGGGGTTGCATGTCGGGGGGGGGTCCTGATGCTCTGATGCCAGTGACCCATGTTGTGGGTGGGGGGGAACATACTGCTGGGGATGGGGGTCAGGGGTGTCCTGATGTCTGTGAGGTATGGGAGGGGGACTCCCAGTGCACTCTGACATCGGGGTGCCCTTGCAAAACTTTGCCTGAGCCCTCTGCAGCTGGCTCAGCAGCGTGTTTAGGCCCCACCACCCTGAGTACCAGCGTGAAACTCCAGAAAAGTGACTGAGTGTCGAAAGATTGCAGTGCGGAGCGCCCCTGAGAGAATTACACAGTTCACCCCATTTTTCTCACCATTATGACATTTTGGGTAAACTTTCGCCCGCTGTTTCCACTGTTCAGCATGCATGCAGTCCCATGTTGCATCTTCACCAGGTTGGTGCCTCTTTCTCCGAGATCTTGATGCTACTCTTGGCATGCACTTCTACATGCGCCCTGGAACCTAGGTGCACAGCCTGGCTTGATGGCAATGGTAGCGTGTGGGATATGTTCGACTAGGTGGTTACAGATTCTGGTTGAGTACAATTCTGCTGCTGATGGTCCAGTGTGCTCACAGGTGCCCAGTATTGAATTGCTAGATGTGTTCTGAATCTATCCCATTTTGCGTGATGGTATTGTCATGCAACACGGTGAAGAGCATTCTCAGTGTGAAGATAGGAGTTTGTCTTCGCAAGGATTGTTTAAGTGAAAATTCTGAAGCCCAACGCTGGGGAAAGTGGCATGCTGAATGAATTTGTATTCTGCTCTCCTTTGACTTTCAGCATGTGGCAGTTTTAGCAAAAATAAATTCAATTTTTAAATCTCTAAACCTTTGTGTCTCAGTTAGAAACAAAATGATTGTGTTTTCTATGCAAATTTCACCCACGACTGCCAGTAAAGAGAGTGACTCACTTCCAACTAATACACATTTAAATATTTAAAAAGAAATCCCCTCTCTTGAACAAGACTTATTAAGTTTGCGCATTAAACACGGTTGGGGTTTTTTTTTGTTTATATTACAGGTTAATTGGTTTATTTAGAAACCTGACTGAATTTGCCTAATACTCAGCCACAGCCTTGGTAACTGTGGATGCAGCTGGTGCTCTTTGTGGGTGGCACGGTGGCACAGTGCTTAGCACTGCTGCCTCACAGCGCCAGGGACCCGGGTTTGATTCCCGGCTTGGGTCACTGTCTGTGTGGAGTTTGCACGTTCTTCCTGTGTCTGCGTGGGTTTGCTCCGGATGCTCTGGTTTCCTCCCACAGTCCGAAAGACGTACTGCTTAGGTGCATTGGCCATGCTAAATCCATGCTAAATTCTCCCTCAGCGTACCCAAACAGGCACCGGAGTGTGGCGATTAGGGGATTCTCATAGTTGCTGAAGGTAAGCATGCAGGTGCAGCAGGGGGTAAAGAAGGCAAATGGTATGTTGGCCTTCATTGCGAGAGGTTTTGAGTACAGGAGCAGGGATGTGTTGTTGCCTTGGTGAGGCCACACCTAGGATACTGTATGCAGTTTTGGTCTCCTTTTTTGAGGAAGGATGTTCTTGCTCTCGAGGGAGTGCAGTGAAGATTTACCAGGCTGATTCCGGGGATGGCGGGACTGATGTATGAGGAGAGATTGATTAGGTTAGGATTGTTTTTGCTGGAATTCAGACAAAATAGGGGGGATTTCATAGAAACTTATAAAATTCTTACATGACTAAACAGGGTAGATGCAGGGAGGATGTTCCTGAAGGTGGGGGAATCCAGAACCACTGAGGATTCGGGGTAAACCATTTAGGACGGAGGTGAGGAGCCATTTCTTCACCCAAAGAGTGGTGAGCCTGTGGAATTCATTCCCACAGGAAGTACTTGATGCCAAAACATTGAATATATTTAAGAGGCAGCTGGATATAGCATTTGGGGTGAATGGGATCAAAGGATTTGGGGAGAAAACAGGATTAGGCTATTGAGTTGGACGATCAGCCATGATCGTAATGAATGGCGGAGCAGGCTTGAAGGGCCAAATAGCCTCTTCCTGCTCCAATCTTCTATGTTTCTATGTTTCTATGTAACTTCATTGCAGTGTTAATGTAAGTCTGCTTGTAACACTAATAAATAAAACTAAAAAAAAACAATTTGTATCCCCTCAGCTCTCCTCCCTGCCTGGTCCCCTAGATGTGACAGCCTACCCATTCTGCACTGAACCCGCTGATCTCTGCTCCTGCCTTGGGACCATTGCTCAATCGTTTACTCATCCAATCTATATTCCCTCTTAGAGTTTTGATTTTTCCACCAATGGTTGTCAATCAAACAAAGTGGCAATCCATTGTTGGAGCTTTCTATCGTAGGGTTTAAGGGCAGGATGCAGTGGAGATTCTGTTCAATCGGGTTGTAGAATAGTTCGCAGCTCAAGCTATTTCTTACGATTTATGTGAAGAATGCTGAACGAGCTTTTTTAGCCATCATTTGAGACTCCCCACCACGTCATCATTAGGCACCACAGTGCCCTGTGTGATCAGCCATGTCACTGACCCCGAAGGCTGATCCTAGTCAACCCTACCAATTAAAAAGTGCAATTGCAACTGGTGAGGATGAAGCCTGTAGGTTTTTCCTTTCATATTCATTCTTTCACCACCTGCCACAAGACTAATCTGCCAGCTTCAGTCTGGACAGTGATGTACTGATGAACCACTCTTCATGATGGACAATTTATAGCCTTGCAACTCTTGGTGCCTTTTCCAAGTGGCGTTCAACATGAAGGAGTACCAATTCATCAGCTGAGGATGGTCAGGAGGTGACAAGCGTTGGGAGGTTTCCTTGCCCATGTTTGACCTGATGCCGTGAGACTTCATGAAGTTCAAAGATAATGTTAGATTCCCAGGGTTACTTCCATCTAACTATGGCATTATCTCTGGTGATCTAACCTGCCAGTGGGACTGCACCTTCCCAGGGAGATTGATGGAGGAGTACTGGCCATTGACTGAAAGGTATTATTCCGCAAGTGTGACCATGTTAGGCTATTGCTTGACATGGAGTGTGAGACAGCTCTTGTAACTTTGGAAGAAATACCCAAATTTTGTAAGGAGGATTGAGATTGGTAATCATTTGCCATGTCTAAATCCACCAAAGTCACAACCGAGCGATCTGTCCAGTTTGATTTTCATTGTCCCACATTTCAATAGTTTGATATGACTGAGTGATTTGCTAGATCATTTAGTGCACATCTAGGAGCAATCCATGTTCTTGTGGATCTGGAATCACATAGACCAGGTCAGGTAAGGATGGTATGTTTCCTTCCCTAAAGATGCGGCAAATTCTTCACCTTCACCTTTGATCCCTAAAAGACTTCAGTGAATTTAGTCGGATTTCAATATTACTTTGTTAGCTTCATGCTCACCTTCACTGATATTAACTTTCTATTCCTGATTCACATAGTTGTAGAATTTGAACTTGTGTTACAAAATGCAGATTATTCCAGGCCTCCCTGGTCTCACCCCACCCTCTATCTCTGTACCTTCTCCAGCCTCACAAACCTCTGACATCCCTGCATTGCTCCAATTCTGGTCTGTCACACATTCCCAATTTTCACAGCTCTACCACTGCCAATCGTGTTGCCAGCTTGTCAAATTACATTGTTAAGGTTTGTTAAATGCATTATTAAGGTTAATAGAAACAGGTGATGGGTGTTAATTGAGCACACATAAATAGGGGAGAGCTGGGACATGGGTGGTATGGAAGGAGACCTTTGAGACTAGACAAGTCAATAAACTCTCTCAATAAAGAAAAGCTCTGTGACTTGGTTTCTGCTCCACCAATTGTCTTGGATCCTATTCACAGACTGCACCTTCAGCTGCCTCAGTTCTCAGCTGTGGAATTCTCTATCTAAAGCTCCTGAAAACGTGCCTCTTTGACCAAGCTTTTGGACATCTGTTCCCATATCTCCTTGTGGCTCAATGTGAAATTTTGTTTGACAATTGCTCCCGTGAATCTGGGATGCTGCCCAAGAGGCAAATGGGCAAAAGGAGGAAACACTTTCACCATGTAGGGAAGTAATGGCGGCACGGTGGCACAGTGGTTAGCACTGCTGCCTCACAGCGCCAGGGACCCAGGTTCAATTCCAGCCTCGGGTCACTGTCTGTGTGGAGCTTGCACATTCTCCCCGTGTCTGCATGGGTTTCCCTCAGGTGCTCCGGTTTCCTCCCACAATCCAAAGATGTGCGGGCTAGGCCATGCTAAGTTGCCCCTAGTGTTCGAGGGATTAGCAGGGTAAATACGTGGGGTTATGGGAATAGGGCTTGGGTGGGATTGTGGTCAGTGCAGACTTGATGGGCCAAATGGCCTCCTTCTGCACTGTAGAGATTCTATGACAATAGTCGAAGATAGACCCTGTGCAGGTCGCACAGAATCTGATTTACTTGAAATCACTTGAGGATTTGGAAGATCTTTATTGGAGGTTAAGTAAAGCAAGAAGAATTTTCCCGATGAGAAGGAAGGCTTTGTGTGCTGGAAAAATGAGATGGTCAGTATTCCCCTTTTCACATGGAATCACATGGTTTTCATCACAGAAAGTGATGCTGAAGTAAAGGATAGCAAAGATGATGCCGATACGGTTGATTGAGAGTCCACAGCTAGAATTAAGGCCCAACTGCCTTAAGAAGTGTCTCCTACAACAGCCGTCATAAATTGAAAGCTGAATATTTCAGGACTTGGAGCTCTGATGTTCTTGTAAAATTAACTAATATCCTTAGAAAAGTGATGCGTGCCCTTGTCAGGGTCCTTTGCTACACTATTGACTAATTCAATTAAACTTTGAGTCATGAAGTGAGTTTAATTGAGACAGGCTGGCTGTGACGAAGGCTATGTGCCAAAGTCAAGATGCATTCTAAGTTCACGATAAAAGTAAGTGGAAAAAGAAATTGACGGATTTACCTTTAGATCCTTCATACTTGTTTTTCTAATAACTTGACATGTGTGCACCATGCAAGAGCTAATACGCAACTCTTGTATCCATACACATACATTCTAAGATGAATTGTATTTATCTGCCACTTACTTAAATTATTTACTAAAGAGGCAGCACAGCAGTTAATACATTACCATACCAAACTGCTAGGGCACAGGCTGATAAAATGTGGCTCATGTTCATATTTTGCTGCACCGCAAGTTTCCAATATTAGCTGGTACTTAATCAGCAAGTACTTCACGGAATCACTGCAACACAGAAGAAGGCCATTCAGCCCATTGTGTCTGCACCAGCTCTCTGTAGGAGCAATTTACTGAGTGCCTCTCCCTTACATTACAATAGTGGTTACATTACAAAACCATGTCATTGGCTTTTTAAATGCTTTGGGATGTTCTGAAATGCTATACAAATGTGAAGCTCTTTCTTTCTTCCTTCTCAAAGAGGGATTAAAGGCGAGGGTGGAGGACCTGCTGCATTTCTTTTGCAATTTAGTATTGGGGGATTCGGGTTAAACCTGACTGTCCATCATCCTGATCCAAGGAATATTCCACAGTTAAGGGCAGCAGATACTTGGGAACACCACCGCCTGCAAGTTCCCCTCCAAGTCACTCACCATCCTAACGTGGAAATAAATCCTTTGCAGTTGCTCGGTCAAAATCCTGGAATTCCCTCCTGAACCAACGATGGTTCACCACTGGGGGTTGTTACTATGTTACTGTTGGGCTAGGGTGTTGTTACTGTGGGGGTTGTACAATGTTGTTGGGTTAGGGTGTTTACCTGTTATAAGAGTTATCTTGGCACATTCCAGTGGGGTCCCGCCTCCGGTGGCGAGGTATAAGACCCCCTGCTCCGGCAGGACCCCTTCAGTCTGAACTGGTGTATTCGTGTTAGTAGTTCCATTGTTACTCTATTAAAGCCTTCAATACCGAAGCCTTGGTTCCACGTGCTTATTGTCGCGCATCAATTTAATAGAGTAACAGAAAACTCACAGCTAAGAACAAGAAAAAAAAACAGAGAGTATGGAACAGATTCTAAAACCGGATCGTCTGACACTGGACCCACGTGCGGTCGGTGCAGCTAACACATTCGACCATTGGTGGAAGTGCTTTGAGGACTACCTGGCAGCCTCGGTAGCTATCACTACAGACAGTGATAAACTCCAGGTCCTCCACGCAAGGGTAAGCGACACGATTTACCTAGCCATTCGTGCAGCTCCCACTTACCTGGGTGCCGTCGAGCTCCTAAAAAAAAGATACACGAAGCCACCCAACGAGATACACACTCGTTACCTCCTCGCTACACGACGTCGGCAGTCGGGCGAAACCATGGAGGACTATGCCAATGAGCTCCTGCAGCTTGCCAGGGGTTGCGACTGCAAGGACGTATCAGCCGAACAGTATGTGTACGACCTCGCCCGAGACGCATTCGTAGCAGGGGTAGGGTCCTCGTACATCAGGCTTAAATTGCTGGAAAAGGGGAAACTCGACTTGACCCAAGCAATGGAGATGGCCGTGATGCTGGAAGCGGCGTCGAAGAGCTTGGCGCTGTACCCCGAGGACCACGTGCAGTCAACGTGGTTGGAGCAAGCTCAGCTCCCTCCTCGCCCCGCTAACCCGCGCCCCCAGATCGATTCGACGACGGCGGCAGCTCCAGGTGGCCAGCGATGCTATTTTTGTGGTGGGGCCAAGCATCCACGGCAACAGTGTCCGGCAAGAACGGCAATCTGCAGCCAGTGCGGTAAAAAAGGCCACTACGGCAAAATCTGCAGGTCCAAACCTAAAAACGGCAGTGCAGCTTGTAACCCTCCAGAACGGAGACAATCTCCTTCGGCATTGCAGTACCCACGAGGTCCGACCACGTGCGATCCCAGGACGGCGCCATCGTGGCTGACAGAGGAGGAGGAAGACCACCAGGAGTCGCTGCGCTTGGCGCCCTTGCCCACGTGCGATTCATGGGGGCGGCCATCATGGTCCATGACGACTAGGAGCGACCAGCAGGGGTCCTCAGCATCCACATCGGCAGCATGCAGTGACGCCCAGGGGCCAACGGTGGCGTCGATCTCCCTGGATCAGACCAGGCACTACAGACTTGAACATTCTATGATGGATATAAAGGTTAGTGGTAGAACTGTGAATTGTCTGTTTGACAGTGGAAGCACCGAAAGTTTCATACACCCTGAAACTGCTAAAAGGTGTGGACTCCGGGTTCTCCCTGCCAAGCAGACAATTTCCATGGCATCACGGTCCCGGTCTGTACCGATCCAAGGACGATGTATGGTAACTCTTGAGGTACAGGGCACAATTTACGAGCAATACATGCTCCTTGTGTTACCTCACCTTTGCGCGCCAATTCTCCTCGGACTAAACTTTATGGTCCACATGAAGAGTGTGATCCTACAGTACGGTGGGCCACTCCCTTCACTGGCAGTAGGGAATCAGCCGCAGCCTCCAAATTGCCCAAAGCGCCCCGCATGCAATCTATCCACCCTGAAAATCACTACACCATCCCTTTTTAAAAATCTGGTACCTGGCTGCAAGCCCATCGCTACTAAAAGTAGGCGTTACAGCGCTGAGGACCGGATCTTTATTAGATCTGAGGTTCAGCGGCTCCTCAAGGAAGGGATCATACAGGCCAGTGCTAGTCCGTGGAGAGCGCAGGTCGTGGTAGTCAAAAGCGGGAACAAACCTCGGATGGTCATCGACTATAGTCAGACCATTAATCGTTATACGCAGCTGGATGCGTATCCTCTCCCGCGCATTTCTGATATGGTCAATCAGATTGCGCAGTACCGAGTGTTTTCTACCATAGACCTTAAGTCCGCCTACCATCAACTCCCCATCCGCCCAGAGGACCGACAATATACGGCTTTTGAGGCGGATGGTCGTCTATACCAATTCCTCAGGGTTCCATTTGGTGTCACCAATGGGGTCTCGGTCTTCCAGCGTGCTATGGACCGAATGGTGGACCAGAACGGGTTGCGGGCTACCTTCCCGTACCTGGATAACGTCACCATCTGCGGCCATGACCAGCAGGACCACGACACGAATCTCCAACACTTTCTGCGCACTGCATCTCGCCTGAATCTGACCTATAACAGGGAGAAGTGCGTATTCCGTACGCGTAGGTTAGCCATCCTCGGATACGTGGTGGAAAACGGGGTCATTGGCCCTGATCCAGACCGTATGCGCCCACTCACTGAACTTCCCTTGCCCGCTAGCACGAAAGCACTGAGGAGATGCCTCGGGTTCTTTTCGTATTATGCACAGTGGGTCCCCAACTACGCGGACAAAGCTCGTCCGCTCATTAAGTCCACGACCTTCCCACTTACGCCGGAGGCCCAATTGGCCTTCAAGGTTTTGAAAAGCGACATCTCGAAAGCCACGATGCACGCGGTGGATGAATCCATTCCTTTCCAGGTGGAGAGTGATGCATCTGATTTCGCCCTAGCCGCCACACTAAACCAGGCAGGCAGGCCCGTCGCGTTCTTTTCCCGCACCCTTCAAGGCCCAGAAATTCGGCACTCAGCGGTGGAGAAGGAGGCTCAGGCCATTGTGGAGGCAGTCAGACACTGGCGCCATTACCTGGCAGGGAAGCGGTTCACCCTGATCACGGATCAACGATCCGTGGCGTTTATGTTCAGTAACACGCAGAGGGGCAAGATCAAAAACGATAAGATCTTGCGGTGGAGAATTGAGCTCTCCACCTATAATTACGATATTATGTATCGTCCAGGGAAGCTCAATGAGCCCTCGGATGCCCTCTCGCGCGGAACATGCGCCATCATGCAGGAGGACCGCTTGAAGGCTCTCCACAATGATCTGTGTCATCCTGGAGTCACCAGACTCTACCACTTCGTCAAAGCCCGCAACCTGCCTTACTCGGTGGAGGATGTCAGGTCAGTGACTAGAAGCTGTCGGATTTGCGCAGAATGCAAACCACACTTTTATCGACCAGACCGGGCACAATTGGTCAAGGCCACTCGCCCTTTTGAGAGGCTGAGTGTGGATTTTAAGGGCCCCCTTCCCTCAACGGACCGGAATGTCTATTTCCTCAACATAATAGACGAGTATTCCCGGTTTCCGTTTGTTGTCCCCTGTGCGGACACGTCGACTGCCACCGTCATCAAGGCTTTCAGTGAACTTTTTACCCTGTTCGGGTACCCCTGCTACATTCATAGCGACAGGGGCTCGTCGTTCATGAGCAACGACTTGAGGCAATTCCTGCTCTCATTTGGGATTGCCTCTAGTAGAACCACGAGCTACAACGCTAGGGGTAACGGACAGGTGGAAAGGGAGAATGCTACAATCTGGAAGGCTGTCCTACTGGCACTGAAATCCAGGGGCCTTCCAGTCTCCCGTTGGCAGGAGGTCCTTCCAAATGCGCTCCATTCTATCCGCTCCCTCCTGTGTACGGCAACCAATGCTACTCCCCACGAGAGGATGTTCTCATTCCCTCGGAAGTCGTCCTCGGGAACCTCATTGCCAGCCTGGTTGACGTACCCAGGACCCGTCCTTCTGCGGCGACATGTGAGGGCTCGCAAGTCCGACCCCTTGGTCGAACCGGTCCAACTCCTCCACGCCAACCCTCAGTATGCCTATGTGGCATATCCTGACGGGCGAGAGGACACTGTCTCCATTAGAGACCTGGCGCCCGCAGGGGACGTAGCAACTCCTGTCGCTCCTATTCCCCCAGTCACGAATCCACTACTCCTCATTGCTTCCCCAGACGTGGCGCGGTCAGCACCGGGACCAGTGCATAACACTTTTACTCCCATGTACAGCTTGCCTGAGACTCGGAGATCGGCGCCACCATCATCACCACCACCACTACCACCAAACGTTCCAGGATCCCCTGCACCATCGCCTCACCAGGGCCGGCCGGCCCGGGAGTCCTTGGGGGGACAGCCAGACGTTGCTTTGGAAAGAGCGCCACCTCAAGCACCTGCTCCGGTTTCGCAACCGGTGTTGAGGAGATCGCAGCGTCGGTGCGGTCCTCCAGACCATCTGGACTTGTGAATCCTGTGATTTGTCTGTTTATATGACCTGTTTTTCGTGCACCCCGCCACCTTTTGTTCTTAAAGGAGGGGTGAATGTGGTGAACCATCGTTGGTTCACCACTGGGGGTTGTTACTATGTTACTGTTGGGCTAGGGTGTTGTTACTGTGGGGGTTGTACAATGTTGTTGGGTTAGGGTGTTTACCTGTTATAAGAGTTATCTTGGCACATTCCAGTGGGGTCCCGCCTCCGGTGGCGAGGTATAAGACCCCCTGCTCCGGCAGGACCCCTTCAGTCTGAACTGGTGTATTCGTGTTAGTAGTTCCATTGTTACTCTATTAAAGCCTTCAATACCGAAGCCTTGGTTCCACGTGCTTATTGTCGCGCATCACCTCCCTAACGGCATTGTGGGTCAACCCACAGAACATGGACTGCAGCGAATCAAGAAGGCAGCTCATCACCACCTTCTCAAGGGCAACTAGGGACGGGCAATAAATGCTGGCCAGCCAGCGACACCCATGTCCCACGAATGACTAAGAAGAAGTAGGTGGAATTCGAATGGAGGGAGAGGAGAGGATATGGAATAATGCAAAGAACAACACACTAAAAATGATCAAGAAAAATCAGTTTGAAAGAAGCACAGATGGTTCTGCTGCTGTCCTGCTCAATGTTCTGTGATCGAACCATACTGCAAGGACCTCGCCAAGGATCTGCATGATGGTTAGCACTGCTGCCTCACACCGCCAGGGACCCGGGTTCAATTCCAGCCTTGGGTGACTGCACATTTTCCCCGTGTCTGCATGGATTTCCTCTGAGTGCTCCAGTTTCCTCTCACAGTCCAAAGATGTGCGGGTTAGGTTGATTGGCCATGTTAAATTTCCCTTAGTGTCAGGGGGATTAGCAGCGGTTACGGGGAGAGGGCCTGGGTGGGATTGTTGTTAAGCATAATGGGCCAAGTGGCCTCTTTCTGCACTGCAGGGAGTCTATGATTCTATCTCACCAGGATGCCACTGCAATCATCTCAAATATTTTTCAGCCATCCATCCACAAAAACACAGGTTGACGAAATGTTCAATGCCTATACCACTGAAGTGTTTTACCCTATTGATGAATGTGACCACATAAGCACATCATGGAAGTCTGTGCCCAGTTCCGCAGCAGCTACTGAGTTATTTATCTTGTCAAATATCCCCCTGATTTTCTCATCTGGCAGGGCAGATACTTGGGAGGGGGGGTGTGGGGGGAGGGACAATTCGCTTCAATCTTGGTCCCTGACACGCCTTCACAAACCCATCGCACTTGAACAGGTCAGGAAAAAAACACCCATAACAGCAAGAAGAGAGTCACTGAGCTCACCATTTTATTCCTGAAGCAACTCTTTTGGTGCACAGATAGAATCATAGAAACCCTACAGTGCAGAAAGAGGCCATTCAGCCCATCGAGTCTGCACCGACCACAATCCCACCCAGGCCCTACCCCCACATATTTACCCACTAATCCCTCTAACCTACGCATCTCAGGACTCTAAGGGGCAATTTTTAACCTGGCCAATCAACCTAACCCGCACATCTTTGGACTGTGGGAGGAAACCGGAGCACCCGGAGGAAACCCACGCAGACACGAGGAGAATGTGCAAACTCCACACAGACAGTGTCCCAAGCCGGGAATCGAACCCGGGACCCTGGAGCTGTGAAGCAGCAGTGCTAACCACTGTGCTACCGTGCCGCCCCTGGGGCCTATCTTCACTGCAGTCAGTGTCTCATCCATAATGACATCCAGCTATGAGTTAGACAACATTGCCATCCAAGGAGGACTGGAACTGCAGCAGGCAGGCAGACAAATAAAGAAAATAAGGAAATTTGGTACGTCCACTATGCTGCTCACCAACATTTACAGATATACCAAAGAAAGCATTCTTTCTGGTTGTATTACAACCTGGTGTGGCTCCTGCTCTGTCCAAGACTGCGAGAAACTACAAAGGGTCGTGAGCGAAGTCCAGTCCATCACGCAAACCAACCTCCCATCTATTGACACTGTCTATACTTCCCGCTGCCTCAGAAAAGCAGCCAGCATAATTAAGGGCCCCTCGCACCTTGGACATACTCTCTTCCACCTTCTGCTGCCTCACCGCCAGGGACCTGGGTTCAGTTCCAGCCTTGGGTGACTGCACATTCTCCCCGTGTCTGCGTGGGTTTCCTCACATACCAACCGACTCAAGAACAACTAGTTCACTGCTGCCGTCAGACTTTTGAATGGACTTACCTCGCATTAAGTTGTTTTTTCTCTACACTCTAGCTATGACTGTAACACTACATCCTGCACCCTCTCCTTTCCTTCTCTAAGAATGGTACGCTTTGTCTGTATAGTGCACAAGAAACAGTACTTTTCACTGTATACCAATACATATGACAATAATAAATCAAATCAAATCAAATAGCTTCCTTCTTGGGTCATGAACAGGCTGGGCCTAGGCGAGGCAGAAGCAAAGGAAAATGTGCCCAAAAATACCCAGCATGCTTGCACTCCACTCAGCTCACAAACAGACATTTCAAAAACAAACAGAGCTAACCTTCCTGGCATCTCACGCCGGCATCTCCACATCATCTCTCCGCATCGTCAGGTTACATTGGTAAGACCAACACCAGGGGCAAACCTTGCCACACAAGGTTAAAATAATGCCAGAGTCAGATTGGCATCATCAGACCCTGACTGTTGAACATCAATGTCGAATGCAGGGAGAGCCATTGCATGCTGCCCCATATGTGCCTGTAAATATTAGTGTGGGGCATGAATGCATACCAATCCGGAAGGTCATTGCCACGATTTTAACCCCACCCCCACATCCCTGCTGACCCACTTTTTGTCAAGGTTGAGGGTTAAAATTGAGCTCCTGACATTTGGCCCACATCTGTTTTCTGAACTGAAGCAGTTCAGCTCACAAAGCCTAGAAACCTCAATGTGGTTTATATTTCCAGGGAGTGGATCTGTGGAGGCAGGCAGTGGGAGGGGAGAAAATATATATCTGTTAGAAATGGAAGGGCTGAGGAAAAGCTGGTAACCACCATGTACACCATTTTTCAATTGTATCTGCAGTCCTTCTGTCATAGTTACAGTTAGTTATCTGGAGTAAGCTCCCCATCCCTGCCATGTAAATTTATCCCCATAAACCCTATTGGAGTTTAGGACGAAGGTTTGGACACTGCTGTACTGAGTGTTGCTGCTTAATAGGTGGATGCATCTCAAATCAGATCACCAAGGTCTGTTAGTAATTTATAAAAACTGCAAATTAATGAATTGAAAGTTTATGAAGACAATTCTAGCCTTTGTGTGTGGAGTTGGCAAGGCGCAGGTGTTGTGGAACTGGAAGCGGAACCATATTGTGAACAAGTTGCATGAGGGATTACATCTTTGATTAATAACATGCCCACTACCGGAATGAAAACATGCGCTGCTGAGGGTCTTCAAAGCCTTGCAGGAGTTTGAAAGAGGCTTGCAGCAGTAGTAATTGTGAATCACTCGTCATGTCAACCCGATGCTGTTGGAGCAGCAAGGTAATACAATGGAGGGAGCTAGTGCAGTCAGGTTAGTCAGGCATTAGAATGAGTCAGTTAGGGTGCTTGGCAAGATGTGACGCAAGCTATAATATATATGATCAGCACCTCACTCAGACCCGACTGTACAAAATGTTTAATGGTCTCCCCAGGTGTCCTAAGGTTGGAGATCCTAGCAAAACCTATTCTAATATTCAAAATGAATAGCATAATCATAGTGGTGGAATTTCTTTCAGTTACTGAGTAATCCTCATCATCGCTCCCACCTTCTCCAACCAACAGTAAAATGTCAAAAACTTGCATTTATAGAACACCTTCAACATAGATACCCACCCCTTGTGCTTCACAGAAATGTGAGTGTAG
This sequence comes from Mustelus asterias, assembly GCF_964213995.1. NCBI lineage: Eukaryota > Metazoa > Chordata > Chondrichthyes > Carcharhiniformes > Triakidae > Mustelus > Mustelus asterias. The sequence continues at coordinate 23,603,911 of NC_135814.1, read as the reverse complement.
CAGATGATCAACTTAAGAATGAGGTATTCAGAAGAGTGATGAAAAGCATTGTCAAAGAGGTCAGGCTTAAGCGAGGCCTTTACGAAAGAAAAGAAGCTGGAGAGGTGAAGGGATTGAAGAACTTTGTTGCACAAATTATGAGCTTGCTGGCCAAAAGTATAACTGCCGATGGTGATGGGGCAGGATGGGGCAGGATTTAAAGAGGAATACATAAAGGGTCAAAGTTCAGAGGAATGACAATGTTGCTGGACTGGTAATCCAGAGACCCAGGGTAATATTCTCAGGACAAAGACTTGAATCCCACCACGGCACATAGTCAAATTTAAAATCAATAAAAATTTGGAATTAAAAGTCTAATGAAACCATTGTCAATTGTTGTAAAAACCCATCTGTTTACTGATGTCCTTTAGGGAAGGAAATCTGCCATCCTTACTTGGTCTGGCCTACATGTGACTCCAGATCCACAGTAATATGGTTGAGTCTTAAATGACCTCTGAAATAGCTTAGCAAGTCATTCAGTTCAAGGGCAATTAGGGATGGGCATTAAATGCTGGCCCAAAAAATGAAGTCCACATCTCCTGAATTAATTTTTTTTAAATGGGGGGAAAGTTTTATTATTTAAGGTGATTAAAGACAAGGACAAGAATTTAAAACTTGAACTGTTGGTATTGGCAGTAAATCTGAGCAAGCAGAACTTGGTGTGAGATTGGATATGAGTGGGAGAGTTTTGTATGGACCGGAATTAATGGAGAGTGTAGGTTGGGATGTTGACCAGCCGAGCATTAGAGAAATTGGGTCTGAGGTGCTAAATGTATGGGGGATAAACTGAGGTAAGGGTAGAGACAGGTGGCAAGGGTAAATGGGCGGCACGGTGACGCAGTGGTTAGCACTGCTGCCTCATAGCGCCAGGGACTCGGGTTTGAGTCCCGGCTTGGGTCACTGTCTGTACGGAGTCTGAATGTTCTTCCCATGTCTGTGTGGTTTCCTCCGGGTGCTCCGGTTTCCTCCCACAGTCCAAAAGACGTGCTGGTTGGGTGCATTGGCCATGCTAAATTCTCACTCAGTGTACCCGAAAAGGCACCAGAGAGTGGACACTAGGGGATTTTCACAGTAACTTCATAGCAGTGTTCATGTAAGCCCATTTGTGACACTAATAAAAAAATAAATGATGTTACAAAATGAAAAGTATATGATCCTGGTGATGAAGAGGACATGGTGGATTTCAATTTGGGTGCCTGGCATAAATGAGGGAATAATGATATTATAATAGCTGTAGGGTACTTACCTTTGTTCATGTAAATAATCCTGTCACTGTCATCCTGAATGAACACTGGATGGTTGGAGTGTCCATCTATCTTAGGCATTGAATCCTCTTAATATCTGAAACAGGGGCTTATGGTGAATTGGGATCCTGATTGCCATTTTATGACTCAGCTGGGCAGAACTTGTGTCATGCCCAGTTTTACAGATGGGACAGCTGCTCAAATGTCAGAATCTAGGGTTGCAGAATTCCCCTTCATCTTCAAGAACCCTACCGTGTATTTTATCTTTTAATCAAATGAACTTTATAAAATCACATACTCGAGGCCACAAAATGACAAGATGTCTGGAAGGTAGCACTTTCCTAAAATAATAAAATTATGACAAAGGTGCTGCCAGTTTTTGGCAGGAATGTTTGATATCTGCTGCTGTTCTAATCAGAAAATAACAGTTGATACCAGATGAGGCAGATCCAGAAGTGGATTTGCATCATGGAGCATAATAGAATCTACAACTGACCTATAAATATCCATTACATGGATATAGGTGACCCGTGGCAATGCAAATATTAGTTATCCCTGCTTTAAATATTTATGCTATTAGAAATATTAATTTGAAATACCTCAATGGAATACATGTACACAGATTTCAAACCATATTTCCCTCATGCACATCCTCAATGTCTAGATTCATGAGAACGGTTCTTGGGTTGAGAAGCTTCAGTTATACAAATAGACCAGAGAAGCTGGGACTGTTCTCCTTGCAGAAGAGAAGGCTGAGAGGAGGTCTGATGGAGCCGTTCAAAAAACCATGAGAAGGCTGGACAGAGTGGGGCGGGAGAAACTGTTCCCACTTGTGAAGGCATCGAGAACGAGAGGGCACGGATTCAAAGTAATTGGTAAAAGAAGCAAAAGTAACATGAGGAAAAACCTTTTCACCCAGCGAGTGGATAAGGTTTGAAATGCATTTACTGAATGTAGTGTGATGGAGGCACGCTCAATCGAGACATTTTAAAGTGAATTATCTGAAAAGGAACAACTTGCAGGGTTATAGGGAGAAGGCTGGAGAATGGCACCAAGTGATTTGCTCATTCAGAGAGCCGATGTGACGCGATGGGCTGAATGGCCTCTGTCTGCACTGTAAGAATTCCGCGATTGAGAACTCAGTGGTGCGGTTATGGTTGTCAGCCTGAAATTACATACATTTCAGTTAGCTTTTAGTAGAAATAGTGTGGCAACCTACAGTGCTGCAATTTTATTTTTGCCAAGTAACAGGTTTAAAAAAAACCCCATTGATCATAAATATTCTTTAGAGTAAAAGGAAGAGGTGAGAAAATATGCTAAAGACTAGCTTTATTTTCGTCATTCCGTGAACAAGTTCTTTAAAAAAAAATTGTTAACCGTAACACATTTGGATTCTCACGTGTGGAAATTCAAATATTACTATATCCTCTCCAATAATCACCACAGTTCCCCACGGGGATGTGTGTGTATAAGTGGTGCCCATTGAGGACCAATCTGAAGAAAATTTTCACCCAAAGGATGGATGCTATTTTGTGATTTTTAGCACATAATAGGCAAAGTGGAAAAAAATATCTTCAGTAATAGGCTGCTCTTTTTCAAAACAAAATCAAAAGGTACAAGAATAGGATTATGCCGAGTTACATCTGCCCTGTGCATTTTAAAGTTAAAAACCACAATGTCATTTTCAAAGTGATTTGGCTGTGTTCTCTAGGGGAAGCTCTTTCCTCTTTATGGAGATGACGTGAAGTCTCTTCACACATTTGTTTTTTTAAATAATACAGCTACACTTACTTTGTTTACGTACACTGGAAGCACTTTAATATCAAGCCAAATGGGAATTTGGACTGACAGTGTCATTTGTATGATGTGTGTAAAGTTGAGGTTTTTCATCCAAGTCGTATTAATCTAAATGAGTTCTACCCGTGCAGACCTTGGGCAGAATCCAATTCTGATTAATCCATTCTAAAGTCACTGGCGAGGCAACTAGATCAGCATAAAACAACCCCGGTGCCTATGTGAGTCTATGGGAAGAATCAGTTAAGGGCACAAGTATCTTTGGCAGGGTCAGCTGGGTGTTTTGTGCCAAAGACTGTTTAACATTTTATAAGCTCACATCTTATTTACTGGTAGAAACTGAAAGCCTTTTCTCCCTAGCCACACTTAATAGTGGACCAATATAACACTCAGCTGGATTATAACAATTCATATCATCCCCAAAATGTTAACACTATTAGTTCCAGGTTTCAAAGTCATATTCTATTACTGATTAATACCCAAATTTAATTCTTTCCTCTGAGGTTTGATAATTTACAAATGCTTCATTCAATATGAATCAAGGAATATAGATACATGCTTCTCTGAGTGTAGTTGACACTCTGAATCAAGAATCTCTCATCAATAACCATCTTACAATATTTATGTCTATTGGCATTTATTGATAAAAAACAGTTACTAATTTCACAGAAGTATCATATCTTTGAATGTTAAACCGGACGTTATTGTCCTGGTTAAAATGGTTAATTTCTTACACTTCATTATTGAAGACTCAGTGAAACTTTTATTATGCTTGCTGCAATTATCTGCTTTTCTGATTCATAGAATCATTGATCATAGAATCCTACAGTGCAGAAGGAGACCATTTGGCCCATCGAGTCTGCACCGACCACAATTCCACCCAGGCCCTACCCCCATAACTCCGTGCATTTACCCTAGCTGGTCCCCCTGACACTAAGGGGCAATTTAGCATGGCAATCCACCTAGCCTGCACACCTTTGGACTGTGGGAGGAAACCGGAGCACCCGGTCAAAACCCACGCAGACACGAGGAGAATGTGCAAACTCCATACAGACAGTGACCCAAAGCCAGGAATCGAACCCGGGTCCCTGGCGCTGTGAGGCAGCAGTGCTAACCATTGTGCCACCGTGCCGCCCGATTAACTGATGAACCTCTGCAGCAGGGAAAATGTTTGGAATTCTTCAATGTCGGTCACCTCGCCACCGCTGCCGGTGAGACCGGAGAATTTAGTTCTTAGCCAAATCTCCATTCACTGCAGCGGGACTGAAGAATCCCAGCCATGAGTGAGGTTGGAGAATTCCAGTCACTATGCCTTGGTGATCATCACCATCTGGCATTAGTTTGAGAGAAATATTGCATCCGATATGTTATTTGTTTTTGCGCTTATTGAATCATAGAATCCCTACAGTGCAGAAGGGGGCCATTCGGCCCATCGAGTCTGCGCTGACTCTCCAAGAGTATCCCACCCTATCTCCATAACCCCAAGTATTTATTCCGCTATTTATTTCCTTAACCTACAAATCTTGGGACACTAAGGGGTAATTTAGCATGGCCAATCCATCTAATGTGCACATCTTTGGAGTGTGAGGAAGCACTCAGAGGAAAGCCATGCAAATATGGAGAGAACGTGCAAACTTCACACCAAGGCTGGAATTGAACCCAGATCCCTGGCACTGTGAGGCAGCAGTGCTAACCACTGTTCCACCACGCTGCCCTACTTCCTTTCCGTGCCAAGGGTAGTGCACCATACACGAAAAACCAGATTGGGGGGGACTGACAATTCTCTGATAATTTCCATTATCCATTTGGGGTCATCTCCTGCACTCTGGTGGGCAATGGAAGTTACACTATAAGTTTAAACAATCTGGAATGATTCCATGTTTGAATGAGTTGGTTTTGGCAGAATCTACTATCACATGTTTGTGACAGTGCCATGTGGTATAAAACTGCTGTATAATCTATTTTTTTTAAAGAGAAGTGATCTTATGCCAACAGGAAAAGAAATAGAAAAGTTCCATTGTCATATATCAGAAAAATCAAATTAAAATGATGATTTAGAACTAAAACAATCCAATAGAACTTGCAGTTGGTTGTTTTAGGAAGTGCATATATTGCCTGGTTTGCTGAAGCAAGTAGCTTTTCCCAGATGGTCAGAGAAAACTTTTTTTATTTTTTTATATCAGAAAATGCAAACTATTGCTTTCGGGTAAAGCGCCACATAAAAGGTAATTTCCTTATATCAAAATGAAAAACGGAAGTCAGTAAGGTAATGATTTAATTTATCTTTAGGAATAATTACTGCCTAGCTGGAGGCTACCACTGCACTCATTTGAAAGAGAAAGCATTCAGACTGTATTTATCTGTTTAATTGTTCTGAATCATCAACAAATGCCCAGTTGTGAATGTGAAGCTGCATTAAAAATGCACTTTATCTTGAAAGGTTTGCCTGGATTGTGCGTGAAATATAGATAAACACAGATACTGTGGAATACCATGGAGGTAAATAAAATACAAGTGCAGTTCTGACATTCTGTAAAGAGACTTCCAGATTTCACCATGCTGAAAGTACATCGCTAAAATTGTAATTAGAATATAATCCATAGTATCATATAATGCAGAAAGAAGCCATTTAGCCCATCAAGCCTGCACCAACAACAGTCCCACCCAGGTCCTAACCCCGTAATCCTGCTACCCTGCTAATCTCCCTGATGCTAAAGGGCAATTTAGCATGGCCAATCCACCTAACCTGCACATCTTTGGACACTAAGGGGCAATTTAGCATGGTCAGTCCATTTAACTTACACATCTTTGGACTGTGGGAGGAAATCCGAAGGAAACCCATACAGACACAGGGAGAATGTGCAAACTCCTGACAGACAGTCATCCGAGGCTGGAATTGAACCAAAGAACAAAGAACAGTACAGCACAGGAAACAGGCCCTTCGGCCCTCCAAGCCTGTGCCACTCATTGGTCCAACTAGACCATTCGTTTGTATCCCTCCATTCCCAGACTGCTCATGTGACTATCCAGGTAAGTCTTAAACAATGCCAGCGTGTCTGCCTCCACCACCCTATTTGGCAGCGCATTCCAGGCCCCCACCACTCTCTGTGTAAAATACGTCCCTCTGATATCTGAGTTATACCTCATCCCTGTCTTTGGTCTCTGGCGCTGTGAGGCAGCAGTGCTAATCATTGTGCCACCGTGCCATCCATTTTCTCCAAACAAAAAAAATACCGGAGCAATTTTTAATATTGATGTTGTGGCTCAGGCTGCGGCATTGTATGTTTCAAATCGTCAATCCAAATGGACCCTTTGGGAACACAGCACTGGCAAGGGCAGAAGGCGGCTGGGTTTAATGCAGACTGTTGTGGCAGGAAAACATGGTGACAAATGGGAGGCCCCCATGTCAGACTCCCAGCAATGGGAGTACCTCCAGGTGGAAGAGGCAAAATGGTAGAAACATTAAAAATGAGAAACATGAAACTACATTATTAAACTACAAACTCAAAGCCATTTCTTCAGGAAAATAAGTCATTTGTTAAAGAAAAACATGTTCAATGCAGTAGTCCTGGCCGCCGGCATTGGATGTCAATTATGCTCATTAATGACGTCCATTGTCCCTGAGATCATTTCCCCTTAGCGGGTGCCTCAGGGATGTAATGAGAGCTGCAGGACTTTCCCACACCCTTGCAAGGCTGCCCAGCTAATCCTGTCAAGGTTTGTCAGTGGCCCCCCCAGGGTTGGAGGTGAGGGATCACTCTGTGTCTGATCGGGGGACCTGGAATTGGGAAGAGAGTGCACTGAAGGCCACCTCACCCCCTTCCTTGCCTCCACCCACTCAAACCCCTCCCCTCCCCCACCCTATCCCACCCTCATTCAACTTTGGTCAACCCACAATTCTCAAGGGCTCTGGTGGGTTCAGTGCCACAAGCGCCATCACTCCCACTGGCAGCAGCTCTCAGTGGGCAGAATTTCTGCTGCCAAGGATCTCAATCATGGGAAGGCACCTGATTCCATTGGGCCTCCACCACAGAACTGACGGGGGTTCCCTGACTGCCCAACAAATCCTGCCCCCGTCTGTGGGCTCCACAGTTCTACATGCACTGCTTGCCCTTTGCTACAAAACCTGGTAGTGCAACCCAAAAGGGTTTGGAGGAAGATGACCTGAAATCAATACAATCCCTCCAAGGATTTACGTGAGAACTGCTATGACTCAGTTTGTGTACCTGGAGGTAAGTTACCTGCTTGATGTACAAGCTGCTTTTTGATTAATAGCTCGGGCCCGCTGGAGAGATGCATTAGCCATCTACACCAGCTCTATAGAAATGTCTTGTGTCACAGTCTTATACAAAATCACAAGTGCAAAGCTGAATGCTTCCTTACCCAGGTTACCAAATGTATATGTTTACCTAGTAATGCTTTAACCTGAAATACTGACCCAAAACTGGCTGCAAAGTCAGCATAATAATGAAATACAGCACTTTCATTTGCATGGTTGTTGCCATATTTTGTTGATGTATCTGAAAGTACTTCATACATTAATTTTTTTTGAAGCGCAGTGACTATTTTTATGTAGTAAAATTCCTTCAATGCAAACATTGCTTCAAAAGAAGGCAAAAAGATGAGGACTGTTGAACATGTTTTTCTTTAACAAATGACTTATTTTCCTGAAGAAATGGCTTTGAGTTTCTAGTTTAATAATGTAGTTTCATGTTTCTCATTTTTAATGTGTCGACCATTTTACCTCACATCTTGATTTGATTTATGATTGTCACATGTATTGGTATACAATGAAAAGTATTGTTTCTTGAGCGCTATGCACACAAAGCACCGAGAAGGAAAGGAGAGGGGCAGAATGTCGTGTTACAGTCATGGCTAGGGTGTAGAGAAAGATCAACTTAATATAAGGTAGATCTCTATGAAATGAAATGGGAAATATTCTTTGCCAGTGCCATTTTAATTTGCATTGAATTAAATCATGTGCGCACACGATATGCAATGGATTTCATTTTGTAGTAAAAGAACTGTGTTGACCTTATGGAGGCAACTCCGGTGAGCAACAAACATCATTCTGGCACAGAAGGCCCATAGCAATTCTCTCATTCTCGCACCATGACGCCACACACAGAAAACTAGAATTCAGTTCCAGTCCCTATAACGGTCTATAAAGGCTGATTTCAGCTGGAGCAAGAGTTGAGGTGTCACAATTGGCCAATGGGGAGGGGAAAGGTCTGTTAGTGTTGCTGTTCTGGCAGCCACTGAATCCCACTGGAAGGCATCCTGTGTCCACGCCAGGGGACAATAGAATTGTGCTTGGCTGTGATGACTTGCATAGTTGAATAGACTGCCAACCTTGGCTTTAAGAAGAGCTACTTGCACGTTTCACTGAGAAGTGTCTTGCACAGTAGTTCCGGAGAGCACAGGGTGAAGATATAAGAAACAGGTTTAAATCTGGTTCCTGCTGCAGAAATATCTATCGAAATCTTGCAAACAATCCCTGCATTCTATGGCATGGTGTTTACTTACTGACAAGAAATCAACCGCAGTGGTTTTGATAATATATTTTACAATTGAATTTCATGCATATTACAGTACGGTAATGCTTGAAAACACACCCAGCCTTTATGAGCACTAATAGATGTCCGATTAAAACCCTTTCTTGTGCTTTGGATTTTTTATTCTCTCTCAAATTACTGTAGTGTCGCAGCCGAGAAGACTACATTTTCCATTTCTTATAAATAGCCACAAGAAATGTATTAATTATCCTCACGGAATTTAATGCACCAAGTGCTTTAACCTTTCAGGTTTTAAACTCCTGCATAACAAGGCATATCCATGGTAGCAAATGTGATTTATGACACGAATGTTTAATTTGTGTTGTTTAAGACATTACTGAGCTATCTGCATACATTTAAATTCACCCGCAACACTTTTTTTTTCTGACTCCAGACAGTTATTTAATATTCAAGGATGATTTTGTCCACATACATTTTGGTTTGTGTCACCTCAAATTAAATTATTACTGTTTCCTTCCTTTGTAGCAGGCCTTAGGCTGTTATTTACAAGAATCAATGAAATGGAAATGAAAATCCATTTTTCATACTATCAGCTGGGTCTTACCTTTATTTAGTTAGCTTCATCTAACCAAGCTATTCTTTATGTACAAATGTCAACGCACGAGGAAACACAGAGGCGCGAAAGAGTTAAATTTTAATGGGAAAAAATAAGTTTTGCCATTTCATTTAGACAAAGGACTTGTAATTAAGCTTTAGTTTAAGTAAGACCAAACAAATTTGCTAAAAAATTACTCATTCAAGAAATAATTTTCCCTCCTCGGAACCAATACCTTGATAGGCTATACAGTGATCTTGATTTGGAGTGTGACCTTTGAAAGCTCTCTCCAGCTTGATTAAAGATGTATTAAATTTGTTTAAATAAACCTTGTTGTAATGGCACATCATTTGTAAGAAGCTATTAGGGCCTGGAAATTGTGCTGCTGTATTTGCATTAAAATGTGCCCTGCTAAAATTGAGGATCACATTGAATGAGCTGCTATGCCAGGGTGACACTTTCATAATTTCTCCAGTGACAAAAGCAGATGAAACTTTATGCTGAGCAGGATGAGGGAGGAGGGGGGAACTGCTTAACAGCACCAGAGGTTTATAATTCAGTACTGAGGGAGCATGTTAACAGCTCTGTATATTCCTCTGACACCTATCTACTGTACAATATTTATTATGTTACTGGGGTTGTTTTTGCGTTACATTTCTCAGTAAAAAATACCCTCGCATTTATGACCCAAGATCCCAGAAATACAACATCGAACCAGTCACACCAAACAGCTGCTGTGTTTGCAAGACAATCGTAAATAAAATACACGTAGTGCAAAGTTATTTCTCATTTTTTCTTCTTCCTCCTATTCTGCTAAATTTATTTTTCCATTGAGATTTACAGTGCTTCCCACCTGACTCCATGCCTTCCTAATCCAGCTGCAAGACTCATGGGGCTCCTCCTGCTTCATAACTGCTGCCATCACCAGCAACTTAATCAATGATTGAGATAAGGTGACCCCCCACAAGACCGCGAGACCATAAGAAATAAGAATAGGAGTCGGCCATTCAGCCATCCGAGCCTGCTCCACCATTTAATAAGATCATGGCTGACCTAACACTCACTAAGTCCACTTTCCTGCCTTCTCTCCAAAGCCCTTAATTCACCTACTGATTACAAACCTATCGACCTTGGCCGCGAAAATGTTCAAGGACTCGGCTCCACAGCTTCCTGGGGTAAAGAGTTCCAAATATTCACCTCTCTTCGAGAGGATAAATTCTTCCTCAAATCCATCCTAAATGAGCACCCCCTTATTCTGCAACTATGCCCTCTGGTCCTACACTTTAGCAAACTGGCCTTCTTCCTTCTAATGCACCAGCAAAGAAATGGAAAAACTAATCTAATGAGGGCTGAAATATTTAAATGGAAAACCAAGATATTCCCAATCCTCAGGTTTGGGAGACAAGTTATTTCCTTCAGCGTTCAGCCATAAAGGTACAAAATTTAACCAGATTGAGTCCAATGTTAAGCCTCTCAGTTGCAGTCCAGTAATAAAAGATGATGCAAATTCTTCACAAACTCACTTTATTGTATTTTACAACTCCATATGCACACACCAAACACCCAGTGCCACCTGTAACCCTTTTATATATCCCGGTGAGTACTATTAAACAATTAACATACAATTAACATAGCATACATTAGGTCTAAAGTAGAAGGTTGCAGTTAACCCATTCCTAACATCCAAGAATCCAATCCCAATGGTTGAGGTGAAAACATTCTCAAATAATATAAGAAAATCTTCCCAGTTTTCTTGCTGTGAAAATTGATGCTAATTCATCTCTGCAATACTAGAAATTGTGTTTAAATCCTTCCAGTCCATGCAAACTAACACCAACCAGAAAGGGAATAGCTAGATGGTCACCAGAAAACCACCAAGAATCAAACACCCATCCCGATTAGACCATAAGTGATAAGTAGTATTTGTTTTGAAGATTTCCCTATAGTTTTGGTTATGGTTTTGGCTTTAGGAAATGGTGGGCTGCCACCTGTAATGATAGCATGGAAAACAGTAGGATAAGGATATTGTGCCATATGTGGGCCAATGGTTGTGGGTGTTCAGCAGAGCTTCGTAAAGAAAGAAATGTTCACATATAGGCCATTTTAAATGTGTAATTATACACTTTGTTGTGAAAAACTGAAAGGAAGAGAATTATTCAAATGGTGATATATTGGGAATTGCAGATGTAGAAGGGGATGTGGGTGTTCTTGTACACCAGTCATTGAAAGTGGAGAGGCAGGTGGCAAATGGCATGTTCACCTTCATTGCAAGGGGATTTGAGTTCAGAAGTAGGGATGTCCTACTGCAGCTATACAGGGCCTTGGGGAAACCAAACCTGGTGTACTGTGTGCAGTTTTGGTCCCCCTACCTAAGGAAGGATATGCTTGCCAGAGAGGGAATGCAGCAAAGGTTCACTAGTATGATACTGGGGTTGGTGAGGCTGTCCAATGAGGAGTGATTGGTTCGACTGGGCCTGTATTATAAAACCCTACAGTGCAGAAAGGGTTGATTCGGCCCATCGGGTCTGCACCAACCACAGTCCCACCCAAGCCCTATCCCCATAACCCTATGCATTTACCCTAACTAGTCCCCGTGACACTAAAGGGCAATTTAGCTTGGCCAATCCACCTAAACTGCAAATCTTTGGACTATGAGAGGAAACTGGAGCATCCGGAGGAAACCCATGCAGGGAGAATGTGCAAACTCCACACAGACAGTGATCCAAGCTGAGAATTGAAGCCAGGTCCCTGGCGCTGTGAGGCAGCAGTGCTAGCCACTGTGCCGCCCCACTCACAGTTTAGAATGATGAGAGGAGATCTGATTGAAATGCATAAGATTCTAACAGGGCCAGACAGATGAAATACAGAGAGGATGTTTTCCTTGGCTAGGGAATCTAGAACCGGGGGATGGAGTCTCAGGATATGGGGTAGACTATTTAAGATAGAGATGAGGAGAAATTTCTTCATTCAAAGGGTGATGAACCTGTGGATTTCTCTACCACAGAAGGCCGTGGAGGCCAAGTAACTTGAATGTCTTCAAGAAAGAGATAGATTTTTTTTAGATTTTAATGGCATTAAGGGGTATGGGGAGAAAACAGAAATATGGCATTGAGATCAAGGATGAGCCATGATTATATTAAATGGTGGAGGAGGCTCGAAGGGCTGAATGGCCTACTCTTGTTCCTAGTTTCTATGTTTGAGAACATTCTTATGATATGGTCATCACGATCAAGACCAAGATTTATTCCTCATCCTAAATTATCCAGGAGAAGGTAAAGGTCAGTTACCTTCTTTGAACCGCTGCAGTCTGTGATGGAGGTAAATAGAGAGTCCCAGGATTTTTACCTGGAGATGATGAAGAAATGACAATATAGATCCAAGTCAGGATGTGTATTACTTGATGGGGAATGTGGAAGTGATGCCATTCCCATTCTCCTGCAGGTGTTGTCCTTACAGGTGGCAAAGATTGTTGGTTTGCCAGATGCTGCCAGTGAGGCCTTGGTGAGCTGCTGTAGTGCATCTTGCAGAAAAGTGCACCTGTCAGCCACAGTGTGCTATTGGTTATTCATGGAGCCTGCCTTGTCAACCTCACCCCTCACCTCAGGTGTGGTGATCCTCAGGTTAAATCACCACCAGTCAGCTCTCCCCCTCAAAGGGGAGAGCAGCCTGTGGTCATCTGGGACTATGGCAACTATACCTCTATTGGTAGCAGAGGGAGTGGATATTTAAGGGGCTTGGTGGGCTGCCAATGCTCAAATTGTGCAGACGAATTATCAAGAGCACAAAAGTAACAATTTGAGGGGCTCAGACCTGACAATTAGGCCAAGGGGAGAGTGCAGTGAGCAGAGTTTATGCCCCCTTGACATCATATGTATTAAGCCCTTGGACTTCTTTGTGATAATGTAACAAAATGTAAACCCTGGGAGCTGAAACTTTTATACTATTATCCAAGGACTCAAAGAAGATGTTGGCATTCGCAGTTTAATTCTTCAGTGAGACGTAGAGGATTTGGCATTTCTCTATAAGTGCGGAGAACCAATGAGCACTGCAGTCACAAGTGAGATACATCAATCTTCCACATGAGTGAAAAAACACCTGGAACCCATGGTCACGGATGAGATCATTTGTTTGTTGTATTATACCACATGGAAACTATAATATCAAGCCAAGGTTTAATTGCGCAACCTTAATTTCAATATTTGCACTAAGTGTATCTTCAGCCTCAGAAGACATGACATTCGGATTCTCCACAGTTGAAGCGAAATTTCTAAACTGCAAATCAAATGGTGGTTGTTCTTCCTCATTTTACTCAGTCCAGTGTTCGATCAGGAAGTGTTTTGACAGAGTAAATTCGGAACAACTATTGGTCAGCAAGAGATAAGTGTTGTCAGTGGTGGGTCTGGAAGATCCCACATGTGGGAACAGCTGGAAAACCCCACCCCAGTAGTCACCTGAGGGAGCATACATATGCAATTTTGTCTCAGAGGGGATGAAACAGAGGTTCACTAGATTGATTTCTGGGAGAGCTGTCCTGTGATTGTTGAGTAGAATGGTCCGATATTCTCTGAATTTTAGAAGAATGAGAAGTGATTGCATTGAAATGTAGAATGTTCTTTGAGGGCTTGGCAGAATATAAGCTAAGAGGTTATTTTCCCTGGTTGGAGTGTCTAGAACTCATCGCTGGATAAGGGCTTGGTCATTTAAGATTGAGATGTGGAGAAATTTCTTCATTCAAGAGGTTTTAAAGTTTATTTTAATAGTGTCACAAGTAGGCTTCCATTAACACTCCATTGAAATTACTGTGAAAATCCCCTAGTTGCCACACTCTGGCACCTGTTCGGGTACACTGAGGAAGAATTCAGCGTGGCCGGTGCACCTAACCAGCACGTCTTTCGGTCTATGGGAGGAAAGCGGGACACCCAGAGAAAGCCACACAGACACGGGGTGAATGTGCAGACTGCATAGACAGTGATCCAAGCCGATGGTTGAACCCAAGTCCCTGGCGCTGTGAGGCAGCAGTGCTAACCACTGTGCCATCATGCCAGCCTTGCCACCATGCCAACCTTTTTTGTGATCCTTGGGAATTCTCTACCCCAGAGGAGCATTAATATAATTAAGGGAGATGGGGATAAGGCAGGAAAGTGGAGGTAATGTAGTTCAGCAATGATTTTTATTAAATGCTGAGCAGACTGAAATGGCCCTATAGCTCCGACTCTTTTATTTTTTGTGTTCTTAAGGCCCTGACATTGACGAGTCTATTATTATTCCTACTAGATTATCAAAGATTAGATGAATGGATATGCACCGAGGACAACCTGCTACTTTTTCCATTTGGCTATCATAAATGGTATGGCTGGCTTGTCATTATCATAAGAAATAAGATGCTGCACTAAATTGATAGCTATGAAATCCTTTTCCCCTTCCTACAACATGGTCAAGCTGAGTTCAGACTTCAGTTTTTTTTTGCAAAATGAGCGATTTCTTTGTTGGTCAAGAAATCTGAACTTGAATATACAAAACCTTGGAGCCGAGCCCAACTTTCAATTACACTGTTTCCTGAAGTTTCAGAACTTTGGGTTGGGTTTTCAGTCTGATGGACCAGAGTCAGTTCAGGCCAAACTGAACAGAGAATGTAAACCAAACTTAAACCTAAACTTAATTCTTTCGCCTTGAGTGTTTTATCCTGAAAACAGAGGGCGGAATTCTCCGGCTGCACTGGTCTAAAGCCCAGAAATTCCCGCCCGACCGTCAATGGACCTTCACATTGTCCGCAACCCGCCCACTAAAGTTGCAGTGGCGGGCGGGGTGGGAGAATTCCGGCCAGATTTTTTGATGCTACTACGGGGAGTCGTCAGGACAATTCTTCTGCTCACACACATTGGGGCGAATGTTACTGTCCCGCCCGCCATGGGAATTGGAGCGGGTGAGCAGTGGACCATGTCCATTGACCTCGAGCTGAATTTTCTGGTTTCGGGGCAAGCGAGGCTGGAGAATCCCACCCTTTGCCACTTTGTCAATCACATCTGGAGTTATATAAGAAATAAACAAAAATGGAAGAGTTTCTTGAGAGAGCTTGCACTGAACTAGATAAGGCTTCTCCCTGTTGCACAAACTTGCCGCAGTGTCTAAAACGGTGGCACTGGAAGTAGGCTTTGTAGCAGGCTGTCCTTGCCTGTCTAAATACTCCTTAATACACTGACATTTGCCCTTTTAGAAGCAGGCAATCAGACTGATGAAACAATGCTGCTACTTTACGTAAAAGGACAATGGTGAAAAAAAAACTGTTCAGTTTGTTTCTTGCTTTCCTTTGTATTGTCTCTCACATCATTTCAGCTGTGTGCATGACACCAAGTGAATCATTTCAGGGGATTCTGACAGTTACACAATCTCACCATCATGTGATTTTTTAAAAAAATAGAAAATAACAATCTTGGACCGGTTGGTGTGATTGAAAGCAGAAGATACCACCAGACATATGTCCGATTGTATGTCGACTCATAGCTATACTCTTTTGAAATGTGATTATTAGCCTTTCATTCTAAAATACATCAATGAATCAAATATTTCTGTAATTACATTTCTCTGAACTCAGTAGCCAGTATTCCCTAGCTAAATGTGGGACTTAAATCTGAGTGGAAACAGGGACAAATCAGTAAATTCTGAACTAAGCTTATTTGCATTGAGGTGATTAAAATGAACTGGCTGACCTGTAGCCAGTTTGGCCTCTGTATGACTAACATGTGCATTATTAAACAGTGGGGAAAAGGGAGGGGGTTTGTAGTCACAGATGGTGATTAATAAATATTGACCAATAGCTCATGTGAACCCTGATGAAAGACCTTATTTGATCTGCTTGTGAATCTCCTGCAGTCCATGCGATCCATAGCGAGTCAATAACACCGTCACAATAACAACCGTACCTTTGAAGTTATTTCGTTCTTGGAAGGTGAACAAATATGTTCCCTTTAGGCATCTGTAACTTTATTTTATATTGGCCTTATTTGTGCAGCTGGAATACCTTTTTTGAGATGATACTGGCCCCCTCCATCCATCGATGCACATTGGTACACTCTCAAATATTGACCACTTTGCTGGGGTGAGCATGTACTTAACTAGTTCAAAGCATACTTGTACTGGAGTTGACAATAACACACTAAGGCCGTGTAATAGCGAAGTAAAATAAAATTCTTGTCAGTTTTTATACAATGTGTATTCCGTAAGTGCACATTTATACTTAATTCTTTCAGTTCAAATATCTTTGATAATTGTAATTCAATGGTTTACTACAGAAAACAAACTATATTCTCTGCAAGTTATCTCCCTTATAGAATCATCATAGAAACCCTACAGTGCAGAAAGAGGCCATTTGGCCCATCAGGTCTGCATCAACCACAATCCCACCCAGGCCCTACCCCCATTTCCCACCCACTAATCCCTCTAACCTACGCATCTCAGGACACTAAGGGGCAATTTTAGCATGGCCAATCAACCTAACCCGCACATCTTTGGACTGTGGGAGGAAACCGGAGCACCCGGAGGAAACCCACGCAGACACGAGGAGAATGTGCAAACTCCACACAGACAGTGACCCAAGCCGGGAATCAAACCCAGGTCCCTGGAGCTGTGAAGCAGCAGTGCTAACCACTGTGCTACCGTGCCGCCCGAAAACAGAAAATGCCTATTTGTCGACCATTTGTTAATTAAAAGATGAAAAATATAGAAGGAAGAACTAGTAAAAAAAAGCTACAATTTCTAAGATTCTCTGTTATGCTGCTACAGTCTACCTCACTCATACTATCTCGCTAAACAGCAGTGGGTAATAAGTCTATGCTCACAAAGTGCATGGAAAATATTTATAAGCCACTGGCAGATTGACCTGTGGGCCATTTTCAGGGATATAGAATGCAAACTAGACAAATTAACAGTGATGTCTTCTACAAGACACTCTTCACTTGAAGGGAGGAATGATGTTCCCTTGTATGGCACTGTAACTGGAGAGGAATAGTGATGGTGAGAATGGGAAGTGGGTGGCCATCAGTTGGGGGCGCGGGGGGGGGGGGGGGGGGGAGGGGAAGAATTGGAGACTGTGCAGGAAATTCCTGGGTTCTTTAAGCATTGGATGACCATGATGCACACAGGGACAGTGAGACAGGCAAGAGCAATCATGAGTAGCATCACTGCATCACAAAAGCATTGATTGCCAAAGTGGAAGGAGCGATTTGGATAGATTTTCAATGTGACGCTCAGGTGAAACTGACATTGTTGGCTGCCCATTACAGAAAATGCCTATTTGTCTACCATTTGTTAATTAAAAGATGAAAAATATAGAAGGAAGAACTAGTAAAAAAAAGCTATAATTTCTAAGATTCTCTGTCATGTCCTCAACAAAGTGACTATGCGCTGAATATGGAAGTTAAATCCATATGCCAGGAAGTTCCTGGGGGATTTTACCCAGGCATCTGAATGTTGGCTCATACCCCTGTAGACACATGTGATGATGGATTTTTCCCAGACTCCTCTGCACGATTTTAATTTGATTTGATTTGATTTATTACAAGTATTGGGATACAGTGAAAAGTATTGTTTCTTGCACAATATTCAGACCTTTCATAGAGAAGGAAAGGAGAGGGTGTAGAATGTAGTGTTATAGTCATAGCTAGTGTAGAGAACTTAATATAAGATAGGTCCATGAAAAAGTCTAATGGCAACAGGGAAGAAGCTGTTCTTGAGTCATTTGGTATGTGTCTTCAGACTTTTGTATCTTTTTCCCGATGGAAGAAGGCAGAAGAAAGTATGTCTGGGGTGCATGGGGTCCTTGATTATGCTGGCTGCTTTTCTGAGGCAGCAGGAAGTGTAGACAAAGTCAATGGTTGGGAGGCTGGTTTGCAATATGGACTGGGCTTCCTGGTTTTCAAAATTTAAAACCACAATTTAGCGTCTAAATTTTCTCCAGTTTTGTTCCATCCCACCAGGTCAATGGCCTTCCAGTATCTCATCCAAGTGGTTATTCTTCACTAATAGATAAAAACATAACAGGTCTGGCAGCATCTGTGGAGAGAGAAACACAGTTAAGTGAGTCTACTGACCCTTCTACGGTTCTCTGGAATGGACAAGTCAAGTGTGGGACTATAACAGCAAAGGTTGATCTTGTCCTCACCTGACATCTGCGCTTTCAAGCATTTGTCCCTCAGTTGTGATCAATGTTCATATTCTCCTCTGTGAGGAGATTTTAATGGAAATTAGGTGTGACTGTAAAGCAGTGTTCCCTATTTTAACTAGCAACTGAGGGAAATGCCAGAGCATTTCTACGTCAGGGCACTGTTGCTACTCCTGTGTGAAACTAGGATCTTGGGTTGTTCAATGATTTGAACCTGAGATTTATTGTCGAGCCTGTATGGATCAGTTTAATGTGATTCAATGCATTTACTCTGTGATGCGCTATCAATAAGGTGAAAGACTACCTGTGTGCCAGTACAAGTGTAAGCTTTTATTCACAACAGAATCAGGAGCACATCCCAACAAATAACCGACCTGGACTGAACAAGGGGGAGGAGACAGCCACCTTTATACTAGGTGCCGAGGGGAGGAACCAAACCGGGAGGGGATGTGTCCAGGTATGACAAACACACAACGGTGGTCCATATAGGACAAAGGCACAACTGAGGTCCACCACATTCACCCCTTCCTTTAAAAAAACAACACGGGAGTGAAGCGGAAACAATACGAGTCCAGACGAACCGGTGGCTTGATCCGCCGTCGCGATCGTCGTAGTGCAGGTCGCAGAGTCGTCCGAGCAGGGAGCTATGTCGGCCCAGGCTCCATACAGTGAGCGTCGAGAGAAGGTGCCAAGTGGTGTGAAGCGGACCGATCCGTCGTCCCGTCCAGTCGTCGGGTACTGCGTGGCGATGGCTCCGGCGACTCAAGCGAGCTGTACATACGGGCGAGAGGAGTGAGCTGTGGCCCTGGTGGCGTATGGAGAACAGTGGGAACCGGAGCTGGGGGGTGGGGGGCCGCAACAGGCTCTGGGCGCACTACATTGGAGACAGTCTCAAAGATGGCGATTCCCGCGCATCCGGTGACCGCATCAAAGATGGCGATTCCCGCACTTCCAGTGACCGCATTAAAGATGGCGATACGCGCACAGCCGCCGCCTGCATTAAAGATGGCTGCGCCCGCGGAACACACGTGGTGCCACGAGGCTTCGGAAGCGGCTTTGCCCGGCAGACTTTAACTAAGTGGCCTAGCTTACCGCATCCGGAGCAGATCGCATCCTTCGCCAGGCAGCGACGGCGAGGGTGCTTGGATAGGCCACAAAAGTAACATTTGGGCCCTGCCGGAACAGCCGTCGCGGTGGAGCCGTCGCTAGAATGGGATGCGGGGTAGGACCCGAGGTTGTGAGAGGCCGCTTCTAGCGTTTCAGCCATCGTGGCCGTTTTCCGGAGATCCAGGCCATCTTGTTCAAGCAGACGCTGCCGAATGTATGTAGACTCAATGCCCGCAACGTAGGCGTCGCGGATCAGGTCCTCCGTGTTCTGAGCTGCTGTAACAGCCTTACAGTCGCAAGCTCGAGTTAGGGCCCGCAGGGCGCGCAGAAATTGGGCGCACGATTCTCCTGGCTGCTGCTTGCGGGTAGTTAGGAGATGTCTGGCGTAGACCACGTTAGGGCTCTTTCGAAACTGCCCTTTTAGGAGTTCAATAGCGTCCGTGTATGTAGCAGCGTCCCGGAAGATACCGTAGACTGCTTCGCTTACCCGGGCGCGGAGCACGTGGAATTTAACGCCGTCGGTGTCGATGGCCGTAGCGGTGTCGGTGAATGCTTCGAAGCAGTCCAGCCAATGGTCAAATTTATCAGAGGCTCCGACCTTTTGAGGGTCTAATGTTAACTTGTCGGGTTTTAGAAACTGCTCCATGTTGGTCAACTGTTGTGAATAAAATTGATGCGCTATCAATAAGGCGAAAGACTACTTGTGTGCCAATGCAAGTGTAGGCTTTTATTCACAACAGAATCAGGAGCACATCCCAACAAATAACCAACCTGGACTGAACAAGGGGGAGGAGACAGCCACCTTTATACTAGGTGCCGAGGGGAGGAACCAAACCGGGAGGGGATGTGTCCAGGTATGGCAAACACACAACGGTGGTCCATATAGGACAAAGGCACAACTGAGGTCCACCACACTCTGCAATGTAGAGAAGGGGAGTGTGGCAGGGTATGGCTGGTAGGGGGCGGGTATTCTTTCACTGGTTGATTCCTTGTGCTGTCATGCAGGAGTTACCAGTTCTTCCTTTCTCTTAGAATAATCTAAGGCAGTACAGTGGTGCAGTGGTTAGCACTGCTGCCTTACAGTGCCAGGGACCCAGGTTCCATTCCCAGTTTGGGTCACTGTCCGTGCGGAGTCTGCATATTCTCCCAGTGTTTGCGTGGGCTTCCTCTGGGTGATCTGGTTTCCTCCCACATTCTGAAAGATGTGCTGGTTAGGTGCATTGGCTATTCTAAATTCTCCTTGAGTGTACCCGAACAGGCACCGGAGTATGGCGACAAGGGGATTTTCACAGTAACTTCATTGCAATGTTAATGCAAGCCTACTTGTGGCGCTAATGAATAAACTTTAAACTTTAATTTTGATATTTTACAATCCTCCACTCTTTGGAGCTACTGTATCCTGAAGGGAATGCTTCTGGCTACAACAGCGCTCAAGATTATGTCATGGTAATGCTTTATTACTTGAGCACAAAATCTAGATGGACGCTCCAGGTCAGCGCTGAAGGAGTGCTGCCATGTCGAAGGTGCCGACCTTCAGATGAAACATGAAAACATTAGCCCAGCCTCCTCTATTAGGTGCACGTAACCCACTGCATTATTTCAAAAAAGAACGAGGATGATCTCTCTGGTGTCTCAGACGGTATTTATCTCTCAACCCACATCACTAAAACCGATTATCTGGTCATTATCACATTGCTGTTAATGTGATTTGTTGTGTCTGCACATTTCCTGTATTATCAACATGCACTTCAAAACTATTTCATTCCCTGTAAAGCACTTTGAGATATCCTGAGGTTGTGTAAGGTGTTATATGAATGCAAATTCTTTGTTTATTTCTTACTGCCTAAATTAGAGCCAGGAAATTAAAAAAATATTCAGATGATATTTGGTTTTTTTATTTTAAGTCAATTCTTCACCTGCAAATGGATGGTTAAAGAACCAGAAGGTCAATTTGATCCTGGGTTCAGTCAGGGGACGCCCAAAGCCAAGATACAAATTGAGTCAAATTGCTCAGTTGGAAGTCACCATCTCTCCTTTCATATAGCTGAAAACTGTGAGACAAAAATGTGTTAATAGCTGCACAGTGCACATTAGATCTTCAGTGCTTCCACATGAGTTGAAACAGTGTAAGATGCAGTCTATTGGCTTGTACATATTTAAGCAAACCAAAGATCTTAAAAGGCAAGTAAAATCTATAATCTAAAGGTGAATAAGCTGAAAAAAAGCTTATGAACGTAATGATTTTTTTCTTTGTTCCTGTCCAGATGAGTAATCATGCTTTCGTTAGAACTGCACACAGCTGCAACCAAAAGGGGTTTTCAAAGAGAAAGGTTATGAGATCTACTCTTGGAAACTAATGATGTAATATTGGGTAGGACTTGCAAACACTTCCAGAAATCGTATCACAAAATCATATCATTTTGTCAATCTCTATTTTTTCCCATAAGTGACTCTTTCAAATGGTCTTCAATGTGGACATACATCTTGTGCCATGACAACTGCCATACTCAGAGTCGTTCTTCTCAGACACACACTTGCCCTAAAAGAAATGACACAGTGGCAGCCATGCTTATAATCATAAGTGTCTACAGCTAGATGTTCCCACATGTGTTAGCAATTGGGTGGATGACTAGCAGATTTACCATCAGAACATGTGAACGCCCTCCAAAAAACAAGACTCATCCCAAAGGTAGGCTCTATGGAGTTTCCAGCTCACAAAGTATTACTCAGTTAACAAAACACAGAAAAGACCTTTCACCTAAATACAGTCAACGGCTGAGAAAACTGCTCTCAGTGCTTTTACAGGGTCCATATGCAGTCAGCAATTTTCCTTTTTAGGGGGCGTATATTTGTTGCATATTGTCTTACTGTCTCTGCCATGATCTCTAAGCATTCTGCCATGCTGCATAACTAACTCTTAGATCCTTGGACTAGGATCTAGCTTGTCACTTTATGTTAACGCAGAGCTAAGCCAGAACTAGAAAAGATTTAAGTTTAGCTCAATTTTCTTGAGGCTTGCTTATCGTGATGTAAAGGTACAATTAGTGCAATAGGCCAGAATAAGCTTTCAATGATTACACTGAGGGCTAGCTTTTATATTATGGTTCTAACTTAGGGAAAAAAATGTATGAATTAATGAAATATGAATCACTGATTCTGGAGGTTTGGGTTATAATCTTATCTGAGTGATCATTATTGAACTACACAAACGATAGCAGCAAAAACATCATGGTACATGAACTAAGAATTGTCGGTAGTTGAAATACTTCTCAGCCATTTTCATGATATGAAATGCCTTCTTATTGTATCATGTCAGAAGCACTTAGAGGTTTTTAGTTGCTATAGTTACATGGTAGGCGGTCTTGTGGTGCAGGGGGTAGCGTCCCTGCCTCTGAACCAGAAGCTCTGGGTACGAATCCCACGATGTGGAGATGCCAGCGTTGGACTGGGGTAAACACAGTAAGAAGTTTAACAACACCAGGTTAAAGTCCAACAGGTTTATTTGGTAGCAAAAGCCACACAAGCTTTCGGAGCCCCAAGCCCCTTCTTCACGTGAGTGGGAATTCTGTTCACAAACAGGGCATATAAAGACACAAACTCAATTTACATGAAAAATGTATGGAATGCGAATACTTACAGCTAATCAAGTCTTTAAGATACAAACAATGTGAATGGAGAGAGCATCAAGACAGGCTAAAGAGATGTGTATTGTCTCCAGACAGGACAGCCAGTGAGACTCTGCAGGTCCAGGCAAGCTGTGGGGATTACAAATAGTGTAACATGAACCCAATATCCCGGTTGAGGCCGTCCTCATGTGTGCGGAACTTGGCTATCAGTTTCTGCTCAGCGACTCTGCGCTGTCGTGTGTTGTGAAGGCCGCCTTGGAGAACGCTTACCCGAATATCAGAGGCCGAATGCCCGTGACTGCTGAAGTGCTCCCCAACAGGAAGAGAACAGTCTTGCCTGGTGATTGTCGAGCGGTGTTCATTCATCCGTTGTCGCAGCGATTGCATGGTTTCCCCAATGTACCATTCCTGCAGCATATCAGGTAGACAACGTTAGCTGAGTTGCAAGAGTATGTACCGTGTACCTGGTGGATGGTGTTCTCATGTGAGATGATGGCATCTGTGTCGATGATCCGGCACGTCTTGCAGAGGTTGCTGTGGCAGGGTTGTGTGGTGTCATGGTCACTGTTCTCCTGAAGGCTGGGTGGTTTGCTGCAGACAATGGTCTGTTTGAGGTTGTGCGGTTGTTTGAGGACAAGAAGTGGGGGTGTGGGGATGCCCTTGGCGAGATGTTCGTCTTCATCAATGACATGTTGAAGGCTCCGGAGGAGATGCCGTAGCTCCTCCTCTCCAGGGAAGTACTGGACGACGAAGGGTACTCTGTCCACCATGTCCCGTGTTTGTCTTCTGTCTGTTGTGATCCTCCTCATCCGAGTAGATCCTGTGTATATGGACGGCTTGTCCGTAGGGGATGGCTTCTTTAATGTGTTGAGGGTGGAAGCTGGAGAAGTGGAGCACCGTGAGGTTATCCGTGGGCTTGCGGTATAGTGAGGTGCTGAGGTGACCATCCTTAATCCTTCAACACATTAAAGAAGCCATCCCCTACGGACAAGCCCTCCGTATACACAGGATCTGCTCAGGTGAGGAGGATCACAACAGACACCTCCAGACACTGAAAGGTGCCCTCATAAGAACAGGATATGGTGCTCTACTCATCGATCGACAGTTCCGATGCGCCACAGCGAAAAACTGCACCGACCTCCTCAGAAGACAAACACGGGACATGGTGGACAAAGTCCCTTCATCGTCCAGTACTTCCCCGGAGTGGAGAAGCTACGACATCTTCTCTGGAGCCTTCAACATGTCATTGATGAAGACGAACATCTCGCCAAGGCCATCCCCACACCCCCACTTCTTGCCTTCAAACAACCGCACAACCTCAAACAGACTATTGTCCACAGCAAACTACCCAGCCTTCAGGAGAACAGTGACCACGAGACCACACAACCCTGCCCCAGCAACCTCTGCAAGACGTGCCGGATCATCGACATGGATGCCATCATCTCACGTGAGAACACGGTACACGGAACACGGTACATACTCTTGCAACTCGGCCAACATTGTCTACCTGATACACTGCAGGAAATGATGTCCAGAGGCATGGTACATTGGGGAGACCATGCAGATGCTACGACAACGGATGAATGAATACCGCTCGACAATCACCAGGCAAGAGTGTTCTCTTCCTGTTCGGGAACACTTCAGCGGTCACGGGCATTCGGCCTTTGGTCTTCGGGTAAGCGTTCTCCAAGGCGGCCTTCACGACACACGACGGCACAGAGTCGCTGAGCAGAAACTGATAGCCAAGTTCCGCACACATGAGGACGGCCTCAACCGGGATATTGGGTTCATGTTACGCTATTTGTAATCCCCACAGCTTGCCTGGACCTGCAGAGTCTCACTGGCTGTCCTGTCTGGAGACAATACACATCTCTTTAGCCTGTCTTGCTGCTCTCTCCACTCACATTGTTTGTATCTTAAAGACTTGATTAGCTGTAAGTATTCGCATTCCATACATTTTTCAGGTAAATTGAGTTTGTGTCTTTATATGCCCTGTTTGTGAACAGAACTCCCACTCACGTGAAGAAGGGGCTTGGGGCTCCGAAAGCTTGTGTGGCTTTTGCTACCAAATAAACCTGTTGGACTTTAACCTGGTGTTGTTAAACTTCTTACTACAAATCCCACCCCAGGATCTGATGGCCAAGGAAGGTGTGTACATAATGTGGTCAAGTAGGTTGAGTGTGTCAACCTGCAATATCCTTCCAAACATGACAATGACTAGAGGTAAGACCGGGAGAGGCTCCTGGTCAACCATGCTTGATGTGGAGTGGCCCCCCCAAGCTATAAGCCCCGGGCAGCAGACTCATGACGAGTTCTGGGAATAATGAGCTATAGAAACAGACAAAAGTCTGTCTGTGTGCACCACTAGGTGTGGGAAGAGAATTGGAATTCTTGTCTGGTATTTACCAAACACACATATTTCCCACAACATGGTACTGGATTTTCCAGTCAGATCCAAATTGCTATTTAAATCAGTGTGATTAAATCCAGATGTTCTAATTGAACTTTTCCAAAATGAACCCGTTCTCTGTACATCACTCATTTTGTTTTCTGGAATCGCTGGTAAAATTAACCAAATAAAAATTTGTCATGGCTGCAGCTACGGCTATGATGATGCATAATTCAAGTAGTAGGGTTGACAACAAGTCTCTAAACCTAGTCAATGGCAATCATGGAAAGAGACTAAAAATAAACCCTGCATTTCATGTTACAGTGAGAGGCAAAGACTACGGAGTGATTCTCCCATGCCAATGCATTGCGTTTTTTGCGCAGAGGGCCGCAAGACTTTAGGGGCAGTCAAATCACGCGATTCGTACTGGGCGTATGGGACTCCGCGCAGTCAACTCTGGCGCGGAGCTGCCTAATTGATGCAGTAGCTAATTTAAATCTAGTATGAATCTCATTAGTGGGCTCTGGGCCCACTAACCTCTACCCCCACCGAACCACCCCCCTCCCCCCCCTCCCCACCCACACCACCAGGCGTGGTTCACTCCAGTGAGGTTACTATAGCTCCCTACGAACGGGGAGCTGGTGGTCTGGCACTGCTGGAGTGAAGAGGGGGGCAATCAAGGCTCTCCCGAGAGGGTCGGGCGCCAGGAGAAGGGGGCCCCTGGGCATTGCCAGCCTGGCATTGTAAGCCTTGACCCCCTGGCAGTGCCCAAGGGGCATCTTGCCAATGCCTAGGGGGCACCTTGGCACTGCCCACCAGGCAGAGAGCAGTGCCAAGGGGGCAGGGCCTGATGAGGGCAAGACCTCTGGGGGAGGGGGGGGGCAGCCTGCTGAAAGGGGAGGGAGGGGGGTTGGGGCGGGTCGGTAATGTGTGAGGTGGGGGATTTGGGACCGCCGGTGGAGGGGTGGGGGGGGAGGAGTGATCGACGCAGGCCAGGAGGAGGAGGGGTGTTCGAGGCTGGCCTGGACATGTCTAAGAGACCAGCAATTAGGCCGTGGGAGAGTTTAAGGGCTGGCAATACAGGGGTAGTGAGGCTGGCCAGCAACCGAGCTGCCACAATCGGGAGGCTGGCAGACAGGGGCCACTGCGCATGCACCGATTTCGGCACTGACAGATTGACGCATACACAGTGGCCCCTCAGCGCTACTCTGCCGGCCTCTCCAGCGGGAATAGGTGCCGCCCACTGGTTTGTCGAGTGAATGACATTAGGGAGTGTGGGAGATTCATTTTGAAACTTCTGCTGAAAACACCAGTGAGATTTACTCCAGTTTTTACACAAATTTGACACTTAGAATTTTTTGGGAGAATCCCACCCTACCTCTGTGTATCAAGGGTAGCAAAACCCTATACACATTCTTTATAACTAGTGAGTAGTCATATCAACAACATTTGTTCCCCCATCTTAATGCTTAATGGAGGCCTTGGAACCGAGGAACACAGGACCTAGGAGCAGGAGTAGGACATTCAGCTCTTAAAACCCACTCCACCATTCACTAAGACCATGGCTGATCTGATTATGATCTCAACTCCAATCTGCTGTCTGTTCCCCCATAACCCTTGACTCCTTTGTCTGTAAAAATCTGTCCAACTTTACCTTGAATAAATTCAATGACCCAGTTTCTACTATTTTCTAGGGAAGAGAATTTCATATGGTAACAACCCTTCGAGGGAAAAAGAATCTTCTCATTTCTGTCTTAAACAGTCGGCCTATTATTCTCAAGCTGTGTCCCCTGGTTCTACTCTCTGCCATATGTGAAAACATCGGTCGGAACTCCCACCCGCCACGGAATCGGAGTGGGCAAGAGTCTGACATTGGGAATCTTCGTTGACTTCGGGTGGGAATTTCCGGTCTGGCCCGAGCGAAGCCGTAAAATTCCACCCATCCGCTCAGTATCCACTTTATCAAATCCCCTCAGGACCTTATTTGTTTCAATAAGATCTCCTAATATGCTTCTAAACTCCAAAAGGTACAGACCCAACATGTTCATCCTTTCTTCATGGGGGTAGGCCTGGGTAGGATGCTCTCCAGAGAGGTGTTGCAACCTCGATGGGCTGAATGGACTCCTTCTGCACTGTTGGGATTCTGTGATTCCATGATTTTATGAAATACACATGCACGTTTCTCTCTTTTGGGTGGTTTGTTGCTGGTGATATCTGTGAGACACCATTATCCTTTTTCCATATCTTTCTACTGTTCCTCATTCAGTTATAATTCTGACAACCTTCCCTCGTGCTTCCCTCGCTGATCCAAATGCCTTGGGACAGTTTTCTATAATAAAGGCACAAACTAAATTTAGGTTGTTGTTGTCACTTTGATTCTTCTCAAACCTGGAGCTATCTAGTGTCCTCTGCACTGATACTTGGGTTTGGTTACTCAGTTTTATAAAGACCTTTGATGGCGCATCCTTTTCCTTTTCATGGCTCCTGCTCTTTTCAACACATATCCATCTTACTCTAAGTGCACTTTAGCAATGTTTCAAATAGATATTGTGTCTTTGAGGTTCAGATTCAAAGCCTCGTTCTTGGTGAGTTTGTTGATCTTGTCCAGGTTGGCACTAACACCGCCGCGAGAGGCTTCAATGTCGCTAAACTTAAGAGAGGGAGATAATAGAAGAGCCAGGATTTATGTTCCTGATCAGCCCTGGAATGTACTTGAGAGTAAATTATGATGATATATACAGGTAGAGTGACAAGAGGGGTGGCATGGTGGCACAATAGTTAGCACTGCTGCCTCACAGCGCTAGGGACTGGGTTCAATGCTGGCCTTGAATGTCTCTGTGTGGGGTTTGCACGTTCTCCCCATGTCTGCGTGGGTTTCCTCCAGGTGCTCCGGTTTCCTCTCACAGTCCAAAGATGTGTGGGTTAGGTTGATTGGACATGATAAATTGTTCCTTAAGGTGGTATTTTACGGCCTTGCTCGTCCCAAAACCGGAAAATCTTGCCTGAGGTCAACGGACCTTCCCATTGTCTGCCCCTCACCCGCTCCGATTCCCCTGACGGGCAGGATGGTAACATTTCGGCCTTAGTTCCAGGGGGATTAGCAGGGTAAATGTTTGGAGTTACAGGGATAGAGCCTGGGCGAGATTGTTGTTGGTGCAGACTCGATGGGCTGAATGGCCTCCTTCTGCACTGTAGGGATTTTATGATTCTATGATTCTATGACATTGAGCTAACTTGAATGGCTGACCATATACAGAGTTAGACTCATTGCCTACAGGGGAAAATTGGGGGGTCCGGGGGGGTGGAAACTGTTGAACTAAAAAGAAATATACATAAAAGAAACATCTGGTGGCAAGATAAATTGAACTCCATCAGCCGGCATTGTATTCTGAGCATTTCTATTTCGCCAAAACTCAGAAGTATGGGCAGAAAGGTAACAATGCACACAATGCCATCAATGTACCTCTCGAGGTTAAAATAAATATAGCAGTCAGCTAAAACATTTAAATTGTCAACATGGAGCAGCCCTTCAATGCACCACTAATGCTTATATACATTTTATCCCATTTTCTTGTCACACTAGTCAAATGCAAGCCTTCACAGTGCCCTCTAAATGGGCAACATAATCAAGAATCTCCAAAAAACTACAGTTGCAGTCATTGGAAAATATATGACTGACTTATTTTTGCAGTGATTTTAATGGTTGAATGACTATATTGGCGCGAATCACTGTTATTGTCACTTCAGGTTTATTGTTATTTCTCTGAACGGGCAAATTAAAAGTTATAACAGCGCTCCACTTTGCCAATGCTGTTTTGAGTACAAAATTGCTAGCCTTTGCTGTCTTCCCAAACAAGTGCCATTTTGGTTTCAGCAAGTATTCATCACAAAATGAAAGTTTCCACTCAAAAGACGTCCCCACTGTACCCTCGCAGTGTATCAGATTCAACACCCTTATGTTGAAATTGTGACTCACTGTCTTACCTCCCACTCTCTAATTCCTTGCCAGCACCTCAAAATGAATAGCACTTCCTAGTGGCTTTTAATTTTCCCTTTTTCATCCAATCTATAGATGCTGAAAACTTAAACTCTGTGTCACCTAACACCTTTCCCCCTGACTGTGCAGTGTTTACTCCCCCTCAGAGGTGATTTGCATTGTGAGGGTGTTCAGTCTTTCACCTAGCATCCTTAATTTTTTTTTTTAAAGTTGCACAACAATGTTCTTCCTGGCAGTGCACCGCTGTTGCATCATCAATATCTTTAACTCAGATGACAGCAATGTTTTATTCAGGAATGCGGTGTGGTTCAGAATTGTGGGATTCTAACGTAACCTTAGTGAATAATATTTACCAGAAGGTGGTCATTTCTGAAACAGTCAGCAAGGGCGGTGAGGGGCACAGCCCTGATGACTACCTACCACTTCCAGATGTTTGGGAACAGAAAGGCCATCAACTGGCCACTGGGGTTTTTTACTTTTAACTGTCGGTAACCTATCCAGTCCCTGCTGATGATCCATTTTCATATGGCTGTGGGAGAAACAACTGATGAAACGCCACCTGACATTTTGCCCATTCTCCTGTGTCAGTTGCTGATTCATAGGCCACACGCAAGAAGAGTAGCTTCGGCTTGATTAACTAACCTCGCTGTGTTGGAGCAGACAGACATAGATCCTGAGTCCCTTTCAGGCTGCGCAGGGAGAGTAAGACATGGTATGCTACACCCCAATAGCAAAAAATAGCAGCACAATAAAGATAACGGCAACTTTGTTCACGGTGTGGAGTTATTGGCGTGCTGCTGCCTGAGCCTGAAGCTGGAACACTAAAGACGCAACGGTGATGACTAATGCATTTTTTTTTTAAAAGGACTACAACTGTCATTTTTGAGAACTAAAATAGCTATTTGACTTTTGCTAACAAGCTGCTCACAAGCTAACCTGTCATTACAAGTAACATTATATTGAAACTCAGTATAATTAAAGATTGATGTCACATAACCTCCCCCCCCCCCGACTCCCATAAAGATTGCACAAGTGAGACTTGATGCTGTGGAAAACTTTTAATTGAAACACCGCTTTGGTGAACAAAAAACCTCCTTTTATTGAAAGGCCGCAATTCCCACTTTTATTAAAGAAAAAGCAGGAGAATGCCTATGTTTTCGATAATTAGCCACTCATTAATGAAATTAAATCCACGATCCCCACAATTTTTATTGAAGACTCATTAATTATGAAGAAAACCAGACATTCTCCTGCTTTTTGTTAAAAGATGAAGTTCCAATCACTATCGAGCCACAGTGAACAAAATCAAATTCCATTTTCACTACATGGGATGACTGAATTACATGTGGAAAAGAGTCCGATTGGGACAAACATTGGACTGTCTGACATAAAGGCAAAATGCTGCGGAAGCTGGAATCTGAAACAAAAACAGAAAATGTTGGAAAATCTCAGCAGGTCTGACAGCATCTGTGCAGAGAGAACAGAGAATGTATCTGGCTCTGAACTCTGACAAACGGACATCCAGACTCAAAACCTTGGTCCTATTCTCTCTCCCCAGATGCTGTCAGATTTGCTGTGACTTTCTTACACCTGTTTAACGCTGTTGATTATGCGATTTTTCCTGATGTGCATGTGTAGCAAGAGGACGTCACCAGAAAGGTAAGTAAAATTTGTTTTTAAGTATGCTCCCCCTCCCCGCCCTCACAAAATCCCACCTTTCATAGAATTCCTACAGTGCAGAAGGAGGCCATTCGGCCCATCGAGTGTGCACTGAC
Source organism: Mustelus asterias (assembly GCF_964213995.1). Classification (NCBI taxonomy): domain Eukaryota; kingdom Metazoa; phylum Chordata; class Chondrichthyes; order Carcharhiniformes; family Triakidae; genus Mustelus; species Mustelus asterias. The sequence goes on along the minus strand of NC_135814.1, from coordinate 23,572,672 downwards.
CACAAACCCACCCAGGCCCTATCCCCAAAACTCAATGCTCATCCTCCTAACACGAAGGGGCAATTTAGCATGGCCAATCCACCTAATCCACACACCTTTGGACTGTGGGAGGAAACCGGAGCACCCAGAGGAAACCCAGGCAGAGACTGGGAGAATGTGCAAACTCCACACAGACAATGATCAAAGTCGGGAATCGAACCCAGGTCCCTGGCACTGTGAGGCAGCAGTGCTAAACACTGTGCCACCCATTGTGATTCACTTCCCAGCATTTTACAGAGGGCCATTGCTGGTGAGTTAGATGTCTCAAAACTGGGTCCATTGGCATGGTGAGCTGTAGGTGTGACTGGGTCAATGGACCCAGTTTTGAGACATCTAACATCTAGATTTCAATCAAGCCGCACCTTGTAAATAAAGCTGCATTGTTTTATTTAAGTAACCCAAGTTGTGGCGCCTCAGAAATTATTTTTCCTTGTTGTCAGATCCGTCAGAAACAATTTGCACGTGCACAAGAAGGAAAAACTGGCGACCAGATTAGTTTTAAGCCGGAATTAACCAGATTCTGAAGCTTTTCTTTTAAACAGCGACTTTGGTATGAAATGGGACATTGACGTCGGGAAGACGAGAGAAAAAACATCAGCCCCTCAATTTGAAACAGGTCGAGAAACCTTGCCATGCGATAAAATATCTCTCAAGAGCAGAGAAAACTGCAAGAAGCAAAACTGAGCCTTGAAAAAGAAGAACAGAAAAATGCTGGAAAATTTCAGTAGGTCTGACAGCATCTGTGAAAAGAGTGTAGAGCCAACATTTTGAGTCTGGATGAGCCTCCTTCAGACTTCAAAACAGTTATCTAGGTCACGTAATAGATAAGGGTGGCCTCCACAATGAACCTAAAAAAACGACAGCGATCCTAGATGCGCCAAGACCACTGAATGTGTCACAGTTACAATCGTTTTTAGGACTAATCAATTATTACAGGAAGTGCGTCCAAGCCTTGCAACACTACTAAAGCTACTTCATACCTTATTGTGTGCTAACCAACAATGGAATTGGACAATGGAGTTGAAAGTGCGTACAAAGGAGATAAAAACATGCTCAAGCAATCCGTGGTCCACTTTAACCCAGAGTTCAAAATTCAACTAACATGTGATGCACTGCAGTATGAGGTGGGTGCTGTTGTACCTCACATCATGGTAACTGGGGAGGAGTCACTAGTAGTGTTCACCTCATGACCATTTTCAAGCACAGAACAAAATTATGCACAACTTGAGAAAGAAGTGCTCTGCATAATTTTTGGCATTAAACAAATTCACCAGGACCTGTTCGGCAGATGATTTACTTTGCTGACCGACCACAGGCTGTTGATGACGATTTTTGGTCCAGACCAGTGAATTTCATCATTAGCCACAGGTCATCTACAAAGATGGGTGTTAATATTATCACCGCATAATTATGAAATCAAGTATCGGAGATCAGAACAGCATTCCAATGCCTTACCGAGATTACCACTTCAGGATAAAACCAGATCACAAGACAGCTACATCAACATATTATGCTTCTCCCAGGTTGAGGATGTCCCAGTAACATTGTCTCAGGTGCAAAGGCACAAAGGAATGATGCGGTAGTGGGGAGGGTCATGGATAGGGTTTTAAGAGGAACATCATTCGACAAACAAAAGAAGAATCCTGAATTCTTATGTAATGAGGGAACTTGAATTAACTGGCCAAAATTGAGTATTGCTATGGGGGATCAGGATGATCATCCCTCCATGCTTCTGATGCCAGATCCTAGATCAACTGCATGAAGGTCATCCAGGGATAGTGTGGATTAAGGAGCTTGCATGAAGTTACTTTTGGTGGCCGGGACTTGACTCACAAGTAGAAGAAAAAGTGGAGCAATGCCAATCATGTGCTAGAACATGGAATACTCCACCTCTACAACCTGCTCACCCATGAGAGTGGCCAAAACAAGCTTGGCAGAGGATGCATATCAACTTTGTAGGGCACATTGAAGGCTACATGTTTCCTGTCCTAGTGGATATGCATTCAAAGTGGCCCAAAGTCAGGATGGTGAAATCCACCACAACGGAAAGAACCAGAGTAGAGTTGGATGAATTGTTTGCAAGATTTGGACAGCCCAAAGAACGAGTCAGTGATAATAGGACACAATTCACAACCCAGGAATTTGTGGATTACCTTACGAAAAATGGTATACAGCACATGGGGACTGCCCCATAGCATCTGTGTACTACTGGATTGATGAGGAGGCTAATACATTCAATGAAACATGCCAGAAAAGAGTCAATAGACAAAGGTTCACTATCCAGGCCAGTAAACAGCTTTCTCATGTCTATGAGAAGACACATGCCACCACACAAAATTCACTGGCAATGTTGTTCCTGAGAAGGAACTAAGTTCAATCTACTCACACCACCTGACACTACTGCAATAGGAGAGCAACAACAACAAGCACAAGTTACTCACCATGAACGAACTTCAAAACTGAGGAGTTGTAAACAAGAAGAAAGGACTTCAGCAAAAAACTACTCTCCAAGTGAGAAATGGGTACCTGCAATCATTCTAGCTAAAACAGGTCCAATTTCTTATACAGTGCAATTTGATGATGAGAGAATATAGCAGAGACAGTATCAGAAACATTACATCAGGCACCTAAGGTTGTGAAATCTCTGAACTGCAGATTACTACAGAACAAAGTTCAGATTCTACTCCAGTAGAACAACCCACCTCTGGAAGCTGACGTTGAAGCAACTTCACAATATGAAGTATCAGATACCCGTGAGGAACAAGCTACCGAGGATGTCAAAGATCACACTCTGGAGTGTCCTATCTTACCAAAACGAAATCAAGGTTCACCAGAAAGACACTCATCTTAATTGTACATATGTAGATAATAATACTTGAAAATGTAACTGATGTCCATAGTGGATAATTATTAATGTGTAAAAGTTTGTTGTCGTACTACTGAAGGAGGAGGGATGTTATGTATTGTAAAACAATGTACCTCTGTGTGATTAGTCACATAAAATCCGAGAATCAAAGAATCCCTACAGTGCAGAAGGAGGCCATTCGGCCCATCGAGCCTGCATTGACAACAGTCCCACCCAGGTCCTATCCTCGTAACCTCACATATATACCCAGCTAGTCTCTCTGACACTAACGGACAATTTAGCATGGCCAAACAACCTAACCCGTCTTTGCAGTGTGGGAGGAAACCAAAGCACCTGAAGGAATCCCATGCAGACACGGGGAGAATGTGCAAACTCCACAGACAATGACCCAAGCCGGGAATTGAACCTGGGTTCCTCGGGCTGTGAGGCAGCACTGTGCCACTGTGCTGCCCCATGATCCGCTGTGATACCAGTGAAGGCATCCATGGGCTTTTCTCTCTCTTCCATGTTGGATTTCAATCAGGCAATATCTTATGAATAAAGCTGCGTTGGCTTGTTTAAGTAACCCACGGTGTGGCACCTCAGGAATCCTTTTTCCTTGTTGTCCAATCAGTCAGAAACAATTGCACGTACACAACAAGAATACACATATATTTCAAAAAAATCCTGAAAGGGGAAAGAACAAAACCCTTTGATCAATAAATTCTGTATTTTATCAGTGACATTCTCAATATTCTGTTTTGAGAGTGAGTAATGAGGATAATTTCTCCAGGAATAAAGAATGCCATTGCTTCCCTTCACATCGCGTGATACTCTGGCAGAATTATCGAACCAAAATACAAAGTTCCTTTCAGAAAGTTGTTTAGGGCCCAAAGTGGTAGTAATTCTTTACCAGTGTATTACTATTTTGACAGAAAATGCTGGAAAATCTCAGCAGGTCTGACAGCATCTGTGGAGAGAAAATAGAGTCAATGTTTCGAGTCTAGATGACCCTTCGTCAGACCTGCTGAGATTTTCCAGCATTTTCTGACTTTCTTTCAGATTCCAGCATTCGCAGTATTTTGCTTTTATATTTCCATTTTGATTTTAGTTGCATCAAGGAAGGTGTGCTTCAAAAAACGAGTGGAATAATCTTGGAAGGCTGCAAGGCTGGAGAAGGTTCCAGAGATGGGGAGCGGTGAAGCCAGGGAGTGATTTAGAAACCAGGATACAAATTTTAAAATTGAAACGTTGCTTGACTTGAAGTCAGTGTAAGACCACATAGACATGGGTGAGGAGGTCTTGTCGTACGTTAGAAAATGTTTGGTTGGAAGTTCAGCTTGGGATCAAAGAGGGCATTGGGATTACAAACCATTTAATTCAACCTCCGAGAATCACTGTGCTATTGAGAAAAATCATCATCGAAGAATCATGGAATCATCATAGAATCCCGACAGTGCAATGGGAATTAGGGGGGAAGGAGGTGCTTTTTGTTTTTCGTTTGCTTTTTAAATCTTCAGAGAATGGTCTTGCCTTGCTGGAGCAATCGAAGCCATGAGGTAGAGACCTGTTTGGTAAGCAGTAGGTAAGGTTGGGTCAGTATTTGCTATTTTTATTGTTTATAGCTTGTAAGGTGTTTTCCAGTTTATAAGGGCTATATTCGGTAGTAATGAGGACCAGGAAAGAAGGGCCCTAAAGTAATTGATATTATTTGATATTAAGTTTCTTCCAAAGATTTAATTTAAAGGAACTGGTGGTGGCAGGAGAGCTAAAAGCGGTGGTGTGCTCCTCCTGCACTATGTGGGAAGCTGGGAACATTTCCAGTGCCCGGGCCAGTGTGTGTACAGGAAGTGTCTCCAACTGCAGCTCCTGGAAGCCCACATTTTGGAGCTGGAGCGGTAGCTGGAGAGACAGTGGAGCATCTATGAGGTGAAGAGTATCATGGATAGCACATTTAGAGATGCGATCACACGCAGGCTCAGACTCCACAGGAAGGAAGGGTATGAAAAACAGAAATACCACTTTGGAAAATGTCGAGGGGACTGGCCTCTCAGGAAAACAGCAAGAGCCCAATTCATTGCACCATGATTGGCTCTGCTGCACAGGGGAGGAGTAAAAAGTGTGAGGAGCCAGACACAATACTCCAGGAAGGTATGTTGCCTCACTGGTGCTAGGGTGAAGGATGTCTTGAAGTGGCTATAGGACATTCTGAAGCAGGAGGGCAAACAGCCAATGGTCGTGGTACACATTGGTACAAACTACATAGGTTAAAAAAGGGATGAGGTCCTAAAAGCACCAGTTTAATTTTAAAAGTTTATTTATTAGTGTCACAAGTAGGTTTGCATCAGCACTGCAATGAAGTTACTGTAAAAATCACCTGGTCGTCACACTCTGGCACCTGTTCTGGGACACAGAGGGAGAATTTAGCATGGCCAATGCACCTAACCAGCACATTTTTCGGACTGTGTGAGGAAACCAGAGCAACCGGAGGAAACCCACGTAGACATGAGGAGAACGTGCAGACTCTGCAGAGACAGTGACCCAAGTCGGAAATTGAACCCAGGTCTCGGGCACTGTGAGGCAGCAGTGCTAACCACTGTGCCCCCCCGTGCCACCCTCTTCAATATAGGGAGTTAGGAAGTAAGTTGAAAAGTATAACCTTGAAAGTAGTGATCTCAAGATTGCTACCAGTGCCACGTGCTAGTCAGAGAAGAAATAGTAGGATATATCGGATGAAAATGTGACTGAAGAGATGGTGTAAGGAGGAGGGTTTCAGATTCCTGGGGCATTAGCCCCAGTTCTGGGTGAGGTGGGACCAGAACAGACTGGATGGGTTACACCTAGGCAGAACCAGGACTGGTGTCCGAGGGGGAGTGTTTGCCAGACTGGTGTGGGAGGGTTTAAACTAAAATGGCACAGGGGATGGGCACCTATGCAAAGAGTCAGAGGAGGGGGAACGAAGGACAAGAATAAAAGACAGTAAGTGGAATAAGAAAAGTGAGTGGCAGAAATCAAGGGCCTGAATCAAACAGAGCTACGGTGGAAAATGGTGAGAATGGGACAAGTGATGTTAAGAAGACAAGTCTTAAGGTTTTGTGCCTTAACATGCGGAGCATTCCAAATAAAGTGGATGAATTAACCATGCACATAGATGTCAACGGAACGTTGTAGATGGGGTTATGGAGACATGGCTACTCGGTGACCAGGGATGGGAAATAAACATTCAAGGGTATTCATTATTTTGGAAGGACCGACAAAAAAGCAAAGGTGGTGGAGTTGCATTGCTGGTTAAGTGGAAATTGATGTCACAGTAAGGAAAGATATTGAGTGATATTCTCTGGCCTCCCAGCCGCGTGTTTCCTGGCAGTGGAAGGCAGAGTGCTGTTTACCAGCGGCAGGATTCTCTGATCCCACCACTGTCAATGGGATTTCCCATTGATGCCATTCCCATGCCACCACGAAACCCCTAGGTGAGGGTGTGCCCATGGCATGATGACACAGTGGTTAGCACTACTGTCTCGCAGCGCTAGGAATCCGGGTTCAACGCTAGCCTTGCATCACTGTCTGTGTGGAATCTGCATGTTTCTCCCCGTGTCTGCATGGGTTTCCTCCCGCAGTCCAAAACATGTGCTGATTGGGTGCATTGGCCATGCTCAATTCTCTCTCAGTGTACCCGAACTGGCTCCTAGTGACTGGGGGATTTTCACAGTAACGTCATTGCAGTGTTAATGTAAGCCTACTTGTGATTAATAGATAAACTTTGTGCTGGAGAATCCCGCTAGTGTGAACAGCTGGAGAATTCCAGCCCTTAGCTCCAACAATGTGGAATCTGTATAGGTAAAGCTGAGGAACACCAAGTGGAAAAAAACATTAATGGGGGTTTTACATAGATCCCCAAGCTGTGGTGGTGATGACATTTAGAAGGAAATTAGAGACTCATGCAAGAAACATCTGTAATAATGGGTGACTTTAATCTGCATATAGATTGGGCAAATCAAATTAGTCACAATGCTGTAAAAGAGGAATTCCTGAAGTGTATACGGGAGGATTTTCTGGACCACGAACTAGACAACAGGCTATCCTATACTGAGTATTGTGTCATGAGAAAGGAATAATTGGCAATCTAGTTATGTGAGACCTCATGGGGATGAGTGACCATAACATGGTAGAATTCTTCATCATGATGGAGAGTGAAGTAATTGATTCTGATACTCGGGTCCTGAATCTTAATAAAGCTGACTATGATGGTGTGAAACATGAGTTGGCTATGATGTATTGGGAAATGTTAATAAAAGGGATGATGGTGGATAGGCAATGGCAAACATTCAAAGAGCACATGGGTAAACTGCAACAATTGCTTATTCCTGTCTGGCATAAAAGTAAAATTGGAAAGCTGGTCAAACCATGGCTCAGTAAGAAGTCTCACAACACCAGGTTAAAGTCCAACAGGTTTATTTGGTAGCAAAAGCCACTAGCTTTCGGAGCGCTGCTCCTTCGTCAGGTAAGTGGGAGTTCTGTTCACAAACTGTCGATCGATGAGTCGAGCGCCATATCCTGTTCTTACGAGGGCATCTTTCAGCGTCTGGAGGTGTCTGTTGCGATCCTCCTCATCTGAGCAGATCCTGTGTATACGGAGGGCTTGTCCATAGGGGATGGCTTCTTTAACGTGTTTAGGGTGGAAGCTGGAGAAGTGGAGCATTGTGAGGTTGTCCGTGGGCTTGTGGTACCGTGAAGTGCTGAGGTGACCGTCCTTGATGGAGATGCGTGTGTCCAAGAATGTAACCGATTCCGGAGAGTAGTCCATGGTGAGTCTGATGGTGGGATGGAAGCTGATGTCATCATATAGTTGTTTCAGTGATTGTTCACCATGAGTCCAAAGGAAGAAAATGTCATCGATGTATCTAGTGTATAGCATCGGTTGAAGGTCCTGTGCGATGAAGAGGTCTTGTTCTTAGAGGTATTATTAGATCCAAAGAAAAGGTATACAAATTGGCTAAAAAAACAATAGACCTGAGGATTGGGAGCAGTTTAAAATTCAGCAAAGGAGGACCAATGGACTGATTAAGAAGGGGAAAATAGAGTATGAGAGTAAGCTTGCAGGGAACATAAAAACTGACTGTAAAAGTTTTCATAGGTATGTGAAGAGAAAAAGATTGGTGAAGACAAATGTCGGCCCCTTACAGTCAGAAACATGAGAATTTATAATGGTGAACAAAGAAGTGGCTGACTAAGTAAATGCATGCTTTGGCTCTGTCTTCACAAAGGAGGACACAAATAACATACCAGAAATGTTGGGGAACACAGAGTTTAGTGCAAGGGAGGAATTAAAGGAAATCAGTTTTAGTGGAGAAATGGTGTTGGGGAAATTGAAGGCCAATAAATCCACAGGACCCGATAATCTACATCCTAGAGTACTTCAGGAAGTGGCCCTAGATGTTGTGGATATATTGGGTGGTCATCTTCTAAGACTTGAGAGACTCTGGAACCGTTGCTACTATTAGGGGGATAGGTAATGTCACTCCACTATTTAAAAAGGGAGGTAGAGAAAAAACAGTCAGCCAGATGTCAGTAGTGGGGAAAATTCTGGAATCCATTATCAAAGATTTTATGGGAGAGAACTTGGAAAACAGTGGTAGAATCTGTGTCAGCATGGATTTACGAAAGCGAAATCATGCTTGACAAATTAGCTAGAACTCTTCATGGGTGTAACTAGTGGAATTGTTGAGGGACAGCCAATGGATATTGTTTATTTGGACTTCCAGAAGGCTTTTGACAAAGACCCACATAAGAGATTAGCGTGTAAAATTGCAGTGCATAGATGGATAGAAAACAGGTTGGCAGATGGGAAACAGAACGGGAATAAACAGGCCTTTTTCTGAATCTCCTTATCTGAGGAAGGATGTTCTTGCTGTAGAGGGACTGCGATGAAGGTTTTCCAGACTGATTCCTGGAATGGTGGGACTGATATATGAGGAGAAATTGAGTCAGTTAGGACTATATTCGCTGGAATGAGGGGGATCTCATAGAAGTATATAAAATTCTAACAGAACTAAACAGGGTAGATGCAGGAAGGATATTTCCAATCGCGTGAGTGCTTAGAACCGTGGGTCATAGTCTAATGATACGGGTTAAACCTTTTAGGTCTGAGACGAGGAGAAATTTCTTCACCCAGAGATTGGAATTCATTGCCACAGAAAGCAGTTGAGGCCGAAACATATATTTTCAAGAAGGAGATAGTTATAGCTCTTAAGGTGAAGAGGATCAAAGGATATGGGGCTGAAGGCTGGATCAGAATATTGAGTTGTTTGATGAGCCATGATCATAATGAATAGCAGGTTGGAAGAGCCAAATGGCCTACTCCTGTCCCTATTTTCTATGTTTTGACGAGTGCCAATACCTCTGTGGTGTTGGAGAAGGGTCCTCCTCCATTGCCGTGGTGGGGAAGGTGTCTATTTTCATAGATTGGGGCACTCTTTGATGATGGCCCCCCGATCTCTGTGGAGTAGTCCTATAAGGGCCCACCCTGACAGACTGATAGTGCAAACCAACCCCCATCCCCATTCTTTTGACAGAGTGTCAGAAGATCTGGTCAGAAAGCTTGGCAGTGTTTCTGAAGAGAAACACACCGGTTTTCAGTCAGAACCTGACACCTTGCCATTTTTTTGGAAAATTCCACCCCACATCAATGTTGTATGGTGTGCTGGATTACACCAGAATAAAAACGTGCATCCTTCACAAGTCAGCAACATGACCTTTGATCTACAAAGCTCAACAGGTCAGCAGTGTAGGCTCAAACGGCCAAACTGCCTATTTTTCCTCCTATTTCTCATGTTCTTAACTCGCTTTAGGTATCGCAATGTGTATCCCCCTGCCGGTCCTTATTGACATCCATACAAAACACTTCCCAGAAATCCATTGGATCAATATTGGGATTGGAAGCGATGGCTGGGGTTTGTCTCCCTCGCCCTGTGGCAATGAGATCAATGGTATTGCCTCTAATTATCAGCCTGAATAAGACTGCCTGATTCAGTATCAGCCAGGTCTGGACCTGAAACATTTCTAGCCGAGCTTATCCCCATACAGGACAGTGCATTTAATAATGGAGCCATCGAGAGCAATTTAACGATATATGAAACATGAAAGGTTATTGAGCTATTTTGATTTCACAGAGGAGCACCAACTTTGATGCTTCCTACAGTAATTAGATTTCAAGATGTATTCAGCTATCATGATTCTTCTGTCCTTGAGACAACACTACAATAAGTGTGGAGTTCGGTGTGGGCAGTTCATGAACTTTGAGGAGTGTGTGGGAGTGAATGCATGGGAAATGTGTGGGGAATATGTATCATGCTCTTAAAGTTTATTTATTAGTCACAAGTAGGGCTTACATTAACACTGCAATGAAGTTACTGTGAAACTCCCCTAGTCGCCACACTTCGGCGCCTGTTCGGGTCAATGCACCTAACCAGCACCTCTTTCAGACTGTGGGAGGAAACCGGAACACCTGGAAGAAACCCACGCAGACATGGGGAGAATGTGCAAACTCCACACATACAGTGACCCAAGCCGGGAATTGAACCCGGGTCCCTGGTGCTGTGAGGCAGCAGTGCTAACCACTGTGCCAACATGTTGCCCCTCTTTATAATGAGTAGGAAATATGCGGAGAGCTGGGCGCATCAGAAGTGTGTTGTGTGCACTTCTGTGCAGAGTGTGAGGAGCATATGAGTGGCACAGTGGTTAGCACTGCTGCCTCACAGCACCAGGGACCTGGGTTCGATTCCTGCCTTGGGTGACTGTGCGGATTTTTCACATTCTCCCCCGTGTCTGTATGGGTTTTCTCTGGGTGCTCTGGCTTCCTCCCAAAGTCCAAAGATATGAAGGTTAGGTGCATTGGCCATGCTACAAATTGCCCTTTAGAGTCCAAAGATATGCAGGTTAGGTGGATTAGCCATGGTAATTGCATGGGATAACAGGGAGAGGGTGGGGGTGAGCCAGAGTAAGGTGCTCTTTCAGGAAGTCAGTGCAGACTCGATGGGCCGAATGGCATTCTTCTGCTCTTAAGGCAGTCTATGGAGGAGAGGGTTGAGTGTGAGGACTGCAGTATGAGTAGAGGGCAGAGTGTGAGTGGAGGGCAGAGTGTGAGGAATACAGTGTGAATTATTTGTGCAGTGAGACTACCCTTGACTACACCCTCGACCACCCTTCCATCTACCGCCCATCCCTCTACGAACCCCCATCCCTCTGACTATCCCACCGAACCATCGACAGCCCAATGACTCCCCTGACCAGCCAACCCCCTTGCTCCTCCCCTTGACCCATCCTAACCACTTTCTCACCGTGGGGGGATTTTCCAATCCTGTCGTGTAACCCTCCAGGGTGATTTAGACAGGCCAGCCAATCGTCCATTTATATAGATGGGCAGGGCTGGAAAATCCCGCTCATTGTTTGAAAAGTATATCGATGGGTGGTGTGCGGACACCCAACTTTACATTCAACATTCCCAGTTTTACAACAGAAACTTCTTCAAATGTAAAATGTGCCTTTATCTTATCATTCATATTAAGTAACATTGTCGTATACAGGAAAATAATTGGCGCGGAATCAAACCTTCCTTTTAAGTGCATGTTTCTTATCAACAGGATGCCTATTAACTTGCCTGCTATGTCCTGGATATCATGAGGTTTAGTGAACTCTGCATTTCCCCGGAATGGCAGTATATGTCCCGGCTTTCAGTATGTTATCCTGTCGTTCCTGACATGTACATGATACTGAACAGAATTATATCCCATTTTCTCACTGCTGTATTGGCTAAATGACAAGGCAAACATTAAGTCTCAACCCTCAAACTTGCCACTTGTTTGATCAAGTTGACAGTTTCACTGAGTCCACTGGACAGACTTTCACAAGCGTTTTATTACAGCTACCCAGTCCTCCGTGCCACTCTGTCAGGTAACTTTACTGGGGGGAGGTGGGGGAAACTAAAGATGCTCATGGCTGTAATCCTCCTGCTACGTTCGTTCTTCTCGTTTCCTGACAGCAAATAAGATATGAAAAATATTCAAGCACTGAAAGCTTAATGATTCGAAGAAAAAAAAACCCTTCTGGGAAAAACACTGCAGTTCGCACAAGAGCCTGACCTTTAACCCTCGCCCACGTAAGATCCCAGGTGCCCTCATCATTTAAATTACCCTGTGTGGTACTGGGGGGCGGGGGGCGGGGAGGGGAATGAAAACCCCCCGATGTGAAAATAAACAAAAAAACAACTTCTTTCACGAGTATTCATGTGATAGATAAAAAAAGCAGAACATCATTTTTGTTTTAAATGAACATTAAAGTGATGTCAGAAGGATGTGGAGTTTTACTGCGTTTCCCGAGGACTGCGAAGAACTCTCATAAATATCTGCTAAAAAAATCTCGCAACTACTTAAAAACAAAAGCCTTGAGGACTGTAATTAGTTCAAAAACTCAGCCAAAGTAAACACCACAAAAACGAATAAGGCAACTTTCTTTTATGTCTCGATTTCCTCACTTTCCTGTTGAGATTTACTCTGGTTTTTCAAATTCTTAGGCGGAGATGCATTTGCCAGAGTTTGGGGGGGGGGGGGGGAAATGCATGCATGTTATTTGCTCTGCTTAAAACATGTGGAGTTTTGTGGAGGATAGAGTTTTTAATGCTTTAGCAGAAGGTAATATGGTTTCCCACACATGTAACTGAATACTTCATCACAGCAAAAAAAAGGTGTCCGCAGTTTATTTGCTTTAGTCGAAGTAGATTTGCCTCACGGTTAGTTGTGGTCTAGCACTAAGAGACACACCTAAACTGCAAGGCTCCCCAGTGGCCCATGTTAGCTGTTCATATATTGTGGTACTTGGAGCCGAACCAAGGATTAGGTGTTCCTGTGCTGCTTTTGGCCCACTTTGCTGAGGATGTCATGGGAATAGTGTGCGCACTTTTCCTGCAGGCCACATATCATCAGGGTACATAACCACCGGGAGACAGGAGTTGCACAGAGGTATACATTAAACTAAGTGGAACATGCAACTAGAGAGAATGTGGGAGGAAACCCGGGACCATGGTGACAGGAGACAGGGAACAATGAACTCATTGTAAATCGCTGAGCTGACAGATGTCAGATTAGAGCTCCATCTACTGGTCGGTGATATAACGCAGACATCTGAAACTGATCTCGAACTGTTAGGATGACATTAGTAAAGAGTCAGGGTCCTAATACATAGTGACACATTTCTTTTACGTTGTAGAAAGCTGTCATAAATCATAATTTAACTATTACCGAGCTGATTGTGGGGACGGTGGTGGGGCGGGTGGGTGCAGAGAAAGTGGGCACTTCTGTTTGTTTATTTATCATTGCCACAAGTAGGCTTACATTAACACCGCAATGAAGTTACTGTGAAAATCCCCTAGTTGCCACCTTCCGGTGCCTGTTCGGGTACACATGACATCCTCAGCAAAGTGGGCGTGGCCAATGAACCTAACCATCACGTCTTTCGGACTGAGGGAGGAAACTGGAGCACCCGGAGGAAACCCACGCAGACACGGGGAGAACGTGCACAATCCGCACAGACAGTGACCCAAGCCAGGAATCGAACCCGGGTCCCCGGCCCTGTGAGGCAGCAGCACTAACCACTGTGCCACCGTGCCGCCCCCTTTCTGTACAAAGTATAGGAATTCTCACAGGCCGCTCAACGAATCTGCAAACAATTAGCAGAACCGTCAAAAGTCGGGTTTCTCATGGAAGCCGCTAAAAATAATGTGCAACTCATCGATGAGCTAACAACAATCTGCACCAAAAAAACTTCTAAAACTCTGCATGCCACACGAGTCTCAAGTTGCCTTCGTGCGCTGGACTGAATATACTTTGTATCACTGATTAGGGCTTGGATTTAACATTTTGCTGATTGAGTTTTTTTTTAAAAAGAGCTCGGGTATTGTGTCTCTCCAGTGAAAGTTTGTTTGGGTACATTTGATACTGTGATTTTGGCTTTGAGCAATTGCGTATAATCCCAATCAATGTTAAAAGTGAAACAGATTGACCCTCTAGGCATGGTGCGTTAACATACTAGCTAACAGTGCCAGCCAGTGGCTCTCAACCGTATCTCTTGCTCAGCAAAGTTCTTAGCTCAGCAAGGGTATTCGGGAAAGTGCCAAGAAGCGGTAAGGTTCTTTCTGTCAGGCAGGAGCAGAAGCTGAGCCATTTGCTTTGCTCTCCAGCGCCTCTCAGTGGCTAGAGCTTTGAATGGGCCTCCAAGTTGTCCCTGGAGTTGGAGTAGTGCATGTGGCGAAAGGTGTAGCAAATCAAAAAGTACCTTGAGATACAAAGTGGGATTTTAAAAAAAAATTTAGTTGCGGGATGTGACCCTCTGCCGTGGTGGGAGACAGTGGGTGCAGTGGGATTGTCACTGTACTAGTCCAGTGACAAACCCGAAGAGCCAGGGTAATGATCTGGTAACCTGGGTTCGAATCCCACCACAGCAGATGGTAAAATTTGAATTAATAAAGAAAAAACCTTGAATCAAAAGTCTAATGATGACCATGGATTGTTTTAAATATCCACCTGTTTAACTAATGTCCTTTAGGGAAGGAAATCTGCCGTCCTTACCTGGTCTGGCCTACACGTGACTCCAGAACCTCAGCAATGTGGTTGACTCTTAAATTCCCCTCTAAAATGGAGGGCAGTTGGGGATGGGCAATAAATGCTGGCCCAGCCAGTGATGCCTACATCCTATAAAATGAATGAAAAAAAACAATGATTTTCCTTGTTTAAACTGTGTCATTAAGGGCTTAGACCAAGCCAATAGTTTCATGACAGAATAGCCAGTCATTGCTGCTCAATCTCATTCACTTGATCACCAGCCAGGGAGATTTAATAAAGGTGTTTAAATAGGGAGGAACAGTTTCCACCAGCTGGAGGGTTGGTAACCAAAGGAAGCAACTTTCAAAGTAATTGGAAAAAGTGGGGAGATGAGGAATTTAGTTTCCATGGTGAGTAGCTATGAGCTGGAATACATGGAATGGTGCTGAAAGGAGATTCAATCATCACTTTCAAAAGAGAATTGGGCATATACTTGAAGAGGAAAGAATTGCATGGCTATGGAGAAAGCACAGCAAAATGGGACAAGAAGGGGATAGTCATCACAGGCACAATGGGCTGAAGAGCCTCCTGTAGCATATGACCACTACTTCTATGCAATGAAGCTGTAGCATTCCTGGAAGTTGGTTGCATGGGTTGTATTTTCAAGCGGGATCAGGAACCTAACATGGAATGAATAACCCTAATCCTAACCCTAACCCTCTGCTCCTCAACTGCTTTGCTCATGTGATGCCAATTTTAAATGGAAATGACCCAACTGGCCTGGAGGCGAGCGTGGTGCCGAATTAATGGCACTGAATGCTTCAAGGACAGGGGAGCTGTCAGCCTAGCACTGGTAGCAAAGGTAGATGGCAGCTGTGATGGGGCCTGCTGCTTTATTGCCAGATAGACCAAGCAGTTCCTCAGAGGGAAAACAATACAAAATAAAAGTTCAGAGCTTGACATGGCATGAGATGAAGGGACAGTTTTCAACGAATAGAAATAAACTTCCAGGTGTCCCCACGATGAACCCAACACCGGGGTAGTATTGTGCACCAGATGGATTGGGATTACTGATCTGCCTTTTGAAAATCCCATTCTCACCCCCTCTAGCCGGTGAGCAAGGAGCTTAGTTTTATTTAATCATTCATGGGACATGGGCATCGCTGGTTGGGCCAGCATTTATTGTCCATCCCTAGTTGCCCTTGAACCGAGTGTCTTGCTGGGTCATTTTGGAAGGCAGTTGAGAGTCAACCACATCGCTGTGGCTCTGCAGTCACATGTAGGCCAGACCAGGTAAGCATGGCAGATTTCCTTCCCTAAAGGACGTTAGTGAACCAGATGGATTTTTCTGACTATCAACAATGGTGTCATGGTCATCAGTAGATCCTTAATTGCAGATTTTTAAAATTCAATTCAAATTCCCCCATCTATCTTGGTGGAATTTGAATCCAAGTCCCCGGAACATTAGCTGAGTTTCTGAATTAATGGTCTAGCGATAATACCACTAGGCCATCGCCTCCCCATGAATGGTCTGTTATTTTGTGGCAAGTGGGTTCTGCCTTTCCTCCACACCTGCCAATACTTTGTAAAAAGTATCTGTCCCAGAGATGCGATGATCCAGAAATATGACCACCTGAACATCTTTTTAAAATCACCCTACCCCCCACAATGTGCCCGACCCTGCCGACACCCGAAGGTCTGTCCTTGGGTCTCAGCACGGGCCATGGATCGATCTTTGAAATTAAGCTCTGCACAACAGCATCAAACAGCATCAACTTTACGTTGGGGAGAGTTATTGAACAAAGAGACCTAGGGATACAGCTCCTTGAAAGTGGAGTCACATGTGGACAGAGTGATGAAGAAGGCGTTCAGCATGCTTGGTTTCATTGGTCAGACCATTGAATATAGGAGTTGGGACGTCTTGTTGAAGTTGTACAAGACATTGGTAAGGCCATTCTTGGAATACTGTGTACAGTTCTGATCACCCTATTATAGGAAGGATATTATTAAACTCGAAAGAGTGCAGAAAAGATTTACTAGGATGCTACCGGGACTTGATGTTTTGAGTTATAAGGAGAGACTGGATAGACTGGGACTTTATTCTCTGGAGCATAGGAGGCTTAGGGGTGATCTTACAGAGGTCTATAAAATAATGAGAGGCATAGATCAGCTAGAATTAATATCTTTTCCCAAAAAAGGTCAGGGAGTCTAAAACTAGGGGGCATAGGTTTAAGGTGAGAAGGAAGAGATACAAAGGGGTCCAGAGGGGTAAATTTTTCACACAGAGGCTGGTGAGTGTCTGGAACAAGCTGCCAGAGGTAGTAGTAAAGGCGGGTACAATTTTGTCTTTTAAAAAGCGTTTTGACAGTTACATGGTAAGATGGGTATAGAGGGATATGGGCCAGACATGGGCAATTGGGACGAGCTTAGTTGTTAAAAAAAAAGGGGCGGCATGGATAAGTTAGGCTGAAGGGCCTGTTTCCATGCTGTAAACCTCTATGACTCTATGAAACAAAAGTGTCTGGTGTAATGTCCTCTCATTCTGACATCTGCTGAGATGTTAAGCATGGGGGAAAATGACAACTTCATGCCCCCTTGCTTCTTTTGGCACCCTCACAATGAACTTAGTTCTGGAACTTGGTGCATAGTGTCTATAACGACATTATTCGATTGAGAGAGCGCAGTAAAGAGGTTAACATCATATCACCATTAAACAAAAATTAGGTTCAGGGTGAAGAGCTCAATCCGCAGGATTCCACATGAATCACGTCCATATGAAATGTTCCTTCAGATGGAATTCATCCTGAAGTGATCATTCCCTTTAATTTCCTTCCTGCCAAATCCAACTAAAACAACAAAAGTTTATAAACAATGAAAATTCCAACTGCTTGACATCAGTGATGCATGACTACCACAGAGATACAAATATTTACCCTAAGACCTGGCACAGCAACCTATACCAATGTCTTCAATCATACATTTTTGCTTGATTGTGTTATACTTTCCGAATGCGTCGGCAGACAATACAACGTTTCACTTACTTTTTCTTCTCTTTTCTCAAATGAAGCACACATCTCACGGATTTTACCGGGACCAGCTCCCTCTCATACCAACTGAACAGGAGATAGAAGCAAAAAGGGGGAACCAGGTGTCCCCCCTCACAGCCACTGCAACATGGATAGAGGAAAACTTGGAGAATTTTATGCCTTGGAAAAATTAACCGAATTGCTTTCTTGACCAAAGAGTCTCCCGAATCCAGGTGACAAAAAAAAGTCTCTAGCACTTATATCACCAGTTATATCCACAATAGAACGACATTAATAACAACATTTGCATGTCTGGGTGACCCAAATTTAACTTGGTCAGAAATTCTTTTTCACAATGTGAGTGGAGAGAGGGTTAAGCACAGGTTAAAGAGATGTGTATTGTCTCCAGCCAGGACAGTTATGTCTAACTGCACGGTGGATGGTGGTGTCTAACTGTCCCTCTCTCCACTCACATTGTCTGTACCTTTAAGACTTGATTACCTGTAAAGACTCGCATTCTAACCATTATTTTGTAAATTGAGTTTGTGTCTTTATATGCCCTGTTTGTGAACAGAACTCCCACTCACCTGATGAAGGGGCAGCGCTCTGAAAGCTTGTGGCTTGTACTACCAAATAAACCTGTTGGACTTTAACCTGCTGTTGTGAGACTTCTTACTTTATTCTATTTCCACAGATCCTGTCAGACCGGCTGAGATTTTCCAGCATTTTCTGTTTTTGTTTCAGATTCCAGCATAGGGCGGCAGAGTAGCACAGTGGTATTGCTCCAGGGACCTGGGTTCGAATCCCGGATCGGGTCACTGTCTGTGTGGAGTTTGCACATTCTCCCTGTGTCTGCGTGGGTTTCCTCCGGATGCTCCGGTTTCCTCCCACAGTCCATAGATGTGCAGGCTAGGTTGATTGGCCATTCTAAATTGCCCCTTAGTGTCCCGGGATGCATAGGTTAGAGGGATTAGCGGGTAAATATGTAGGGATATGGGGGTAGGGCCTGGGTGGGATTGTGGTTGGTGCAGACTCGATGAGCCGAATGGCCTCTTTCTGCACTGTAGGATTCTATGATTCTCATAGGCAGTATTTTGTTTTTGCAATCGGGAAAAAGACCACTTGGCCCACCAGTCATGTCAGCTTCCATCTCTACGAGTTCTCATCACACTTATTCTCTTGTCAGGAGGACTGTTCACTTTTCTGACTGGATAAATTGCAAACCTCCTCCACATTTATCTTCTAATCTTTTTGTGCATTTATTGTGTGTGCCGTGCCTCCATTAACATCCCCATTTCTGTTTTATAATTAAAATGCTTCCAAAACCATCCCTCACTGAGGAATTTGCCACTTCCCAGCAAGGCAGACAGGACCACTACAGATGCAAAACATACAATAAAATGGACAATGGGCAGGCAGCATTTGAAGCAGAGAGATAAGCCAACACTTCAGTTCTAAGCTGGAGCTCAGTTATACCCTAATCTTAAAGTTACAAAACCAAAACACAGAACAGGCCAGGCAAATCCAAATCAATCTTGTTGCTTGCTCCAAAAACCAAATTTAAATTAAATCCAGTTCATGGTCCCCACAAGAAACACGTACAAGATCCAAGCTGACAAGATAAGGCATTGCACTCCATCTTGGGCTTGATCTGGTGCTTGATATAGCCAAAAAGCCAAGAAGTGCATCCCTGCCAAGTATAGCACAGTTACGTCACTCACACGAATGTTTGTGTTCCATTCCAGACAGGGGAGGTAATGGCCTCATGGTATTATCGCTAAGCTATATAATCCAGAAACTCAGCTGATGTTCTGGGGGCCTGGGTTCGAATCCCACCAGGGCAGATGGTGGAATTTGAATTCAAAAAAACCCATCAGGTTCGCCATGCCCTTTAGAGGAGGAAATCTGCCATCCTTACCTGGTCTGACCTACATGTGACTCCAGAGCCACAGCTATGTGGTTGACTCTCAACTGCCCTCTGAACAAGGGCAACTAGGGATGGGCAATAAATGCTGGCCAGCCAGCGATGCCCATGTCCCACGAATGAATTTTTAAAAACTTCAGCATCAGGCCTAGGCTCAAACTGCAGGAACTGCTGCATTGTTAAGATGTTCGGCCTTATTTCCCGGCAGGATCTTCCAGTCCCGCAGAAGGCGTCCCCCTCCCCCTCCGCCATGGCAGGCTCCCTGGCAGCAGGGTGAGCAAGCAACACAAAACGCCATAAACCTCAGCCAATGGTAAGCCGCCACCGGAAAACACTCTGCGGAGAAGTCGGAAAATCCCGGTCATTGTCTTCTGGATGACATGACAAAACCAAAGGCATGGAGATTATCCTGTGGCCCCATTCTGGAAAAGAACAGCTGAACGTCCTGGCCAGTATTTATCCTTCAACCAGCATGATTAAAAACAGCTTATCGGACCATTTTCAAATTGCTGTTTGTGGAACCTTGCTGGGTGCAAATTGGCTCCTGTGCTTCCTAAAGTATAACAGCGATGACCCCTCAAAAAGTTACTTAATTGGCTGTGAAGTGGATTGGGCTGCCCTCAGCTTGTGAAAGACATCGATGGTTATTTTGACGATAATGTCCTTTAGGGAAGGAAATCGGCCATCCTTACCTGGTCTGGCCTACATGTGACTCCAGACCAACAACAATGTGGTTGACTCTCAGCTGCTCTCTGAAAGAGCCTAGCAAGCCTCTCAGTTCAAGGGTAACTCGAGATGGGCAATAAATGCTGACCAGCCAGCGACATCCATGTCCCATGAATGAATAATAAAAAATGATGTTAACCTGTCTTACTCTTTCAATTGCTAAACAATCTGGGAAGGTATTGGAACGGGAGGAAGGTACAACCGGGGTGATGAAATCACAATACTTTAGGCACACTTACCACACATAGCATAGTCTCCCACCCCACACTGCATATTTTTTTAAATTTCAGGTCATCAAGATTTGCAGTTTTGCAGTTAATCTCTTTTGGATGTGTAAACATTGCTTCAGAGAAGCAGCCAGCGGTGCGATAATGGATGCATCCACTATCCCCATTTCTAAACACATTCTCTCACTGCTGAGAGTTCGGTGCTGTCAGAATATCCCTGAGTAAGTAAGCCTGAGAGTGCTGGAGCTCAATTCACTTGTGGCACTTAGCAATCTTTGACGGAAAAAAAAATGCAACCTTTCGTTTAAAGAAGAAATCAAAGTGTTCTTTTACCAAGTTGCAGTGGAGTACTGTTAAATTAGAGATGAGAAAATTCATCCCAAACTTTTGGACTTGACTCGGATCCTTTAGAGATTAATCATTTGAGGCCGATTTTGTCATTTTACGCTGAACAGGAAAAGCAGTGGAATATTTTGAGAAGTAGCCTCGATGTAAAAGGGGGAGAAAGTGAATGGGCACCATTGGTTCCGACTCTTAAAGGGGACGAGTGTATTTGTGTGTCTTTTTTCTTAAATATCTGAGAACACAGGAATATGTTTGCACTCACATAACCACAATATGGATGATGTTTTTGTGTGACTAGTGTTTCACAGACGTGTGCGTTACAGTCATTTATACTTCCAGATGTTAAGATGGGGCAAAATATCCACTGGGAGCCAGGAAGTGTCTTATGCTACTGCTCCCACATATGGCTGGGGCAGGGGGGGAGGTGGGGTGGATTTTACAGCTGCTCCCACCAGTGGAGTCTTCCGGTCCCGTCAACGGCGACCCGTCCACTGTTGGTTCCCCAGCAATAGAGGATGCAAATAACGGGAAACTCCACTGACAGATGCAGGACCAGAAGATCCCACCGCCGGCTAATGGCAGCTTGCCTCAGCCGCTGTGAAACATGTCACAGGGGTGTGGAAAATCTTGTGCTCGCCCCTGTGGCATGTTTCACAGCGGTTTAGTGAAGGGAGGCCTTTAATCAGGTGGGCACAAATGCTGCCACTTTCCCACATCCAGCACAATTAAGTCCATGGTGGGAGGGCCTGTGGACAGGCTTCTCACCCCGTTGCCAATTGAAGTCGTTAAATGCCAACTTAAGGGACACATCCCATTACCACTTGTATTAGCCCAATGATGGGCAGAAGTCTCACCATGCATCGTGGCACGGTGGCACAGTCATTAGCGCAACTGCCTCACAGTGTCAGGGACCTGGGTTCGATTCCCGGCTTGGGTCACTGTCTGTTTGGAGTCTGCACGTTCTCCCTGTGTCTGTGTGGGTTTCCTCTGGTTAGGTGAATTGCCCATACTAAATTCTTCCTCAGTGAACCCAGGCGCCGGAGTGTGGTGACTAGGGGATTTTCACAGTAACTTTGTTGCAATGTTAACATAAGCCTACTTGTGACTAATAAATAAATAAACTTAAATAATAATAAGCAAAGCCATGTGCTGCATTAAATAGAGCTGCCAGCCTCTGATTGTCCGGCAGTTCTCAGCTTACCCCCTAGTGACCTTGGTCTTCTGGGGGAAAGTCTGCTGCTGGCCTGTCGAGTTGTCAAGTGCTTGAGTGGAACATGGGGTGGCAGGCCTTCCTGAAAAGAGGTGACATGAGGGCCTCACTGGCTCTCCAGCTGATGGCCATGACCCTCATCACCTGCACAAGATTCCACCCATCCTGTCATGGATATGAGTTTGTCTCCACACTAGTTCCATGTGTTCCCTAGCTTGGCTGTATGACATGGGAGAGCCATTGAATTTGAATGAGTTGTTTTCCAGTATGTTGTTTCCCAATTGGGGGGGGGGGGGGGGGGGGGGGGGGGTGCGGGGCGGGGGGTGATGGCCTAGTGGTATTATCGTTAGACTATTAATCCAGAAACTCAGCTAACGTTCTGAGGGTTCGAATCCCGCCACGGCAGATAGTGGAATTTGAATTCAATAAAAGAAATCTGAATTTAAGAATCTACTGATGACCATGAAACCATTGTCGATTGTTGGAAAAACCCACCTGGTTCACTAATGTCCTTTAGGGAAGGAAACCTGCCATCCTTACCTGGTCTGGCCTACATGTGACTCCAGTGCCACAGCAATGTGGTGGACTCTCAACTGCCCCTCCAAGGGAAACTAGGGATGGGCAATAAATGCTGGCCAGCCAGAGATACCCATGTCCCACGAATGAATGAATAAAAGTAATCTAGACTAGTGAGGGTGTGGAAGCAGTTTGTACCAAATGTTGTTGCAGCTTTTTATCAAAGGATGGGAAGATGGAAGGTAATTCCCCATTCCTTCTCCTGGACTATTGCTCCATAGAAAGCACAAAGGCATTCTATCCACCTTATTTTATGGCCTGGCCTGTGTAAAATACAAATGAATAAATAATAAAAGAAAGGCAGAAAGGGAAAAATTATCATTTCAAAATAAAAATGTCACCAGTTTTGAAAATCTATTAAACTATTCAGTATTCAGGAGGTTAATTTAACAGGAAAAGATCAGGGGTGGAATTAACATGTCTGCTTATACAAAATGCTATAAATATTTATTTGATTCTTGATCCAATTTATTAGTTCTGTTAAAATGAGAATAGGATTATTGTTTCCTGTCAACAACTGTGACAGACAGGTACTTAGGTAATTTATTAGTTCAATAAATACACCAAATCAAATAAAATATTAAACTCATGTCAAACACTTTGACGTGGTAACAACAGAATATTATGTCGGAAAGCACATAATGTTTAAAAAAAGGTGTGGTGATGATAAAAGGTGTGGTTTATCTTTTTTAGAACAATCGATCAATCTATTTTTTAGATCAATCCAAATCAATGACTTTACTCAATTCAGTCTCCCAAACAAATCTGTTCAGAAGAATATTCCACTGCCTTTACTGATACTGACCCAGTCAAACTACGGCATTTCAGTGTGATGCTTACAACTAAGATGATACAGCTCTGACAAATTATATTCTACAAGCATTTTGATTGTCTCATCAGTGCAATAACCAGTAAAAACGATACATAAGACCCACTATGGGATTTGAGTTTGCAGTTATTAGTGACTTGCTTTTTCCTTCATGTGTATTAATTGCATATGTTTCACAGCAAGTGGGCTCTTTAAAGTTAAGAAATATATCCCTTCTGAGTGTGCTTATATTATAGAGGTCAGAGAATCCTAATGTAAATTGGTAATTAAAATCGGTTGCAATGTCGCAGAATACGGAAAGAATGAGCCTGCATTTATATAGCGGCCGGAGTTCTCTGGTGTCGTATGCCCCGCTATCGATGTCGGTGAGAACAGAGAATTTGGTGCTCAGCCCTAAATCTCTGTTCGCAGCAGCGGGTCCGGAGAACCCCAATCGTGAGCAATGTCGGAAAATCCAACTCTGTGCTTTTCATGACATCATGTCCCAAAGCACTTTACAACCAATTAAATACTTCTGAAATCTTTGTTGTTGTAATGTTGGAAATGTGTCAGTTAGTTTGCACATAGCATGATCCCACATACAACAATGTATTCATGACCAAGTCATCTGTCGATAGAGGAATAAGTATTGGCCAGGTTACAAGGAAAGTTCCTCTGATCTTCTTTGAAATAGTGACATCGGATAATTGATGTCCACCTGAGAAGGCAGGAGAGACCTCCGTTTGATGTCTCATCTGAAAAACGGCACCTCCGGCAGTGAAGCACACCATTAGTGCTGTCGGGGATACACTCAAGTCTCTTGAGCCAATCACATCTCTGACTCAAAGGCAGGAATCTTACCAATGAGTCACAGTGCATCCACAATCTATGCACTTATGCTGTTGAGAGGGAAAAGGAATGAGAAAGAACAGAATTGAGGCTGGAGACTAAGTTCATAAATCAAGGAAAACCAAGTTGGCGGAAGATTTCTATTATTAGTGTTGCTCCACTTCATGAACCAGCTGAGAAATGACATAAAACGCCACAACTTTCGCAGGCTCATAACTCCAACTCAAGTTAGAGGCAATCCTGATTCACAAGCTAAGCAATCTGAAAAAGTTTTTAAAATTTGAAGTATTTTTAATAAATAGAATGAGCAAACCTATAAACTGTTTATAGTTAGGAGATACCATTCCACTCCCTTAATGACAGGAAGTCACTACAAACTTCAGATTCTGTTGTCAGTGAAGATCGAAAGGAGAAGGGTTAGGAATGTGAAAAAACAGGAATAGGCTTTCTCTGCCATTCGGTAGATCGCAAGTGACCTGTATCTCAACCCCATCTTGGCTCTCATCTAACAGCAATCTATTGGTCTCAATCTCAAAAACATCAATTCCCTCCTGAACGGCCTAATTCTCAAGGTTTAAGATTGTGTCCCCTCACTCTTGATTCCCCCAGCTGAGGAAATAGATAGAATGCCAACAGTGCAGAAGGAGGACATTTGGCCCGTTAAGTCTGCACCAACTCTCTCTGACAAAGTACCTTACCCAGTTCCTTCTCCCCACCCGATCCCCGTAACCCCACACATTTACCCTGCTAATCCATCTAACCCACACATCTTGTGAACTAGGGGGTAATTTAGCACAGCCAATCCATCTAACCTGCACATCTTTGGACTATGGGAGTAAACCAAGACACCCAGAGGAAACCCACACAGATACGGGGAGAACGTGCAAACTCCACACACACACAATCAGCCAAGGCCGGAATTGAACTCGGGTCCCTGGCGCTGCGAGGCAGCAGAGCTAACCACTGTGCCACCCTGCATCTACCCTATTGACTTCTTATAGCCTTCCGAACATCGAGATCAGCTCAGATGCTTGTACTGATTAGTCAATCAATCATAATTTATTCATCATCTTTGTTAAACATTTTTCCTGGCTGTGACTTATCAAGTTTGATTCTTACTCAAAAAAAAATGTAATGTGGTTTGAGATGAACCTGAGTGATTAGGTAAATTTTGGGCATCCACAAAGTGTCTGAGGCCAATGCGCAGAACAGGCCTGTGAGACGTTAAGTGGCAACATACTAATCCTCACATCCATGGAAAATAACTAACCCAACTGGCTTAAAAACTCAACTGCGTACCAGCCGGGTTAAAGGTCACACAACAAAGTCACATGAGTTAATTGCAGCTGTCAGCAAAACTGTGGATGTGAACGGAGCTATATAATGTGCAATTGCAAGTTCAGTAGAAGTCAAATAATGGTGGAAGGATTGCTCTGGTCTAATTTGTAAATATATTAAACTAATGCATTTGTGATTCTTCTGCACAGCAACAAAGGAAAAGCAGTTTTAGAAATATCTGGCAAGATGCGTGAATTCCAAGTCAAAAGTGGGTCTGTACAAAGCATGTGAGCTGTTTCCCCATACAAGCATGTCCTAGTTTCTGCAATCTCTGTGCTCTCGTAGTTTACAACACTGTCAGATCCTTTTGATTATATTAGAGCCTTGTTGCCAATATCTATTATTCTATATATTACTTAGACCAATCAACCAGAAATAATGCCAACTACGGTAGCATTTGGTTTCAAATTAAAAAGTGCAACAAGGACACGGTGCTTTAGTTTAGCTTGGGAACATTGCAGATAAAGAAATAGCTTGCAGTATTTTTATTATTTATCTAATTTATTCTAAAATTAATGCCAAAATCATTTTAATGATTCATTGATAAATCTACCGTTGGAAATTCAGTTTTAAGCTCAAACTGTTCTCTGTGCCTTAACTGATATAAGTTGTTTGATATGGCGTTTGAATAATATGTTCTAACTATTCTTACAAGTTATTCATTATTCATCAATTCACCCAAAGCCATTTCAATAGTAAAGATATTGGATTGAACAAGCAACTAATATATGTTTATGTTCGCAATGTTATCCCAACTAAGCAACTAATAAACCAAGACTTTTGCCTCCAAATTTTGCATGGAGATGTTTGGTTAACAGGATTTTGTTATCTTAAAATATGCGCAGATGTCACATTTTACTGTAGTCAAATCATAAAATAATTGCAATTTCACATTCTAAGAATTGTTCAGGCTTGTATCACTAGCAGTGAACGGTTAAGAGTATGAAGACTAAAGGAGCCTTCCTGTTCCAGCTGCATGCACAACTTTACTAGGCATATAAAATATTTCTTGTGTTCCCTAATGCTTTCTTGTGTTGAGGTCTGCTGGAATTTTACTGCTCCCACAGTGATAAGGGCGCCAATTGGCGTCTGCTAGATTTGATTCTGTGCAAACAAGTACAGTGAATCCAATTCTTTTACTGCTTTGTCTCCAAGGTAAAGTTGTGTAGAATAAACAAGGTAACGTTATCAATAAACATGTCACTGCATTACAATTTGGCAAGAGCATTATTTTGCAGTCACAAATGACAACTTGGGTGAAACACAGAATATTGGAGCACAATGAATAAATCATGAGAAATGGTGGTCTCTTCCCCTCTCCAATTAGGAACTGGAATTTAATACTAATTAAGTTTTGATTATTTGATTATCCGATTTATTTTTTGTTATGGAAAGATTACACATGACTATATATTGTAAGATATTGGCTGTGTCTTGTTTTGCAGGGTTAGCTTCTGCAACTGTCATGAACGTCATACTAACATGTCATCTGATGGACACACAATGCAGATGTGTTATTCTGCCAATAAAATGTATTTAGATGATGAAACCTATTAGTTCCTTTTGAGAAAAGGTAAGAGCATTTGGGTCAAATGCAGTGTGTGTAGTGACAATGTGAGTATGCCCATCTACCAGATTTAGGTCTATATACACGACCTACCTGTCCTGTAGCCGATGATTAATGCTGTTCAGAGGATTAGTTTTAGAGTAATCAAAGCACTTGACTTATATATGATTGTAAATGTTGCTTCTTTGAGGCACAAAACATATTGGCCAGGATTTTGTGTGGAGATGAATCTTGATATAATGGTGATATAATCAGATATATTGGTGAATTTTGACACCGACCTTCTGGTATCTGCACATATGCAGATAAACACAGAAATCTGGAAGGTTCTGTCAGAGATACTCTGCTCATCCACAGGACCTGGTGTTGGAGCTTTCATCAATATATTCAGCACCAGAATCAATGCATCGCCGCATTTGCTGAAATTATCCACAAGCTCTCCACTAAGGATGCCAGAAAAAAGTTAGGGCTGGTGCATTCAGGAGTAAGTGCAACTGCCCAACAACCTCTCTGGTCCTGAAAAATTAATTTACCAAGTATGGAGTCTCATTCATTTGCCAGTGGATTTGTGTTGATGATTTAAAAATAAATAAAATAGCACTTCTCTAAAACTTTGCCACGTGTCTTTCAACTCTCTGGGAGAAATTTTCCCATCCCGTCCGCTGTGGGAATCGTACCGGGGGACGGTGGGGTGGGGGGGGGGGGGGGGGGGGCGGTGTGGCCGTGCGGACCATGCAAAGGTCCATTGACCATGGGCAGGATTTTCTAGTTTTGGGGCGAACGTGGCCAGGAAATTCTATCCTAAATCATTTAATCCTACCTACCTTTCCCAATTTTTATTTTACTTTGCTTTCAATCTAACTTATGCTTCCTAGTTTGTCACAGTGAGGGTTCTTCAGTTTGATGGTTGAACAAACTCACGGTTACTTACCATGCGCACAGGCATTCCAGATTCCCCTGAAGAACGTTGCTATAGATCAGGCACTAGATTAGAGCCAGTCTTTGCTAAAAAGCCCAAAATATTCTGTCAGTGAGTTGAACAATGAGCAACTTCCCTCTGCCACTGGCTACAAAGTTCATTTTTTTCAAAGTGTAACTTTTTAAAAATGATACGTTATTTGGAAGTGTTGTTATGCAGATAGGGTCAGAGATTTCAATGATAGGAAATCATTTTTTAAAAAATTATGATTAGCAAGAGTGAAAGCGATTCAGGACAATTTAAATATATTCATAGTGTTATATTTACAAAGCAATGGACAAGGGATAGCTTTTCCTGCAGCTATCTCTACTTATTAGAATGATGGAAACAGTATGACATTTGTAAACGAAAATCAGAGGTTGGCAACACATGACAAGCGTAGTAGACCTTGGACTGGATTCAATGCAGCCAGTCATGTTGAGAAACATGGTGGCCAGGCTCACTTATTCACGGGAGAGGTTCTGCATCAGTCTCCCACTGGTATGAGAACCTTTCCTGATTAAGTTGGATGTGGAAGAAATTGATGCGGGATTCCCAGTCACCAATGGTGGCATGTCAGTTTAAAGTTTAATGAGCAAACTAACACCTATTATTCCTGAGCCCACCATAACTTAGGAAATTAATCAAAGCCACATGGCTTTCCCGTGCCCTTGGAAGGCCATACAGCAAACCCTAACAGGTTTGCAAGTGGCCTCCCAGGGGTGGGGGAGGGTTACTCATAATTGCGCACTCTGCTTGATTGGGGTATCCAGCATCGAGAAGAAAGAGGGTGAGGGAAGCACTGAAAGCCAAACCCCCTTTCCTCCAATTCCCCATGCCCCCCTCTATAGACCCACACCATGAGCTGCATCCTGCCCTGACTCGCCTTTGGCGGCACAGTGGCACAATGGTTAGCACTGTGCCTCACAGTGCCAGAGACCCAGGTTCAATTCCCTGCCTTGGGTGACTGTCTGTGCAGAGTCTGCACATTCTCCCCATGTCTGCATGGGTTTCTTCCGGGTGCTCCAGTTTCCTCCCACAGTCCGAAAGGCATGCTGGTTAGGTGCATTGGCCATGCTAAATTCTCCCTCAGTGTACCCGAACAGGCGCCGGAGTGTGGCGACTACGGGACTTTCACAGTAACTACAGTGTTAATGTAAGCCTACTTGTGATATTAAGAAATAAACTTTAAACATGATATTCCTGGGCCTCTGGTGGGTGCAGTGCTGCAGCAACCACTGCTCCTGCTGGCTGGCATCTCTCAATAAGTGGGCCATCTGTTGCTGGGGACTCAATCGTGGTGGGAGGCCCAACTGTGGCCACTTAAGTGACTGAAAGACGTTTTATTCCACTGAGCCTCTCCCACATAACCAATGGGATTCCCTCTTGGTTGCATAAACTTACATAAACCAAACTCATGTTGGTGAGAATCCTTACGCACTTTCTGAGGTAGGCTTCATATTGTTCAGAGCGCAGAGGTGGCATGGTCTACACCAGATGTAGATTCCAAGCTGGTGTCTGTATCCTGGCAGCCTCTCTGTTTCCAAGGTGATGAGTTTTGACCACAGTAAAAATTGCTAACTTCCGCCTTGCGCTGTTCTCTGTAATCTTCCAGATGTTTTTGCCAGGCTGCCATCGTAAATTGCTGCAGGAATCTCATTTGCAGTGCCCTTTTTCACATATACTTCCAGCTCCCGGGCCGTTTATTCTTCCTTTTCTTTTTGTCCTTTTAATCTGTGCAACCTTATTGCATCCTCCTCATAGCCTCAGAGTCAAATTTGTACAGCGGCCCACGACATTCCTCAGGCCTCTGCCATGAGATGGGCTCCATTTACACTCCTGCAATCTTGAGCAGACTTCCATTCCCTGAGCATGCCAAGTTGAGGATGAGGAAACTCTAAATTAAGAGTCCCCTGTTAAATCCAATCCTGTCTGATGTGGATGAATAGACACTGACACGGATGATAAAGAGAGAAAGATTTGCATTTTTCTGGTACTTTTCACAACCATTGGTGATCTCCAAGCACTTTACACTTAATGAAATATTTTTGAAGTGTAGTCACTGTTGGAATATAGGAAACATGGCAGCCAATTTTTAAACAGCAAACTTGGACCAACAGCGATGTAATAACAACCAGATAATCTGTTTTTATGATCCTTATTGAGGGATGAATATTGTCCAGGGATGCCAGGGAGAATCTCCTTCAGAATAGTGCGATGGGAAATTTTACACACACGTGAGAAAGCAGATGGGGGCCTTTGTTTAACATCTCATCTGAACGACAGCACCTCACACAATACAGTACAATCTCACTAGAGTCACAGCACCATTTGCTGCATAGAAAGAGGCCATTTGGCCCACTGAGTCCATGCTGGTTCCCCACGGAATAATCCATTCCCACTCCCCTGTTCAGTCCTTGTCCTGCAAGTTTATTTCCTTCAAATGCCCATCCAATTTCTTTTTGAAATCATTAATTGTCCCTGCATCATGGTCGCCGAGTTCCAGGTCATTAGCACTTGCTGCATGAAAATCTTCCTCCTCACCGGAGTCTCTTACCGTATATCTCTTGTCTTTGGTCCTGGTCTTCGAAT
Source organism: Mustelus asterias (assembly GCF_964213995.1). Classification (NCBI taxonomy): domain Eukaryota; kingdom Metazoa; phylum Chordata; class Chondrichthyes; order Carcharhiniformes; family Triakidae; genus Mustelus; species Mustelus asterias. The sequence continues at coordinate 23,542,051 of NC_135814.1, read as the reverse complement.
ATCTATCTGGTCAGCTAATAGGAAGGCCTTTCCCTCATCTCCCTTATCTAAGCCTGTCACAGTCTTTTACACCTCGATCAAAGCTCCCATCAATCTCCCTTGCTGCAAGGTGAAAAACCTCTGTACAAATATTAGACTGGTAATCCAGAGACCCAAGGTAATTCTCTGGGGACCCAGGTTCAAATCCCACCATGGCAGATGGTGGAATTGAATTCAATAAAAAAAGTCTGGAATTAAGAATCTACTAATGACCATGAAACCATTGTTGATTGTTATAAAAACCTGTTTGGTTCACTAATGCCCTTCAGGGAAGGAAGCCTGCCATCCTTACCTGGTCTAGCTTAAATGTATGCAGGGTTCAGCTGCCAGCTCCTCACAAGTGGGATGCTACTGTAAACCCCACTGGAGTGAAATACTCCTGGTGGGGAGGGGAGAGGGTAGCGGGCCAGATATTTTAGTCCCAGGCCCACCAATTCTATTTAAATTGTAGGAAATGACATCCTGCATAGGTAATGAAGCTCCGTGCCTATTTCCTGCACTGAGCTGGCGTCGCCAGAAATACAGCGCTGGGAGACATTATTGGGGTGTGATGCCCAACGCGGATCCCGTGCATCATGCCCTGCTTGAATCTCCTGGCCCGCTGTGCTGAAAGATTAGTGCAACGGGAGAATCGTCCCCATGGTTTTGTCTCTATAGCGCACAAGAAACAATACTTTTCACTGTATCCCAATACATGCGATAATAATATATCAAATCAAATCAAAATCACTGCCTCCCCAGTGGCACTGCTGTTTATCACATTTGTTAATCTCTGATTTGCTGGCAGCTCTCAGTGGGCGGGACTTCTACCCCAAAGGTCCTTGATCCAGGCAAGGTCACTGCCCAATTAAGTACTTAAGTGGCACTTAATATGGCAGACCTTTCCTGAGAGAGCATGTCTCTTGCTGGCTCTGTAGCCCGCAGACGAGATCCCCATCACCCCTATTAAATTCAGCCCACTGTAAGCCATGTGAGTACATTTGCTCTTCCATGGCCTCTCGCCCCCACACACAAGCAAGCTTTTTTACATTGCACTGAAAGAAATGAATCATTGTGAAAATAAGTTAAATGGCAGCACCTTCAAGCTGCAGTGATCGGGATCTATCATTTTCTATATACAGTTCAACCAGTTGATGATAATCAGCACACCTTTTATATTCTCCATCGCAGACAATTGACATATGTTGTCAATAAAAAAAGAAAATGTAACATCTCGAACATTAGCTGGTAGATGTTGTCTATGAAGCCCCTTGCAGGAGTGTTATAATGACATCTAATTTTCACTAGCAACAGATAAAAACTCCAATTATCAAACTAAACCAATTCTGCAATCAATAGAAGATTTATTTATATAAACAAGCCAATTATCTTTGCAGCTGGTGATTGAAATGACTCTGAAATGCTGCCTCTTGTTATTTAACAACCTGCCCATGAAAATGTGATGATTTTAAAGTTGCCATTGTGGCTTTTCTGTCAACCCTTTAAACGTGATGCTTTGTTGTTTGTTGCCTGTGACGAATAAGTATGATTACAACGCAATCTGATTGTCGACATTACAAAAGGTTCATTTTGATTGTTGATCCTTCTCTTTCATTTGAGATTGGCTGGGCCTCTGTCACACCCCAATCTGCTCCCGGACGACTGTCTCTTTCCAACTCAATCACAATTTGTGGGTATTCATTGAATAAGTAACTTATTAATGATTCTGTGGGGAGATAAGAGACATTTGAAACCCAAGCAGCTGGTGTATAATCTCAATATCTGTCATTTGCCATAGTATCTTGTGCAGTTTCAGTCAAATGATACTATACATTTGTGTCAGTAAATGGCACTCAGTGCCCCGTCACAATCACTTCCTTGCCAATACCATCTGATGGAATTAGTGTCCTTTCATCGTCTGTCTGCCTGTCTCAGCTTGGCTCGCACATTTCTCATATACAGATTAGCTTGCCTGAAGAGACCCTTTTTTTTTTGACGGTAGTTTAGACTATGGCAGTTCCTTCACTCTGTAAGCCTTGAAGTCTGGTAGCTGAAGAATACTTTTTTTTTGAAATCCCTAAGCAACCTGGGGAAGTTGTATTTTGGACAAGTGCATCTGGAAAAAACCTTAAACTACTTCCAGAAATTACATAGGACTTATATCGTTGATGAAACCAATAACATAACTTCAATAGTTTTTTGCCAATCTAGTGGAGGTTTAATTTTACCCAAATCCCCATTCTAAAAAATAATAGAGCATATCCTAACTAAATGCTTTTTATCCCTCAATATGTGGCTGTGATTGGCCGAGTGTGGTTTATTATTAATTGAAATAGCATAGCATCTGTATAATATTGTTTCTGGGAAACACTTTAAAAACACGTTACAGTGAGGGTTATATTTTCCAGAGGGTTGTGTTTGATTAGGTTTCCCTATCAGACGCTGCAGTACAGCAGAGAGCTGAATAAATATGCTGATACTGCCTGTCTAACATTAACCCTGTAAAGAACTGGACTTCTTGAAACAATAAGAATAAAGAAGATGATAAGCAATAAAAGCTGACAGCCAGACAGCACGCACTGAGCAAGGTGGTAAATGATGAGGACCAGGCAATCAATCACCAAACAGCTTCTGACCAGAAGTAAACAAAATCAAGCAACAAAAATCTTACCTGCTCAAGTTCAGCAGTAAAGGTGAACAACCTGGCAGATCAGCTTTGAAACAAAATTAACAATTTCCGATTTTTACGTGGCGGAATTACCCACACTCCGTTCTGCATGTAACTGGCTCAGTGGGAATACGTTCACCTCTGAAGATTGTAGGTGCCCCAGTACAGAGACTTAATCATAGAAGCCAGGCTGCCTCCTCAGTGCAGTACTAAAGCAGGTTGCACTGCTAAAGATACTTCCATTAAATGAAATCCCATGGACTACTTGGTGGTGTGCAGGGAGATTTGCTCCACTCCCAGTGTCCTGGTCAATACTTTTACTTCAAACGTGACCAAAGTAACAGATTATTTGGTAAAGTATTTCATGAAGTTTCTGGGATCTTGCTGTCTACACGCTGACTGCTATGTTTCTCTATATTACGATGTGGAGATGCCGTTCGATATCTTGTCTGCTTTCTTGCATCTTTGTAGAAACTTGATGTCTGTGTCGATATGCGCGATCTTCTTGAAGATCCTCTCCACTTGGAGCCGGCAGTTTGCGGTGCCGATGGTAGTCATGATGTGGAGATGCCAATATACAACAGTGATTACACTTTCAAGGTACTTTATTTACTGTTATTCTGAGATCATGAAAGGTGCCACATAAATATAAGTTCTATCTTTTCTCCCTTTGCCTTTACTAGCAACTTTCATTGGGAGGGCAAATATAAGCCTGGTGGATATGTTCCATCCTCTAAATCATCATGGCATTGTAAACTTTGGAGTGGTACCCTATATACTTGTGTAGAAGATGAGTTTCTAAAACTACATTTTTTGCTAAAAAGCAGGGGGTCAACTTTTACACGAGTAATATTTTCAAGGCATGAGAATCCACCCTCTCCCATCATTTTGCTGTTGCAGCATTGCCAGTTCAGAGATAGCTCCTGTCGACAATGTCCCCAGAAGAGGCACAGATGGAGCCAAAAGTATTTTTATTATTGATTTTTAAAAACATTTATCAATAAATAATAACCTCCATGGAAGCAATCTGTAATTGGTATACACTAAATTCATCAAATTCATCAAATGTATACAATTTCATTCATGTTCACTTGTCTCAACTCTGACTCCTCTCCAAATTTGCTCACTGCTTGACATGTCAAAATTCATGGGAATCTCATCCATGTTCCCAATACAGGACAATCGGGATCTATCCTTGGTCTTCTGTTACAGTATAAGATTATTTCTCTTCTTAAACCCGGTGCATCATCCAGGGCTGGCTTTGAAATCTGCAATGCCTAATTCTCTTGCTTGTTTCAGGGTGAAGATTCAGATTGATCCTCGAGAAACTGAGTTCACTCTGGCGATTTTCATTGATGCATTTTGCAACTTCATTTTGTAACTGTGCCACATGCTAGGCTTTGCACAATTTATCCTTAGGCCTAAGCTGCGGAGAGAACTTCCCCCGGTCTCTAACATTCTTCTCTGACATCTTGAATTCTCTAGCCGCCGCACAATTATTTGTCTGCTCTGCAAACTCAACGGCTTCGGGTTTGAACTGCGCTGCTGTTCCTTCTTGATACCATGTTGCCATATCAGAGGGTGGGTTTGGTGGGAACACAGGGTGCACCATTGAGGTCGTAGCCTTGACATCACATGTTGACATGTGCAGACATGAAGAGCTGAACAGCCACCGTCAATCATGTATAATTTTATGTTTCTATCAATGAGTAGGTTTGCACCAGGGTGAGTTTGACTTCAGTGATGAGCAGGCACTTGGATTTATTTGGCCAAGTGTTGGAAATCGACTAATACACGAGTTTGACCATTACTCAGATATATATTCTACTTATTTTTATATAAAGCTCTTCATGTAATGGAGCATCTCAGAGCACTTCTCAAAAGGAAAAGTTGGATTACAAACAGAAAATGAATAATTGGAGAGGGTGTAATCGAAAGGAAACAATTGTTCATTTGGCAGTAAGGATAGTTCAGTTGCAGCAATAAAAGAATTAACTTCACAAAGTAAATCACAGAAAAGGTTTAATAAAGAAACTTCATTACATCATCACTTGGGCTACTCCCTGGACCACAAATGCTCCCCTCAATCCCCATCTGCTTTCTATTCTTACCGGGTCAGCTGGTCAGCTGACCACAGCATCATTTTGTCATTAGTTACATTGTCTACCGGGTCAGCTGACCCTCACAGCACGCTACCATTGGTTACATTATAACAGATTCCAATGTTATCATTGGTTACATTATAACAACAATAGTTAAAAGAATTTTTCAGAAGTTTTCTTGAAGCAAGCAGTGAGAGAAAGACCAAGTTGAAGTGATTTTGGAAAAGAATTGCAGTTTCAGTGTCATAGTGGACGAAAGGCGTTCTGATAACTCAGGCTGATGGTTGGACAATCCTATTGACTCGATGTGGTTGCTGGGTGGGAGGTGAATGGCTGCTGGGTCGGGCAGGTGATGGGGGGAGGGGTTGGCATGCTGGATGAGGGGGATGCAGAGAGAATATCAAGCAAGGAGGGAGGGAAAGTGGCTGCCTGGTGGGTGGAGTGGGGCGGGGATTGGGGGAGGGCGGGTGGAGGTGTTGGGGGCGGGTGGTGGAGTGTGGCTGCCAATGATTCTGTGTGTGAGTGTGTATCTGGCACACTCCCAGTCGCAGGATTCTCATTCACCCTCAGCCCCGCACACCGATACGTACTCAGACCTACCCACAGTGTGGATGTGGGCGAGGGTGAGTGAGCGCGCACTCTGAGATGAAGGAGACCGCTGGACACAAACACTCTCACTCTCTCACACTCTACACTCACCTTTATTAATTACTAATTTTTAATTTATCAATTAATTGCTTTAACATTGCTTCATTCTTGCTCAGCAAGTTGTTTCTTTTCTCCATATGTCAATTGTTTTTTTGAAATCCATGATTAATGTTGTGCCAAACATTTCCGAGGTTTGCCCATTGGCTCTTTGAGTGAGAAAAGATAATTGAAATGTGGTCCCTCACGTATAAAGGGTTGGACAAGCCGGCGATAACGGAATTAGAGGGAGCAGCAAACAAGTGATCCAAAGTTAGACGAACGCATTGATGGGAGATGCAGTTGGAGGAGACTTTCTTAAATGGGATGAGGTGAGGTAATAGAGAAATTTGAAAACAAGGATAAGGTTTTTGAAATTGATTTGCTGGCCTGCAGAGTGCCAGTGGATTCATAGAATCACAGAAGCATTCAAATATTCATATAATCATGCACCAAATTGAATGAGGATGGCTACAATACATTTTGTAGGAGATAATTCATGCTAGAGTTGTGGATTAGCTGAAATCTGTGGAAGGTATAGGCCAGAAGATTGTGGAGAAGAATACTCGAGCAGTTGATTCTCAAAATAATGGGTTTGCGGATGAAGGTTTCACCTATTGAAAGCGGCATTGAAAATTTGCACAAATGGAGGGAATAAAGAAGATATTTGTCCCCCTCACCCTCTACCCAGGCCATTCCTAGCGATTCACGTTCCAAGTTGAAATTAGCTTGCATTGCCACTTCTTTACAGTCACAAGTGCAGAGGACAAGATAACATTCACCTTTGATCCTTCATGATTTTCTTTAACAACAGCAAGATCTCAGAGAAAGAGAAGAATCCGAACTCCATCGGGAACCGCCAGCGATCTGCTCTTTTCTTCCAAAGTTTATTTTCAATAAAAATAAGTTTTGTGTTTTGACAAAGCAAAGTTTTATTTTCGATCAGGCATCTTTTAAAAGTGTGGAAAAAAAAATTCCTGGCTTACTGTGAAGTACAGATGGTCTTGCATGTAAAAATCAACTGGAAGGATATTGCTATGAAAGACATTAACATAGCCTGTTCATTTTCATTGCAACATTTGCAAATATTCTGTGGGGAAATGTTTCTGTAATTTTTTTAAAGACAGAATCAACAGTGCATAGTCCATTAAGACGAGCTGCCTGCTGTGGAGTCATAAGAACACAAGAGTTTATTCTGGACAAGAGTTAAGCTTACATAGTAGGGGTTTCATGACTGCTACATTTGCATAGTTATCTGTTATATTGTTATATTATTCATAAAGAGCTCAGAACTAATTGCTATGTGGATGTACATCCAGGATACCGCTGCTGCATTGCAGTCAGGTGCTGGGCACCAATGTATCTGTTCGCCAGCTACATAGAGAGCTCCAAGATATACACTCGACGAGCTCCAACATTTTTGAGTTTAGAAAGTGATTATTTCAAACTTCTGAGGGCTAGAAGCTGTTGACCTATCTCTGTTAATACAGATTGATTGGCCAGTTGTTTGGCAGTGTTTCCACCGCGATGGATTGGTTTAAAGGCTCCTCGGGGGAAGACAAGTGACTGCAGAAACAGTATTACATTAGTGAGCGCTAAAGTATGAAGCAGAAAAAGTCAGAGCGGTTTTTATGGAATATAATCGCATTGCTTTCTGGTACCTAAAATATAGCATGCTTGTACGGCCCTCTTTGTAATCTAACTGCCTGAAATAGTTGTTGCAATCAACATCCTCAGGGCCTGATCCTAAACTTTGCATAATATGTGTAAACAATAAATAATCCATGATAATTTCTGGGGAGAAGGTCATCAGACCTCTAAATTATGTTATGTTGATCACGAAACTATTTTGCCAATAGCGATACATATTTAAAATTTATAACATGCATCCTCTCATCATATAATAGCTGTTACTAATTAATTAATTAACAGGAGGCCTTGGAGCACGATCGTAGTGTCCCCATTGCTGGGCCAGAAGCTCTGGGTTTGAGTCCGGTGCCAGAACTTGTTGGCCACAAAAGGAGCATTCAATGTGGTTCAATGGAGCTGATAATCAGCTCAGGAATCCTTCCACTACTTCCCTTCTATTCCTCAAAGGGAAATAAACAGCGTGGGTGTGAAGATATGCTTAAAAAAATTAATAATTAATACACCTAAAGGGGGAGACATTTGGCGAGCACCTAAGTGGGTGGAGGGACCATTCTGTGCCTGAGTCACATTTTTAAGTGTGTTGGACCATGCTTCCTCTGGACCCAGAAGGTTAAGTGGCTTCAAGCAACTCCTTTAAGAAACTCCAGTTACTGTTATGTTCCTAAAATGAAATAAGTTCTTGAGCTTATTTGTTGTAAAGATTCAAGGCACCAGTTGTTCATAAGGGATTGGGTGAACTCACTCTGCATTCATATTAAGATTAGGCACATGTGAATCATTATACACAGGTATAAAGCTTGAATACATCAGAGCTGTATGTGTGTGCTCTGTTGAAAGCAAAAGTGAAACGAAGACTAGACCACATGACACATTTCCCTTCTAGTGATGTCATGTTGATATACCCGAGAGGCATTTTACAACAGTTACAGTACCTGGCACAAATAGGCAGGGAATGTGTGACACTTCAGCTGAATTTTGTAACTGGGTTCTTTAAAGTGGCATTGCACCCATATTTGCACATTTAAGTAATCTTACCCGCTTAAGATGGGTTCCTGTTTGCCAAGTTAAATATGGAATCAGGTAGGCTTTGTGCGTCAGTGGGATGGCAAGGTCTCACCAGCCCCCAAACCCCACAATTTTCAACTGCTCCCCTCCCAACCCCTCCCCCCTTATTTTTCAGGTGCAAAATAGATGGCTCCACATTATCCTTTTCCCCCAAAGTGTGATCCAATTGAGTAAAGGACAAGCATACAACTGTTGTGTAGAGACAGTCTTCTAAATAATGATTTATTATTAATCATTACGATTAAACCGGGCGGCACGATGGCACAGTGGTTAGCACTGCAGCCTAATAGCGCCAGGGACCTAGATTCAATTCCCTGCTTGGGTCACTGTCTGTGTGGAGTTTGCACATTCTCCCCGTGTCTGCGTGGGTTTCTTTCGGGTGCTCCGGTTTCCTCTCACAGTCCAAAGATGTGCGGGTTAGGTGGTTTAGCCATGATAAATTGCCCCTTAGTGTCAGGGGGACTATCTAGGGTAAATATTGAGGTTACGGGGATAGGGTTTGAGTGGGATTGTGGTCAGAGCAGACTCGATGGGTCGAATGGCCTCCTTCTGCACTGTAGGCTTCTATGATTTGTATAATAACTAAGGAACCTTCATCCCCACCACTCTTGTAATAAAATCACAAAGGCTATTCTATTAGAAAAAGCTTCCAAGACTCCAATCTGCCTGTTGTTTGAGTGCTATACTACTGAGTCATTCCGGTGGATGTACATTGTCAGTACTTCTCCTTGGTCAATCTTAAAGTTTGAAATAAATGCCATCAAATGATTTAGGATGGTATGGTGATTGACCCTTTAAGGGCAACACAGCAGAGCAATGGTCACCTGGCCTGGGTGACTAATCGGGACTCAGAGTGGGGAATCATTCCAGGGGGAGGAGTTCTCTTAGGCAGGAGGCATTCCAGAATTAGCTGTGGACATGCTGCTGCTCTTGTAGATCATTGTGAATAAATCCTTTGTTGTTCATGAATGAAGTTTATGAAAGTGCTTCATTACGGATTGCTTTTGGAAAACTTACCAAAGACTGGCTCAAGTAACCTGCAAATTAAACCGAGAATGACTGAACCAACATTGGCACATTTGAATTTCTTCATTTGGTAACCTTATGCTGTAACTATCAGAACTCTGATTTTACAAGATTTTTAAACTTAACTTCTTTGACTTTAGATTCCTTCCTTCAACTGTTCAACAGCGAACCATTTCCCATCACTTCGTGATGTATTCTCAATGAAAACTGTTTTTTATTGCCAATCACTCAGTTTTAAAGAAAGCTCAGAAATAATGTTTTTTTTTCACCATCAATTTAGCTCCTCTATTTTAATCCTTGCTTTATTATAAGAATATAGTTATCAGGTTCATTACATTCAAAATCTAAACATCTCTGTCCCTGACCACACTGAAAACCTAGCTACAGGGAGACGGACTAATGTATAAATAAACCTCTTGTAAGGAAATGACAACAGGCTTAAAAAAAACATGATTCGTTGCACTTGGGTGTTTGCAAAACTCTTACAAATGTTTCTCTTCAACACAAACTTCTGTCTTTTTGGAGAGCCTTAAGTTTCAAGGTAAAACCAAAATCTCAGTTGTTGTTCTTTGTATGTTAATCATCAAGTACCATCGTAAGTGTCATTCAAGCTTTGAGTGAAGGAAATGTTGTTCATTTGGTGCAGAGGTAGAGGTATGGCTGGCTGACAATATGACATTCACCCGTCACTAGGGACTGCAGGTTTTTTCAGTGCACTAATGGCTATTTCTCTTCAAATGTATCCAGCCTACCTGAATGTAATCCTTTAAAGTTTAATTCACTATACATTAAAGCAGCAGTAATAAATATGTCCCACGCAATCCCCATGGTGGCATCTTCATTTGTACGAACACTTTTGCAGCATCTTCATTTTTAACCTAATAAATACCATAGTTACTGGTCCATATTTGAGTGGCTCCCAGTGGAAAGAAGGAACCTTGACTCATGTGAAGCCAGCAGCACTTCCCTGCCCAACGTCATAGCTACCTTATCAGGCTCCCTCCTTCATCAAAGACCTTTTCCTGTGTCCTTGTTTCTAGAGTTGCTGTGATTTATTGTAACATTTATCTTGTCAATCAGCCACTTCTTACAGTAGATACGCAATGTGACATTGTGCCTCGAAACAAAAATGTAATTTTATCATTCAGCATGTAATGATTTACTTTTGCATCATTCACAATCTAATTACATTACGGTACAATCTTGTCTTTCTTTGTTGAGGAAAATTTACCTGAGCTGTAGCAATTGCCAAGCTTTAAAAAGAATAGTTTACACGTAGTTAAGGATAAATAATAACATATTTTTGAACTTGAAATGAGACAATTACTATTTATACAGAAAAATAATTAAAATTTGAGTCGATAATATGTGGAGCACTGTGGGACATTTGTTCTGTTAAAGGTGCTGTAGAATCATAGAATCCCTCCAGTGTAGAGGGAGGCCATTCAGCCCATCGAGTCTGCACCGACAACATTCCCACCCAGGCCCTATCCCTGTAACTCCTCATATTTATCCTGCTAACTCCCCTGACACTAAGAGGCAATTTAGCATGCCCAATCAACCTAACCCGCACACCTTTGGAGTGTGGGAGGAAACTGGAGCACCCGAACGAAACCCACACAGACACGGGAAGAATGTACAAACTCCACACAGAGTCACCCGATGCCGGAATTGAACCTGGGTCCCTGGCTCTGTGAGGTAACAGTGTTAATCACTGGGCTACTGTGCCATCCTATATACGTGAAAGATGTAATTCGTCTGATTGATTGAGAGTAAGATGTTTCTTCCAGAAAATATCATAATTATCAATGGGTTCTTATGGCTTCTTAGTCAGACATGTTTAAGGCATGTCTTGACTCTCTCCTCATTATCAAATTTCAATACAGTTGGATGAAGCCAATGGAGCTACAATATCGCTGAAAAGAGAGACAAGTTGCTGAAGCTTTTTGCTTTGTAAACATCAGGAAAAATACAAGAATGGCAAATTTCAAATGATCACAGCAATTCATAGTACAGGAGAAAAGAGTGCAGATTGGATAGCAAATCAACTCTGGCTGAGTTACTGCCATGGAGAAAGAATCAGAGAACTATAAGTTCCCCACGCTTCCGGGTGATTCAAAAGAGGATCAAGGCTGGAACACATTCCTTTTTTTTGTTGCAGAGAATAGGTCTCTACATGAGTATATGTTACTGCCATGTTAAGAACTCAATTGATTATGTTAAATTGGTTGTTAGTGTAGCTAGTAGCATACTCAGGATTGTTCAGCTAGTGCTGCCCACTCAAAGAATCATATCTAACGGTAGGCATTTTGTTTTGGGTTTTGTAAGCATGGGCTGGTTGAGTACGGTGCGCACTCTGCTTATGACGAGCAACCAAAGGAACATGCTGTATGATTCGGTCAGACCATCACTTGGATGTACAGTCTACATACCTGGTAACACACAATGCTGAAATTCAGACACAACATTGCTCATGCAGTGTGGTAGGCCGCATCCTATTCATGAACAATACCACTGGCGTAGCCACTGCAAAGTAGCGGTGTGAAATAGCTTGCTTAGCCTGTTGTCCGAAGTTTTGAGCTACTTTGCCTTTCCAAGGTACATCAAAGTATATCAAAGGTTTGAACTACATGTTGAACAATGTGTTTCACATTGCTCCTATGCAGCGGCTGGGTGTCAGTTGCACTTGAAATTGTGATGTGTTTCTTTTTTCAAAGTGACATTAGGATGCAAGCTTCTGCCCAAACTCATTTGCATAATCACACATTTAAATTGTCCTGCTGCCTCACAGCGCCAAGAACCCGATTCAATTCCCAGCTTGGGTGACTGTCTGCGCAGAGACTGCATGTTCTCCCCGTGTCTGCGTGGGTTTCCTCCAGGTTCTCTGGTTTCCTCCTACAGTCTGAAAGACGTGCTGGTTAGGTGCATTGGCCATGCTAAATTCTCCCTCAGTGTATCCGAAAAGGCGCTAGTGTGGCGACTCGGGAATTTCCACAGGAACTTCATTGCAGTGTTAATGTAAACCTAATTGTGGACACTAATAAACAAAAAAAATAGTGTATTAAAATGCAATTGCTATTTTTCCTCTCGTATTAAAAGTATTCCTTCATGTATTTAAGAGCAGTAACCTGGTAGAGTTTACATTATAAAGCTGAAAATGTGTTGTGACCAAAAAATAAGCAGTCCACCATCTGTGAGTAAATCAATTTTAAATCACTGAAAATGAATTGAAATTTATACTGAAACCATTTACTCACTTAAAATGAAAACAGAAAAAGCCACAAATACTGAAAACAGATCAGATAGCGTCTGTGGAGTGAGAAATAGTGTTTGTTTCAATTTGACGACCTGTCGTCAGAACAAGGTAAAGTTAGGGACGCAAGAGGTTTTGAACGAATAAGAATGCAGGGGAAGTGGGAGGGAGGAGAGACACTGGGAGGGATTCTCCGATCTTGTCCATCCCTTCCCGCCTCCCCCCGCTGCCTGCGAGAACGGAGAATTTGGCACTCAGCCAAAACTTCATTCATTGCAGTGGCACTGGAGAATCCCAGCCACAGGCGAGGTCAAAGGTTTCCAGTGCCTCTCTGTGATAGTGCGAACAGTAGGCAAACTTAAATGAGCAAAAAGAATGATGATGCAAAGCAAAAGGAGATGGTAATGGGACAAGTGAAGAACAAAAGATGGGTCTTGAAGAGGTGAAAATGGGATTAGTAAAAGCGATGCCAACAAGTCCACTCTGATAAAATGGGTGCAAAGATTATGATCTCAAATTTGTGAATTCAATATTGAGGACAGAATGCTGTGAAGTACCTCATTGAAAGATGAGGTGCAGTTCCTTAAGCTTACTTTGAACTTCATTGAGTGAGTAAAGCAGGCCAAGGGCAGAGAGGTCAGAGTGGGACTGGAGTGAAGAGTTAGAGGGACAGGCTTGAGGAATAACCAGTGGTGCTCTGTAAAACCATCACCCAATTGCATCCGGTCTCCCATCGCACTCCTAAACACCGGCAAATACAGCAAACTGAATTGAAAGAAGTACAAATAAGTTATTGAGGTGAATGTTTTGGTCCATGGCGGTCGATGGGAGTCTGACTCGGACGTGCGTAGATTGCTGACTCCAGCCTGGCGTTTCAAGATGCCCGACAATACAATCGGCCAACTCAAGACTGTCGGGTGGGTTGTCGGCCAACAGCATTATAGTGCAGGGTGGACTGCTTGGCCAATGGGTCATTGAAGACTTCCAGGCACCGAGTTGGCAGAAGGAGGTCACGGCCACTCATTTAAAAGGGATCCCAGGCCCTGGACTGTGTCAGGTGCACCAGGGATCATTGTCAAAGTGAGAAGACTTTGTTACTGAATATAATTATTTGGAAACATTGCCAGAGGTGAGTGAGAGTTTTTAGTTACTGTATGATTTCAGGACCTTTGGCAGGGAATGCATTTGAATCATGGTCCTGATGTATACTGGGAGATATGGAGCATCGGGCTGTTAATTCTCTCTCTCTCTCTCTCTCTCCACAGAAGGGTAAGAGCAGGGAGCCAAGTGAGATGGGGGAGGGAGGTAAAAAGACTATGATGGCCCCAAGTTTGGTTGATGACTTCCTGCGAGCCCTTGTCCAGGCTGTAGGTGACAGCTGGTGGATACCCTCATGGCAGCTGACCTCTCAGCTGACCAAAGAAGCCTGGATGAAGGTCACAGCAGAGGTCAGCTGCATTGGAAGTGTCTCAATGACTCTTTAAGCTGCACGCTGACTTTGTTTCTGGGATGGGTTGCTGTTCATCTCCCCTCACATTATTCCACCCAGTCTTTACCAGTTTGAAGGCAGTGAGATAAACAATATTCCTAATACCTCCCAAGAAATTATACATTTCAAAGGTTTTCCTGCACCTGCCATAGTCAGGCAGCAACCCACCTCCAGCTTTTATATTGGGCCGTAACACCAACAGTGAAAAAAACTGAATAGAATTATTTGGAAACATTGCCAGAGATGAGTGAGAGTCTTTAGTTACTGTATGATTTGAGGACCTTTGGCAGGGAGGTCAAAACCTCACACTGCATTTGAATTATGGTCCTGATGTATACTGGGAGACATGTAGCATTGGGCTGTTAATTCTCTGTATCTCTACACAGATGGGTGAGAGCAGGGAACCACCTGGGATGTTCCACGTGCAGGAAATGTGTCATGGCATCGGGGGCATATTATTGCAGTTAATTGGTTTACAAATAAACTTTGACAATTGTTAATTGCTCATTTCAAAATGGCGGGTGGCTTTCCAATTTCAGTGTCTTCCTATCTACCCTATTATAGCCGGCCGGCATAATGACATCAGGTTCGTGACCTAACGCCATCACGCTGGATATTCCGTCACCACGGGATGATGGAATTCTGTTTTCACAATATTAAATTCAGCTCATTGTTTCATGTGGAAGGAGCATTTGGGGCCTTGGACACTGAGGAGAGAGGAGCTAAAAGGGCAGGTGTGCTTGAATGGAAAGCCGTCGTGGGAAGGGGAAAGGTTTGTTGTGGGATGTGAGCATGGTGGCTCAGAATAAAGAGTCCCTTCAAAGTGCTGTAAGTGGTGGGGAGGGAAGGTGTTAATGCACATTAGTGTACATTAATTAATTAGTCTTTGTAAATAAAATTAATACTTCAAAACTTTTCAAACATGTTTTCAAATCAAGGGGGAACTCGGTTTATATTCAATGTAACTTGCGTTTCTTTTGCGCTGGCTCGCTCGATTTCAACTGCAAAGCAATGAAAACCTTTGTCTCATTCAGGATGAGGCTTAACCCAATCATAATCCAGAATAGAAAGAAAATTATAGCCAGTACTGTCAACTACCTCCATGACGAAAGGTCAGTACTGTTGCAAATTAAGGAAACTGCAGCAAATATGTTTTAACTGGCACAGGCAAACTGGATTTTGACTGCAGCCAAATTAATACCAGCTTTAGCTCTAAAGCTGTGGAACCACATTGCAGCCAGTTGCAATTACTCTCTGGGTCTACTGTAATTTCCTGTGGGTGGCCTGCCAATTCGCTGGCATGGGATTGGAGCAATAAATTTGACTGATGTTCACTCCCACACATGAGTGGTTAATCTCCTCGTCAATCACAATTTTGAATCTGTTCTTTTCTGCCTCTTCTACATATTCAGGAAGGCGGGTGAGAGAGATAGCTCCAAACATGTCGCTGGTTGGCTTCCGCTATGAGGCACAAGTGCTGAGGTTCACATTTTACTCAACACAGAGTGATTTGCAAATTCTATGTTTGGCTCCTGGAATCAATAAAAATAACACTTAGATCCAAAATGGGTTGCATGGTTTCAGTTTGCCCATCACCTCTGGAAGTGAAGTCATTCGCTGTTTTCATCTCAGTCCTTCTGGATGTCAGCTGTTAGGCAACTTTTTACCATCTATGATATCGATATGCTCTATTCTGTGTGGTACATTCCACTTTTTTATAGTCACATTGAACTAATCGCTCTCCCTGATAGATTCCATTGACATTTACCATCCATTGTCTATCATGACGCGTCCTTCAGTCTATACAGAGTTGTTCCTGGGTGTCACTATTTGCAGAGCTAGCTGGTTCTGTTTTCTTTTAGTTTCACATCGAAATATGTTTCTTCCTCGTGCTATGCAATGAAATACTCATCACGTTGGTTATCTGCTGAGTGCAGATCCCAATCCCTCCCCCCACCGCCCCCACCCCCCCCCCCCCCGCCAACCGCTACATCCCATTATAAATTTTGGGGGTGATTCCACCTCTGCTTCGCCAACAC
This sequence comes from Mustelus asterias, assembly GCF_964213995.1. Taxonomy (NCBI): domain Eukaryota; kingdom Metazoa; phylum Chordata; class Chondrichthyes; order Carcharhiniformes; family Triakidae; genus Mustelus; species Mustelus asterias. The sequence continues at coordinate 23,526,057 of NC_135814.1, read as the reverse complement.
GCCCCACTTTAATTTTTCGAGCGACGACCATTTAATTAATATGAGGTGGGACTTCTATCTGTCTCCAATCAGAGACCAGTAGCTCTGCACTGCACCAGGATTGGTGGCCACTCTAGATATTGCGGGAGGCTCAGGAGGAAGAGGAACTACAGATGATTTCAAAGCCAGGTAAGCCTGGCATCTCGCTGGCATTGGGTTGGCAGGCCATCGATGAGGGGATATTGGAGGGAGGATCAAAGGAGGAAAACCTGTGGCGGAGTGGGGAGTGGTGGTGGGACTCCGATTGACACAGGGGAATGGGAAGGAGACACCCGCTTTTCCTTTCACTGACTAACCACTCAGAGTGTTAAATCTGCTGGGCTACACATTGGGTGCAGACCTCTCCGTCCACCCAGTAAGTCAGAGTGGCGGCTGAATGAGGCCCTTGATTGCCCACTTAAGCCCCTGTGTGGTGGCATTGTGGTGAACTAGTAATTTAGCAACCCGAGGTAATGTTCTGGGGACCAGTGTTCGAATCCCACCATGGGAGATGATGAAACTTGAACCCAGAGGAAGCTGAAATGCAACAAATGTTGCCAAAACCCATCTGTTTCACTGATGTCCTTTAGAGAACAAAATCTGCCATCCTTACCTGGTCTGGCCTACATATGACTCCAGATCCAGTATGGTTTACTCTAAAATGGTTACTCAGTTCATGGGAAATTAGGGATGGACAATAAATGCTGACTCTGTCAATGATGCCCACATCCCATGAATGAATAGAGAAAAAAAATTGACCATTGGCAGAGCACCTCTCTGTTTTCCAACCCACAGATAGCCTGCAAAACGTTTCTTTCATATATTCTTAATATGGAAGGTAAATTCTCGACACTTACTGGTCAAAATATATTTAGCATTACAATGCAACTGTAGGTGATGAATTCAGTTTTTATTTCAAATAAGAGAACTATGCAATCTGTGGAGTATCAGGAATAATATTAGTTTTAATAGTCTGCCAACAGTCAAGCAGAGGAATACTCATTGCGCAATTATTCATTTGGATGGCTGGTCATATCAAACATTAATGTGGCCAACGCTAATGATATAAGTTCATGGATTGAATCATCATCTACATATGGCTAATAACTCGTTTTGTAGCTTCAGTTATACACGAGTTATATGGAGCTGCTTAGTTAAGATTCAGATCAAATTAAGTTGGTTCAAATTTATGTGCAACACCATTCAGGGATATCTGGGTGAACGATTCCTTCCATGTGACAAAAAAGTACCAAAGAAATTGAAAATAAAACACCAACTTGTAAATTTGGTCCATCTGCAATTTTAATTCTGAATGTGTCAGCTGCATGATGTTTTAGAGAGTGTACACTGTGGCATTTTCTGTCTGTGATTTCTCATACGGTAAAATTCAACTGGGCCATCGAAGGGTTTGCCAAGTGTAAGTGAGTTTTAAGAACAGGAAAATGGGCCATATGGTCTATCTGCAGCCAATGCGTAACTTAATCTTGAAAGGATTCTACCCTACCCATGTAATCTTATTAAATTGAACGCATAAACATTCCCTGACCTTCACAATTAACCAAGCAAAGTCCCAGAATATTTATCTGCTTAAATCTGTATTAACCAATCCTTCCCCAGACAATGCACTCCAGTTCCTGCACCCAAATTTGCTCTGCCTTTTCTTTTCTCGATGGGAAAGGGAGCATTTCGCTCAGCAGTTAGCCTGAATTACTCTTGCGCATTTTCGGATGATCAAATGAAGATCAGAATGGGTACAAACCTGAAAGTAGGTCCTTTATGAACATACAAAATTGGAGCAGGAGTAGGCCTTTTGGCCCCACAAGTCTTCTCTGATTGTGGCCTGTACTTTCATATCTACCAACCACACCCCCCACCCCTGCCCCTCCCATACATAGAACATAGAACATTACAGCGCAGAACAGGCCCTTCGGCCCACGATGTTGCACCGACCAGTTAAAAAAAAAAACTGTGACCCTCCAACCTAAACCAATTTCTTTTCGTCCATGAACCTATCTACGGATCTCTTAAACGCCCCCAAACTAGGCGCATTTACTACTGATGCTGGCAGGGCATTCCAATCCCTCACCACCCTCTGGGTAAAGAACCTACCCCTGACATCGGTTCTATAACTACCCCCCCTCAATTTAAAGCCATGCCCCCTCGTGCTGGATTTCTCCATCAGAGGAAAAAGGCTATCACTATCCACCCTATCTAAACCTCTAATCATCTTATATGTTTCAATAAGATCCCCTCTTAGCCACCGCCTTTCCAGCGAAAACAATCCCAAATCCCTCAGCCTCTCCTCATAGGATCTCCCCTCCATACCAGGCAACATCCTGGTAAACCTCCTCTGCACCCTCTCCAAAGCCTCCACATCCTTCCTGTAATGTGGGGACCAGAACTGCACACAGTACTCCAAGTGCGGCCGCACCAGAGTTGTGTACAGTTGCAACATAACGCTACGACTCCTAAATTCAATCCCCCTACCAATAAACGCCAAGACACCATATGCCTTCTTAACAACCTTATCTACTTGATTCCCAACTTTCAGGGATCTATGCACACATACACCTAGATCCCTCTGCTCCTCCACACTATTCAAAGTCCTCCCGTTAGCCCTATACTCAACACATCTGTTATTCCTACCAAAGTGAATTACCTCACACTTCTCCGCATTAAACTCCATCCGCCACCTCTCGGCCCAACTTTGCAACCTGTCTAAGTCTTCCTGCAAACTACGACACCCTTCCTCACTGTCTACCACACCACCGACTTTGGTGTCATCAGCAAATTTGCTAATCCACCCAACTATACCCTCATCCAGATCATTAATAAATATTACAAACAGCAGTGGCCCCAAAACAGATCCCTGAGGTACACCACTTGTAACCGCACTCCATGATGAATATTTACTATCAACCACCACCCTCTGTTTCCTATCCGCTAGCCAATTCCTGATCCAATTTCCTAGATCACCCCCAATCCCATACATCTGCATTTTCTGCAGAAGCCTACCATGGTGAACCTTATCAAACGCCTTACTAAAATCCATATATACCACGTCCACTGCCTTGCCCCCATCCACCTCCTTGGTCACTTTCTCAAAAAACTCAATAAGGTTAGTAAGGCACGACCTACCTGCCACAAAACCATGCTGACTATCACCTATCAATTCATTACTCTCCAAATAACTATAAATCCTATCCCTTATAATTTTTTCCAACATCTTGCCGACAACAGAAGTGAGACTCACCGGTCTATAATTCCCGGGGAAGTCTCTGTTCCCCTTCTTAAACAATGGGACAACATTCGCTAACCTCCAATCTTCTGGTACTATACCAGAGGCCAACGACGACCTGAAGATCAGAGCCAGAGGCTCTGCAATCACTTCTCTTGCCTCCCAGAGAATCCTTGGATAAATCCCATCCGGACCAGGGGATTTATCTATTTTCAGACCCTCCAGAATATCCTGCACATCCTCCTTATCAACTGTAATACTGTCTATTCTACTCCCTTGCAACCCAGTGTCCTCCTCAGCTATATTCATGTCCCCTTGCGTGAACACCGAAGAGAAATATTGGTTCAATGCTTCACCAATCTCCTCCGGTTCCACACATAACTTCCCTCTGCCATCTATAACTGGCCCTAAACTTGCCCTAACCAACCTTCTGTTCTTGACATACCTATAGAACGCCTTAGGATTCTCTTTAACCCTATCCGCCAAAGTCTTCTCATGTCCCCTTTTAGCCCTTCTAAGCTCGCTCTTCAACTCCCTCTTAGCCAATCTAAAGCTTTCTAGTGCACTACCCGAGTGCTCACGTCTCATCCGAACATAAGCCTCCTTTTTCTTTTTAACCAACAAAGAAACTTTTGACCCTCTTGTCAGTCAAAAATCTATCTAACTCAGCCTTAAAATATTCAATGACCATGCTTCCACTTCTACCCCTTCATGAGGCAGAGAATTCCACAGACTAATGAACCTCTGAGTGAAATGATTTCTCCTCATCTCCATCTTAAATGAGCGACCCCTTACTTTTAGTGTCCTCGAGTTCCAGTCTCTAACTTGAAGGAAAACATCATTTTAGCATCCACCCTGTCAAGTCCCCTCAGGATCTTGCATGTTTCAAAGATCACCTCTCATTCTTCTAAACTCCAATGGGTACAGGCCCAACCTATCCAACCTTTCCTCATAAGACAACCCCTTCATCACAGAAGTCAACCGAGTAAACCTTGTCTGCACTGCTTCCAATGCAATTATATCCTTTCTTAAACAAAGAGACCAAAACTGTACACAGTTTACATGTTTCCGAGTAGGCACATGGTAATCAGGAAGCTCGGAGATTAAGTTCTGCATTGCTATTTTGTGACACATTAACACGTCCGCACCAAATTCCTTTGTCCATTATTTTATTGCCATTGGTAATCCATTTGAAATAAACAGGCTAATGCTTCCACTAAAATCGGAAATTAAGGAATTTGATGTGAACACATTAGATATTCGAACAAGCACACAGTGTAATTTCCAGGCTTAGGTTTCCAAAAACAAATTCAGGGAAATATGTACAATACTGAGTGTGTTTTACTTAAATATGCCATATGACAAAAATGAAATGACCCAGCAGGAAAGGGTGATTGACCAACGCAGTCCATTGGAAATTTCCATATCAAAACTGTCAGTCAAATTCCACTAGGTGCTCTGAACAACACTGACTTTGTGAACCATACAAAACAACATGTCAGAGTGACAAAATATTACAGAGTGTTTCACATGAATCTTTTTTATTGAAGAAGGTCGAAATATGCATTGTTGTGAAAGAATCAGAGTTCATATATCAGTTATAGTGAATGGTTAAAAAAACAATTCTACTTTGACTTTTGGGACACTTAAATTCCCTTTGTCACTTTTCAGAATGCAAAAGTTGTGCTTTATAGCATTCTATTTTAAATGTTGGACCATAAGACGAGACAAGTTTAACGGGGAAGGAATTTCTAAGAGGTCATCTTTATTCAAAATGCTCCCCATTTTAGGAGAGCTTAATGCCCAAAAGTGGATCTCAAGGAAAGAAAATAGTGGCTGTATCTTCAAAACGTTTTGACAGAGAGAACCCATGCTCCGAGCTCAGGATACATATTTTCTAGATAGTCGTGTGCTTTGCTGGGTCATATAAAAAGATTTGGGTTCCAGATCCAAAAATATTCCTGCATTCCAGCAGGGAACAAGTTTGTAAGGTTCTGCCTGTGGAGTTGCTCACTGATAAGCTCAAAGGAATCTGCCCACAAAAATAGGATGATCTCTGTGGGGCTTCTCTTTGCCAATGAAAGTTTAAATCAGTTTAAAAGTGGAGACAAATCAAGGGAATCTCCAGGCATCCAATAGCAGTGGTGCTATCAATCAGGGTAAGCAGAGAATTCTATTGAGACATTGGCCGGAAGTCTACCACCTCGTCTGCCACAGAGTCGGTGCGGGCAAGGGACCGACAACGGAAATCCCCATTGACCTCGGGTGGGAATTTCCGGTCTGCCCGAGCAAGGCCGTAAAACCCCGCCCATTCTAACAGACAGAAAAACAGGAAGTTAAAATGACTTAAAATCATTCACTTTTAAATTAAATATTCACATCATGAAAGCAATGATTATGATTGAATTGAGAAAGAAGCTAAAATGTTAGAAACACACTTTAAAAGTGTTTCAAAAGTATGTACATTTTTTTTTATTAGAATAGAGAAATTTGACATTCCACAAATTAGTCTTTCAGGACTAATGAGGTATTTAGCTGTAATTATGAACTTAATGTGCTATTAAAATGCAGACTTTGATTTTTGATTTGATTTGATTTGGTTTATTATTGTCACATGTATTAACATACAGTGAAAGGTATTGCTTTTTGCGTGCTATACAGACAAAGTATACTGTTCATAGAGAAGGAAATGAAAGGGTGCAGAATGTAGTGTTACAGTCATAGCTAGGGTGTAGAGAAAGATCAACTTAATGCAAGGTAAGTCAATTCAAAAGTCTGACAGCAGCAGGGAAGAAGCTGTCCTTGAGTCGGTTGGTACGTGACCTCAGACTTTTGTATCTTTTTCCCAATGGAAGAAGGTGGAAGGGAGAATGTCCGGGGTGTGTGGGGTCCTTAATTATGCTGGCTGCTTTGCCGAGGCAGCAGGAAGTGTAGACAGAGTCGATGGATACACACTTCATTCAGAAAGGTGTAACTTTATCAAGACTTTTTGCTGGGGGGTTAGCGGGGGCTAACAACATAAAAGCAGAAATTTTATCAATTCACTGATTGTTTAAGGATTACAGTTTTGTGTGACCGCAACATTCACTTTCTGGGAAGTGTTGAATCACAGCCAGTTACTTCTAGATTTTGGTGTTTCCCTGGGTCTGTTTGGACTTCTCAAAGTTTCCATCAGTCTGGGTGGAGTAATGATGGTGAACACTGACAACTGTGCTGTGGTTACCATTGCAAAGTCTGGCCATTGACACTCTCCCAATCAGTGTCATCATTGGAAAAGCCTAACTGTTCTGGAGCCTCTTACGCGAGCGCTTACAAGCTGACAGAAGCCAAACAAAATAATCTTGGATCTAGTACAGAGAATCAATATGGATCCACGATGCAGTCTTCTGCCAATCAGCATTCAGCTAATTGTTAACTCATCATTGTACATTACCAGCAATTCCACAAGATTCTATTTTATACAATATAGGATCACAGGATCCCTACAGTGCAGAAGGAGGCCACTCGACCCATCAAGTCTGCACCGATCACAATCCCATCCAGGCCCTAATCCTGTAAACCCCACATAGTCACCCTGCTAATCCCCCTGATACTAAGGTTAATTTAGTATGACCAATCAACCTAACCTGCACATCTTTGGACAATGTGAGGAAACCGGAGCACCCGGAGGAAACCCACGCAGACATGGGGAGAATGTGCAAACTCCACACAGACAGTGACCCGAGGCCGGATTTGAACCCAGGTCCCTGGCGCTGTGAGGCAGCCACTGTGCCGCAGGTAGCTTTGAATATATACTTTCAATATAGAATGATTGGGGGAGAGCTCTCTGACCAAAAAGAAAACTCCCCTTAGATTTCCCTTCCTTTTTAAGAAATGCAGCAAATCTTCATTTCTGGTGGTCTTTGAACAAGCTTGAAAAAAGCATATACAGCTCCATTAAATCTGTTCATTTTCTTCCCGAGGTTCATAGGAGGCTATTTTATAAAATAGAATCTAGTGGAATTGCTGGTAATGTAGAATGATGGGTTAGCGATTAGCTGAATGCTGATTGGCAGAAAACTGTGTTGTGGATTGGGATCAATATGAAGACTGGGTACCAGCGATGTCCTACAGGGATTGTTAAGATCTTTGCTCACTGCGATCAAAATTATTTGCCGAGATGTAGGTGTTGGGGGAAATATTTGCATTTTTTCAGACGGTATATAGCTAAGAGCAAGTGTTGAGACTGTCGAGGATGTAAACTACTGGGCTGGAATTTGGCGTGTGATCTTTAACTTAGAATCTGTAGAATTATGCAGATAGACAGTTCTACCCATAGGGAACAGAGTTGAAGTCAAGAAAAAGATAATAGAAACATAGAAACATAGATAATAGAAGCAGGAGTATGCCATTCAGCTCTTCGAGCCTGTTCTGCCTTTCATTTTGATCATGGCTGATCATCAATTATAATATCCTGATCTTGCCTTCCCCCCCCATTTCCCTTGACCCCCCTTTAGCCCCAAGGGCTATATCTAATTTGTTCTTGCAATCACACAATGTTATAGAAACTAAAAAGATAATACACCACTTTCTAAACATCTGTGATCAATGTCAGAAAGCTATATCTAAAGTAAGCATGCACATGCACTAGATTATATTGATAGGACAATTCATGACAAAATAAACGTTCTGGTCAGGATTTTCCGCTCATTCACGTTCCGCTGCCGCTGTAAGCGAGGATGGAGAATTTGGCATTCAGCCCAATATTTTATTCTTGTCCAAGATCTTCCTTAGCTATCATTTGGACAGTTTTGGTAGAGGATAATGAGGCAGAGAAGAGTCACAAGACTGATACCCAATCTCCAATCTCTTACGTATCCATTTAGACTTATTGAGTTGGATCTGTATACTTTAGAGAGATGTAGGCTCAAGGGAAATTTGATTGTTATTCATAAAAGAGCCTGGATTGTGTTTACATTATTTCAACAATTAGGGTAGGGAGAACCAGGGATTACACTTCAAAGTTACAGGAGGGCAGAACTAGGTCAAACATTGAGATACTTTTTTTTAATGAGAGAATAGTTGACTTGGGGAACAGGTTGCTGACTAATCCCACGAAAGCTGATTCATTCTATATTCTCAAAGGAGAGCTGGACCTTTTCTGGCCGTGGTGGAGATAATCTGCCACCAAAGATTGGTATCCGACTATATAAATTATTATCAATGTGGTCTTGTGAACAATTCTGGATGACCTAGAGGGACTACTGGGGAAGTTTGCATACTTTCTACCCCCAACTGGCCTTAGTTTTACTCGGTTTTTCTCCTCTCCCAGACGATGATATGGCCCAGGATGAGTGGTGGACATCTGTATCATGGTGCATCATGTTTGTACGGGAGAGGATAGACGGACCAGTTGGCCATTTCTTGTCGGACATTTTCATATGTTTGCAAGTTAATAATCAAATGCAAGTGAACTAATTGGAGAGGAACTGATCGAGACTGACTCCTGTTTCTCCCTTGTAAAACGGTTTATGTTACTTCGTACAGTCGCTTGGATCTCAGACCATATTGCTGAAAAGCTGTTCGAAGTACACATTCCGAAAGAAAATATAACTCCACTTGAATGGAAATTTAATACAGTTATTAACCGGTATGGGTAACTAAATATGTCAAAGCATAATATGAAATTTAAGAAGGCAGATTAACGGAATAAGAAACATACCTAAGTCTGCCCTTGTAACTTACGAGTGAGAATTATGTTCCATCAGGTTAAATTCTCCAGTAATTTTGGATGTTATGTTGTGGATCAATGCGTCCTATAAGTTGATTGCAATGAAATGATATGGATTCCAAGGAATGTTTGGTGAGATTTTCTGGTTATTCTTCTGTGCCCAAGAATTCCAGTAAAAACCTGAGCACGGATCAGCGGGTGACTATTTCACAGAGAGCCGAAGATTATGTGCACATCTGTAGCCATGGAACATGCGTTAAGACATTCAATACTGTGGACAGATATAAATATATATAATATATATGTATATAAATAAATAATTCATTTGTGTTTGAGTAAAATTTTATGACCGAGAAAATGATCCAGCTGCTGCAAATCTTAAAAACCTGATAATTTCATTGTGAGAGAAACTGGCGAATAAAAATGTAATGTATGGCATACAAACTACTTACTTCTCAGGCGATTATATGTTGCAAAGCAGCTTCAGAAATTCAGGGGGAAGAAAAAAAGCAGCAGGGATTCCTGTCTTGCCACAGACATCGAATTAATACTGGATTATGGTTTGCCATTAAGTGACCACAGAATTTAACAACTGTGGGATCGCTAAAGTCTGTCAAAATGCTGCGAGGGTTAAATTGTTAATGCCACATTTTTGGCCTAGTTTCTGAAAAGTTTGCCTCAGTTCTCCTGGGATCGGAATAAAGAAATGGGCTGCATTCTCTGCGGTATTCCTGTTTCCATTACCTTACTTGTATAATGCATCAGAGACTGCAATAATTCAGTGATGAAATACAAAATGTCGCATTGCAATGTTTTTTAAAGTGAATTGAGATTTTGTCATGCCATTTTAGGTACACTAATAGCTCTTTGAGCCCCTTGGAGTAGCCTAATGTGATTTTAATGAGCTGATAGCATACAAATGACAGTAGTGCTTGGCTGAAGGTGACATAACCTTTTTCTTCTACTTGGTACATGTCTTTTCAAAAATTAATTTTTTTTTATCTTAGTCATTTTCTGGCTGGTAGATGTGAAGACTTTTTCCACGGAAAATGGATAACTTTTTTTGTATCGGTTGTTATTGTGGATACAGGATTTTTTTGTTACCTATATTCTTGAGAGGGACATAAGACATCAGAGAAATGCGACCTGCTTCTAAAATGTCTTTAGTCCTGTACATTTAGAGGTATTTTGGCAGAATCAAAATTTATTTGGAAAATCATTTCGGTTGCCAAGCAACCCAGAGAAATAAAAGCACATATGCTTAACAACCAGTATGCTACACATTTTGTCATTGCATGGTTTCTAGGGCTGGCCCTTATTTTGAATTAGACAGATTGCATATGTGACCATCTTCTGCGGTTTCTAGTATGAGACAAACAGTTATTCATCTCTCTAACGTAGATCAGAATAAAACATCTTCTGAGATCAAACCAAGAAACCATCACTAAGAATTCGCTTCATTTTACATCTAGTCTGTCGCTTTCACATCTGTGTGTGTGTGTGTGTGTGTGTCTGCGTGTGTGTGTGTGTGTGTCTGCGTGTGTGTGTGTGTGTGTGTGTGTGTGTGAGAGAGAGAGAATGAATTGAGAAGTGTCCTGTCGGTTGGCCTACAATCTGTCTTTATCAGAAAGCACATTGGTACAGATTTTGTTAAAACTGTTTTGTTGGACCTATGCCACCTCGTAAGGAGCATCAAATATTATAGCTGTATTGGACGATGAAGGTATGGCATAAATTCTAATCAGTTTTTATTTACTTGCCTCACAGAGCCAGGGGCCCGGGTTCAATTCCGGTCTTGGGTGACTGTCTGTGTGGTGTCTGCACGTTCTCCCTGTGTCTGTGTGGTTTTCCTCTGGGTGCTCTGGTTTCCTCCCACACTCCAAAGGTGTGCCGATTGGGTTGATTGACAATGTTAAATTGCCCCTTCGTGTCAGAGTAGATATATAGGGTTAAGGGAATAGGGCATGGGTGGGACTAGTGTCGGTGCAGGCTCGGTGGGCCGAACGGCCTCCTTCTGCCCTGTAAGGATTCTATGATTCTATGGGGGGGAGTTTTCCCATCCCGCCTGCCACAGGAATCGTAGTGGACGGGGGGGGGGAGGGGGGGGGGGGGTGGACCTTGTCCACTGACCTCGGGTGGGATTTTCTAGTTTTGGGGCGAGCGTGGCCAAAAAATCCCACCCTATGGTTCTAAAGTTACACCTTTATCTTTTTAATGTCAGGCTTTGAAATGAACTTCCAACGGAGATTAGTATTTTTATCCCCCCCCCAAGAAACATTTGTCTTTAGTCTTAGTTTGAGTAAACAGTAAGCAGATATGTTATCTCAAAGAAGACTTTCGGCTATTCGCTAACACAGATGTGTGATGTTAGTGAATGCACATTTCCATCGCATTTAAATAATGGCCATTGCACATTACGACAAACCTTGGTGCTGCCTGAAGAGCTTCTGGCAAAACAGATAAAACAAACATCACCTCAGTGTTTTGTGTGTGTGTGTGGAGAATCAACAAGGAGCAATTAACATATTGCTTATGATTCACTCGCAAAAAGAAGAGACAACAGGTATTTTTGAAACTGCTCCTAAGGACATGTGTTGTTCAGAAGCATATGTCTGCTGTCTATTAGTAACTCTTTCACTGCTGAAACATTCCAGGAGAATTCAATTCAAATGGCAGGGAGAATTTTAACCGACTCCACTCAACAGTAATGGGGCAGAGGTAGGGTCCATCTAGGTGGGGGGGCAGCGGGGTCTATAAAGTGGAATATTCAATCATACTAACCCATTATTCCATCCTAGAATATCACTGGCAGCCACCTTTACTGCCTGTTGCAGTCAGATTGCTGAGGTGTGGCGGCTTAAAAAAACTTGTGTGAAGTCAGGGAGTCCAATATAAAGGCAAAGCACTACGGATGCTGGAATCCAAAACAAAAACAGAAAATGCTGGAAAAACTCTGCAGGTCTCACAGCATCTGTGGAGAGAGAACAGAGCCAATGTTTCGAGTCAGGATGACCCTTTGTCAGACAAAGGCTCTATTCTCTCCACAGGTGCTGTCAGACCTGCTGAGTTTTGCCCCATTTTTTGTGTTTGTGACAGGGTTCAATGCCTGGTGGGCATTTTACATTCAGTCTGAGTGAACATGGTGGAAAGCTGTGGGAGCTGTGAGGTAGCTTTCCAAGATAGGTAGGAGGCTTTCCACTATGGGGCCAGGAGGAGACCTTCTGCAAGTCTCACCTGAAAGTCCTCTGTTGCACTTACTTGCTTTATTGGAACAAAGAACAAAGTAAAGTACATGGGAACAGGCCCTTCAGCTCTCCAAGGCTGGGCTGATCATGATGCCCTAACTAAACTACCCCTGTCCAACGCTGGCAACACCACACCATCATTTACTCGATCTGTATCCCTCTATTCCCTCCCTATCCATGTATCCATCCAGGTGCCTCTTAAATGTTCCTTTAGAGTGTGACAACTGCCTTCAGTCGCCTAATCTTCCACTGTAGCTCCCAACTCAGGCATCCAGCTACAGCTGTAGCTAAGAGTTCAAGGGTGTTTCAAAGGTCCATGCCAGCGTGGGTCACAGCAGATCAGTGCCCAGTGGCTCCTGAGTGGTTAAGATAGCTGCATGATGTTATTCCTGGGAGATTGGGAGAAAATTGTGCTCCACTCCCACTGGGCGCCACAATAGTGGACAAGTGTTCACATGATACTCCTCCGCATGTGATTTTATTTGAGGCATTAAACCATCATTCTTAATGAGATTACCAACTCCATTAAAATAGCAGAGGAATTTGATTTGAGTGTGGTACGCATTCCAGCAGTAACAATGGCAGTAGTCATTGTACCGTTAAATTGTGAAATGCTTAATAAAAACAAGGGCCTTTTGCTACTGCGTACATTTACTTGTTGCACATCTCTGCTTTTTTTCTTCAGAATATAAGTAGAAAAACTTGGACCTCACGCAGATTATGGTTCTATGCACTGAAGCTTATGACGTTGGAGTTTTTAAGGGCAAGTATACTTGTGAAATTAGCATTTTTCCCCCCATCTGTTTCATTCCATTTCTTCCCTTCTGCCTCATGTTCAGGTGAAGTCCCAGGTATCATAATACATCAACATCACACCTGCAGCATTGTTTTCATGCCTGAACCACAGCAAGGGGCTTCTGCAGCTTATTTGATTTGGGGATTAAGGGCGGCATGGTGGCACAGTGGTTAGCACTGCTGCCTCATAGCGCCAAGAACCCAGGTTTGATCCCAGATTGGGTCACTGTCTGTGCGGAGTCTGCACATTCTCCCCGTGTCTGTGTGGGTTTCCTCTGGGTACTCAGTTTCCTCCAACAGTCCAAAAGATGTGCTGGTTAGGGGCATTGGCCTTGCTAAATTCTCCCTCAGTGTACCCGAACTGACACTGGAGTGTGGCAATTAAGGGATTCTCACAGTAACTTCATTGCAATGTTATTGTAAGCCATTTGTGACACTAATATATAAACTTTAACTTTTTGAATGTTTCAGGGACAAGGGGGTTGTTGGAGGTGAGGAGGATGTCAAAAACATCAGAGCCATGCCCAACGGTGCACATACCTGACATACATGTGAACCCACTTTACAGCGCAGTTCACAAGGTACTAATCAGCAGCGGGGATCATCACTGACTTTTCCCTTCATCCACCACTCTTAACTGGTGGAGAGTTTTAAAACTTTACTCTCACATAGGCTGAGACTTGCTAACTCAATGCTTGGCTCAACACTTGACTGGGTAGTGCCCTTACTCATTGAAGAAGCAGGAACATCTGATAATGTTTAGTTACTTTGAAACAGGAATTGGAGAGGTCCCAAAAAATTAGGCACTAATTTAATACGCCCCTTTCCATTCGAAATAAAGGTGCTAAGTAATCTAAAATGCGTGTTTCTTTCTTTCTACATAATGTTTCAATTATGGCTGATATCTACTATATTAAATAGGCTGAACTCTGATTACAGAGCAGATTTGAAAATCTCACCATTGAGTGTGAGCAATTATTGATCTGTTCCATTACAACTTAATATATCCATTCTCGTTAATCAAGCTACGCGGAGGCATTTATAAAACCATAAACCTTTCATATTTAATCCATTATACACATTATATTCTGAACAATAAATTGAGCTGTCATTATTATTTATTACATAAATGTACTTTTTTCTGAATCTCCCTGTGCACACCCTAAACACTTTACAATGCTTCAAGAATTAGCAATAATAAACATTAACTTTCCTATTTATTCAAATAGAGAAGATTAAACACACATAGTCATGCAATTATGACAGGGTGTTATGGATTCACATGTAATTACGGCTGGGAGTTGTGCTGACTTGGGTGGACGAACTGGCTTTTCAGTGATGTCAACTATTATGTCCATTAAACATTAATTAATGGCTACTTTATCCAGTTAATTCTGAAACATTTCTCTCTGGGTATATTAACTGGTATCAAGAGGAGACCCTGGAGTATTATTTTAACCTGCTCCCATCAGGGGCCCTCTGGTGTTCAATTAACAATATACATGCACAATATATGTCATCACCCCACGCATGATTGCACGGGACTATGACCAAAATTATACACAGATGCTTAATATCCTTCTACCATTGTGAACAAAGCTACAAGATATGTGCACTATGATAGAAAAATAGGAAGAAATCATCTCCAGGAACGAGTCTGGCGAACAGCTAGAAAAACACTAAATGGGCAAATTCAGCAACTATGTTGAACAGTAAAATGGTGCAAAATGTATGTTCATTCACGGGAAAGGTGGATTATGCCACCATCAGAGCAAGGAAAACCATTATACTCATAACCACTGACAAGGCCAAAGGATTCGAATCTTTCCTTGACTTTTGCAGTTATCCTTGAATGGATTTGGTAAGACAGAAAAGTATCCTTATGCCTCCAACACCTTTACTTTCTTAGGAGACTAAAGAAATTTGGCATGTCAGCTACGACATGCTCACCAATTTTTACAGATGCACCATAGAAAGCATCCTTTCCGGATGTATCACAGCTTGATATGGATCCTGCTCTGTACAAGACCGCAAGAAACTACAAAGGGTTGTGAATGAAGCCCAGTCCATCATGCAAACCAGCTTCCAATCCATTGACTCTGTCTACACTTCCCACTGCCTCGGAGAAGCAGCCAGCATAATCAAGGACCTCACGCACCCCGAGCATACTCTCTTCCACTTTCTTCCATCAAGAAAAACGTACAAAAGTCTGAGGTCACGTACCAACTAACTCAAGAACAGCTTCTTCCCTGCTGCCATCAGACATTTGAATGGACCTACCTTATATGAAGTTGATCTTTCTCTACACCCCAGCTGTGACTGTAACACTACATTCTGTACCCTCTCCTTTCCTTCTCTATGAATGATATGCTTTGTCTGTATAGTGCACAAGAAACAATACTTTTCACTGTATACTAACACATGTGACAATAATAAATCAAATCCTTTACCGCCTTATCTATCTGTCCTATTACCTTTAGGGATCTGTGGACAGACACTCAAAGATCCCTCTGTTCCTCTCCTGTCCTGAGAATCCTACAGTTGTATTATGTATTCCCGTGTCTTATTTTCCACCTTCAAATGCATTACCCTACTCTTCTTTGGATTGCATTTGGATTTGCCAATTTTCTGTTCACCTATTCAGTCCACTGATATCTCACTGCACAGTCTGAAAATTTCTTCCTCACTACCAACCAGATGGTTAATTTTTTTATCGTCTGCCAATTTCTGAATCTTGGCCCTTGCACTTAACTTCAAATAATTGATATGTAACACAAAAAGCAAGACACTCAGTACTGACCCCTGCAGAAAATGGCACGGTGGCACTGCTGCCTCACAGCACCAGGGACCCGGGTTCAATTCCAGCCTTGGGTGACTATATTTGTGGAGTTTTCACTTTCTCCCCATGTTCTGCGTGGGTTTCCTCTGGATGCCCCGGTTTCCTCCCACAGTCCAAAGATGTGCAGGTTCGGTTGATTGGCCATGCTAAATTGCCCCTTGGTATTAGGGGAGCAGGGAAATGTGTGGGGTTATGGGGATAGGGCTTGGGTGGGATTGTTGTCAGTGCAAGCTCAATGGGCCAAATGGCCTCCTTCTGCATTGTAGGGATTCTATCATTCTGTGAAAGCCACTGGAAACAGACCTTCAGTATGAACGCTGATTGGTTTCCCCATCCTCACGACTAAACAGGGGATAATGCAATTTTTATGATGTGGCGATCGATGCTTGAGAAGTAAAGGTAGGCACAGTTCTGCTCCAAGGTGATGAGTCGGGCATTGAAAGACCAATTGGGTGTTTCTCGAAGAAATTGAACAGACACTGAAAGAGATACTCCACAGTACAGAAGGGAACTCTGAAACTGCTGCTTGCCCTCAAGCACTTTGAAATATATGTTAGCAATAGATACAGAGAAACCTTAGCCTAGACGGATCACAACCCATTAACATTTGTGGTGAAATTCAAAACGCAAAATGTGAGGCTATTCCGATGGAATCTACTATTGCAACCATTTCACTTGAAGATTACACACATTGAACGAAAAAAATAATATGATAGCACACACCCTATCTTGGGTTTGAAATGACACAACAAATCATCCCCAAACTGTGGACAGTAGAATTCCAGTTCGAGACCATACAGAATACAATTGCTATGTCTGATGTATGTATGATTGAATGTTTGGGAATGAATGCATGTCCATTTCTTTTCTTTTCTGAAAGAAGGAATTGTATTGAAATGCCTGCAGCATTTCATTCATCCTGGTGGTGAGGTGTTATAAAACCATATCTTATATCAAAAATGACTTTATTTATTGAGTGGGCTAAAACCACAGGATGAGTTTTTAAAAAAGACTGACTTCTTAAGTGACCGAAACAACAGTTCTTAAAATGGCTGAACATTTATGCAACTTCACCTTGCAGATTACAAAAGCAATCAGAAAGGAATCATGCAGTCCGGATGTAGCCCACCAAGTCAATATGCGTAAATTGGTGTGAGTGGCCCAATTCCAGTTGAACTGCTTATAGACATCCAGAAGTAGGGGTGATCGCCGATGATTGTGCAATGTTCAGCACTATTCGTAACTCCTCAGATACTGAAGCAGTCCATGTTCAAATGCAACAAGATCGGGACAATATCCAGGCCTGGGCTCACAAGTGGCAAGTAACCAGTCAATGACCATTGCCAATAAGAGACATTCCAACCGTTGCCCCTTGACATTCAAATGGTGTTACCATCACTGAATCCCCACCATAAACAATAGGACAGATAGATAAGGTGGTTAAGGATTTGATTTATTATTGTCACATGTGTTAGTATACAGTGAAAAGTATTGTTTCTTGTGCACTATACAGACAAAGCATATCATTCATGGAGAAGGAAAGAAGAGGATACAGAAACTCAACTAGACTCACAATATAAGCACAGTGGCTACAAGAGCAGGTCAGAGGCTAGGGATACTGCGGCGAGTAATGCACTTCCTGACTCCCCAAAACTATTGGAAATTAACTGTACTAATTTATATAAAGTAAGGTCATTCTTGTTTTAAAAAAAGCATAAAGGTTTGACTACAGCACATTTTCCCCAAAGCCTGTCCACTATCTTCACCAAGGCATGGTACATTGGGGAAACCATGCAGACGCTACGACAACGGATGAATGAACACCGCTCGACAATCACCAGGCAAGACTGTTCTCTTCCTGTGGGGGAGCACTTCAGCAGTCACGGGCATTCAGCCTTGGATCTTCAGGTAAGCGTTCTCCAAGGCGGCCTTCACGACACACGACAGCGCAGAGTCACTGAGCAGAAACTGATAGCCAAGTTTCGCACACATGAGGACGGTCTAAACCGGGATGTTGGATTTATGTCACATTATCAGTAACCCCCACAGCTTGACTCCTGGACTTGCACAATTTCACAAGCTGTACTGTCTGGAGACAATACACATCTCTTTAACCTGTGTTGAATGCTCCCTCCACCCACATTGTCTGTGCATTTAAGACCTGGCTGGCTGTAGAGATTTGCATTCTAATCAGTATTCTGTAATTTGATTTCTGTGTCTGTGCACTGTTTGAGAACAGAGACCACTCCATCTGACGAAGGAGCATTGCTCCGAAAGCTTATGGTATTTGCTACCAAATAAACCTGTTGGACTTTAACCTGGTGTTGTGAGACTTCTTACTGTGCTTACCCCAGTCCAACGCCGGCATCTCCACACTATCTTCAAGTCAGGATTGGGATGGAATACTCCCCACTCGCCTGGATGGGAGCAGCTCCAACAACACTAAGAAGCTTGACACTATCCAGGACAAAGCAGCCCACTTAATTGGCACTACATCTACAAACATGCATTTCCTTCACCACCACTGCTCAGTAGCAGCAGTGTGTACTATCTACAAAATGCACTGCAGCAATCCACCAAAAATCCTTAAACAGCACATTTCAGATCCACGACCACTTCCACCTAGGAGGACAAGGGCAGCAGATACATGGGAACACCACCACCTGCAAGTTCCCCTCCAAGCCACTCACCATCCTGACTTGGGAATATATTACCATTCCTTCGCAGGCACTGGATCAAAATCTTGGAATTCTCTCCTTATCGACATTGTGTGTCAACCCACAGCACGTGGACTGCAGTGTTTCGAGAAGGCAGCTCACCACCACCTTCTCAAGGGCAACTAGGGATGGGCAATAAATGCTGGCCAGCCAGCGAAGCTTATGTCCCACAAATGAATGAAAAAATAATAATCTGATCATTCAAGTGGGTGCGGACCGAACTTTTAAGTTCAATCACTTAGCACAGTTGAGTTTGACTGAGGAGAGGCTCCACTGATTAATCTAATAATATAAACAATGAACCTAGAAGGAAGGTTCCCCAGCTTGCTATGACCATATTTAGTGACTGGCTAGTTGGTGAATGGAGGTTATGTGATTGTAAGCCACCCTCTTTTAGTTTAAAAAGACAATACTTTTCCAAAGTTGGATTCAGACAGACCATGGCCAGGATTTGGCGGCTCCTCCCACATGTTGGAATATTGTATTTCCCAACATAACAGCAATTTGAGTGGAACATGGCATATCTGGGCAGGGCTGTCAAATCCTGGCCCATAAGTAGGTAACAGTGAGAAGAGAACTTGTGGTGTCTCTCCATCTAACTGTTCTACAAACATATGCCCTCCAATATCGGACCAGCCAAACGCCCATGGTAATGCCCCGGGGATCTGGTTCAAATCCTACCATGGCAAATGGTGAAATTTGAATAAAATGGGGTGGCACGAAGGTACAGTGGTTAGCACTGCTGCCTCACAGCGCCAGGGACCCAGGTTCGATTCACGGCTTGGGTCATTGTCTGTGCGAAGTTTGCACGTTCTCCCCGTGTCTGCGTGCGTTTCCTCCGGGTGCTCCCATTTACTCCACAGTCTGAAAGACATTCTGGTTAGGTGTATTGGCCATTCTAAATTCTCCCTCAGTGTACCTGAACAGGCGCTAGAGTTTGGCGACGAGGGGATTTTCACAGTAACTTCATTGCAGTGTTAATGTAAACCTACTTGTGAGACTAATAAATAAACTTTAAACTTTAAATCTGGAATTAAAAGTCTAATGATAACAATGAAACCATGGTCAATTGTTGTAAAACCCATCTGGTTCACTAATGTCCTTTTGGGCAGGAAATCTGCCATCCTTACCCAGTCTGGCCTACATGTGACTCCAGACCCACAGCAATGTGGTTGACTCTTAAAATACCCTCAGAAATAGCCTAGCAAGCTTTTCAGTTCAAGGGCAATTAGGAATGGACAATAAATGCTGGTTCAGCCAGCGATTCTCATGAATGAAATAAAAAATCATATCTTCAATGTAAACCAAATACCTTCAGCAGTTGGTGGAATTTGAATTGAATTAATAACTGTGAAATTATAAGCTAGTCTTAGTAGTGGCAACTTTAACCTGGTGTTGTTAGACTCCTTAACTATGAAACTGCCATTGATTGTCCTAGTGTCCTTTAAGGAAAGAAATCTGCTGTCCTGATCTGGTCTGGTTGATATTGTGCTCCATAGCAATGAGGTTGGCTCTTAATTTCCCTCTGAAGTGACCTTGCAAGCCACTCAGTTGAAGGGAAATTAAGGATGAGCAACAAGTGCTGGCCTTGCCAACCACGCCCATGTCCCATGAAAGAACAAATAAAAACTAAAGGTGGCATGGTGGGTTTAAAGTTTAGTTATTTATTGTCACAAGTAGGCTTACATTAAAAGTAAGTTACTGTGAAAATCCCTTAGTCGCCACACTCTGGCGCTTGTTCAGGTACGCTGAGGGAGAATTTAGCATGGCCAATGCACTTAACTAGCACATCTTTTGGACTGTGTGAGGAAACTGGAGCACCCGGAGGAAACCCATGCAGGCACGGGGAGAATGTGCAGGCTCTACACAGACAGTGACCCAAGCTGGGAATTGAACACAGGTCTCTGGTGCTGTGAGGCAGCAGTGCTAACAACTGTGCCACCCTGAGGTTGAGGTTGAGTCAGGTCAGGTCTGTGGGGAGTTGGATTCTTGCGGGGGATTCAAAGAATCTGGAGGGAGATGGAGCATCGGAGTAGAGTCGGAGGTTTGAGGGTGGAGTTTGGTGTTCATCAGGGAGTTGTGGGGTGGGGCAAAATGGGGGGAGATTGGGGACAAGAGTGTTTAGTTGTATAGTTATACAGGAGTTAGACCTCTTGACTTTTTTCAGTCTGACATTTCTTGGGTAACTATCCAGGCAAATAAGTCAGCACGCTCCAAAGTTTCCATTTCTAACTCAGAATGGGACTTTTTTAGAAGGTTTCGGGTGCAGGGATTTGGCCGTCGAAAATTGAAACTTTCCAGCAATTGCTGCAGAGACTATGCAAAGGTCTGTTGACCTTGGGCAGGATTTTCCAGTTTTGGGGCGAGCGTGGCCGGAAAATTCTGCCGCTTGTGTTGGGACTTCTGAGGGGATCTCCCAGTACATCTTCTGGAGTCCATCCAGGGTCTCATGATTGGGAGACCACAAGATCGAGACCAATGTGCACAGATCCACAAAAATGAAGCAAAACCACTTTAGATATCCATTCTAAGTTTACTACTTTAAACCACAGGTGAAGGTTGGAATTTTCCCATCCCACCCACCACGGGAAGCATAAAGGACAGAACATGGACCATGCAGAGGTCCGTTGGCCTTGGATGGGATTTTCTGACACTGGGACGAGAGTGACCAGAAAATCCCGCCCGGAGTCTTTGAACATACTCATTCCAGCTGAATCCTATTCAGTAGTCCTCCATTTTCCCAACCAATCATGATGTGATGAAGAACTACAGTGCAAATTTACTTTCTTAGCAAGCTCAAGGTAGCGAATAGAAAAATAATTTTTAGCACAAGTTCACAAAGAATTACAAACTCCTCAAGAAAATGTATTTTGTGTAGCGGGAGAAGGCCTTTTCACTGTTTGTTTAAGCCTCAGCCTTGAGTTCAGCAGTTTTCCTGAGCTATCACTGTGATATAAAAAGCAGGAGACCAACTAGGTATGAGACAATGGGGTGGAAACTCATCAAGGCCTGCAATGCAGATTGGTCAGAGTCACGTGGGCCATCCATTATACACCCCATCCAATATTCAGCTCCATAGAAGTCAATTGTGTGGAATATTGTGTGCAGTTCTGGTCACCTCACTATAAGAAGGATGTGGAAGCGCTGGAAAGAGTGCAGAGGAGATTTACCAGGATGCTGCCTGGTTTGGAGGGTAGGTCATATGAGGAAAGGTTGAGGGAGCTAGGGCTGTTCTCTCTGGAGCGGCTGAGGCTGAGGGGAGACTTAATAGAGGTGTATAAAATGATGAAGGGGATAGATAGAGTGAACGTTCAAAGACTATTTCCTCGGGTGGATGGAGCTATTACAAGGGGGCATAACTATAGGGTTCGTGGTGGGAGATACAGGACGGATATCAGAGGTAGGTTCTTTACGCAGAGAGTGGTTGGGGTGTGGAATGGACTGCCTGCAGTGATAGTGGAGTCAGACACTTTAGAAACATTTAAGCGGTTATTGGATAGGCACATGGAGCACACCAGGATGATAGGGAGTGGGATAGCTTGATCTTGGTTTCAGATAAAGCTCGGCACAACATCGTGGGCCGAAGGGCCTGTTCTGTGCTGTACTGTTCTATGTTCTATGTTCTAATTGTTCATGCCAGTATTTTTTGATACATGTTGACAGCTACCTAGTCAGTCAGAATGCGTGGCTAGGACCTGCTGTTTGTAAGGTTTTGCCCATCTCTTTACAGCAATGGAAAAAACCCAGGAGCATAAAAAAGCTTAGAATCCCATTGTTAAAACTGTGACTTTGTGCTGTGCAAAAACATCAAAACAAGATAAAGGTACAGAGGAGATGTTTGGGGTAAATTTTTCACTCAGAGGGTGGTGGGTGCGTGGAATCGGTTGCCGGTAGTGGTGGTGGAGGCAGATTCAATAGGGTCTTTTATGAGACTTTTGGATAAGTTCATGGAACTTAGTAAGATAGAGGGTTATAGGTAAGCCTAGTAGGTAGGGACATGTTCGGCGCAACTTGTGGGCTGAAGGGCCTGTTTGTGCTGTAGCTTTTCTATGTTCTATGTTAACTTATGAAAACCATCAGAGGTAACTTTGAAAGGAAAATTGACGTATTCAAGGTTTTTTGTTGAACCACATAGTTATTCGTATAATTGGGGAGATTTATTTGTTGATATAACTACGCAGGCGTAGAAACTTCTTTACTTTTCTGAAATGGGTAATAAGAACATTAATGCATTTGCCAGGAAGTAATCAAAAACACTTCACTATCCTACTGTACAATTTTTTGTACAGTAGGATAGATAGATAGATCAATTTTTTGTCCACAGCCTTCTATGGGTCTTTCTCTCCTCCTCATCCATATCTGCACTCCTGCAGGCTCTTGAAGCAGGGTAACCTTCGACTCACAATATGTTATAGCATATCCCCTAATTATATTTGTAAGTGTCTACAACTGAGATCATGAGTTAATGGAGCAGGAAAGGTTACAAAGAGACCTCCCTTTCAGTCATTAGAAATCACCGCAATGTCTCACTTTAAATACACAGTGTGTAGCACCCATCTGGCAATGATTTTCCTGAAGTTCAGGTGATTCAGGATTAGCCCCAGGCAGGTCCAAAGTGCTGCTTCTCATTGAAATCAACTTTGTAACTCATGTCAACGGAGAAGCTCAGGGGAAACATAGATCAGGAGTGGTCGAGCTTAAAGAACAGGCCATTAAAATGATTAGATCCTCCAAAAAGTTGAGAAAAATAATGGTGATTTTTTTTCTTTCTTCTTTAAATATATGGATCGTGCCTGACGTAGAAAGTGCTTCTACAAAGCACTAATTGGGCTGGAAACGGATGGGGAGAAAACAGCGTATATTTCTACTTGATTTAAGAACGTGTGTACAGGTGGCATGTGAGGAAATCAGACCGGACAGTGGTGCTGACACACGCAGTCTAGACTCAAGCAATAAAGAATGAATCAACAAGGTACTGGAGGGCAACTGGTGCACATGGAATGACACTGCAGCGAAATGAATATCTTCAGGAGAGTAAGGAGAGTAAACCTCACCACAAACCCAGCTGGCCCTGATCAAGCTGGCTCGTAACTATAACAACGAGAGCATCCTCCCAGTACTTTCAAACAACTTTTCACAGAAAGAGGTAGTGTCCATCGCCCAGACTTGCTTAGACAATGAACCTTTGGGCAGAACAGGCATGGCATGGTTTGATGGCCTTTGGACATCCCAATGCCCTTTTAGAACCAACTAAGCAATTTTTGACAGGTAGTCATTTTGGTGATATACAAAGAAGAAAGAGAAGACAGATCAGTACAGCACAGATACAGGCCCTTCAGCCCACCAAGCCTTTCTAAACGAAAGACCTTTTGCCTCTACCTCTTTATTCCCTGCCTATTCATTCCCTGCCTGTCAGGATGCTTCTTAAATGTGTCTATTGTATCTGAAGCACAGCAGGCAATTTGTGCACAGCAAGATCCCATGAATAGCAACAAAGTAAATGAGCAGATCATCTCTTTTTCAGTGTCGGATGAGAGGTAGATGTCGGCCTGGAAAACTCAGCTGCTCTTCTTTTAGAAGTGCCATGGAGCCTTTTACGTCAACCCGAGCAGGCTTCAGTTTAACATCTGAAAAAGACGGCACCTCCAACAGTGCAGGACTTCCTCAGCATTGCACTGAAACATCAGCCTTGGATAATGTGCTCAAACCTCGGGACTGTCACTTCAATAGAGCCACAAGCCTCTGACTCAAAGCTGAGCGCTGCCACTGAGCCACAAGTGACAAGAAATACATCAAAGAGGTAGCTTTTTAGCAATTAGCTCTCATGACTCTGAAGACAGTGCACCGGGAACACATGTGGGCAGATTAACATGCTCCATGGAATTCTTTGTCCATTTATGGAAGCCAGGAGATTTGTAAAATCTACCTTCCATCATAAAATAAGTATTAACTAAACTTTTCTGATTCAAATTAAAAATCCAACAGCTTTGGCAGGAATTAAACGTACACTGAAAATGCAGATGCAGGTCATTGGCAGTGCAAATTTTATAGCACACTGGGTTTATTTCCCTCTATGTGTTATTTTTATGATGCTTGCGTATGTTCCGGTCTGTGTACTTTATTGCACTTATTAAACTATTTAGAACAAATGGGTTAGCAACTCTGTGAAAATAATGCAGGCAGGAATAAATATGGATGCATTAACCAGCACATCAAGAACAACATTGAGAAGGAATTAAATTCTTATATGTTACTTCATTTTAAAGTTTCAAAATTAAATCTTGCTCTAATCAGGATATGACATCGGTCTTAGTGTACACATTGGGATGGTCTGAAATGGGTGTTGTGTAAGGAGAATGAGCCCCCAACTGCGGGACCCAAGGTTGGCCTAAAATTGGACCGCAGGCCTTAGACTTTCAGCATCTGTCATGACTCCATAGGCAGCATGGCCCTGCCTCACCAGTAACAGCCAACCATTCAGTCTTGCAGGGAAACAGGAAAGGGGCACTAACATATGTTGGAAGCAGTCGTCAAAGGTACTGTGGATTCAGGGATTCCTCTTAGCTTCCAGGCAAATCTAAAAAAGTGACCATTTGATGGTGTGATCTTAATCGGCCATATCCACCTGAGCAGAGCAGACCTATCACTTGCATACAGATGGGGTCTGGAGTATGTGTCATCAGGAATACAGATAGAGTGTTGTCAGGATTCATTGTTTTTGCTGTATCAAGTGCACTTTCTGATGTCCATGCAGTGAATCAGATTCAATCGAATTGGCTAACGACTGGTAGTTGTGTGGTGGGGGACCTCAGGGAGAGGCTGAGAAGGATTATCCCCTTGTGCTCCTGGGCAAAGACAATTTTAAATCTTTACCTTTTATATATAGAATATAGAACATTACAGCGCAGTACAGGCCCTTCGGCCCTCGATGTTGCGCCGACCAGTGGAACCAATCTAAAGCCCCTCTAATCTACACTATTCCAATATCATCCATATGTTTATCCAATAACCATTTGAATGCTCTTAATGTTGACGAGTCCACTACTGCTGCAGGCAGGGCATTCCACGCCCTTACTACTCTCTGAGTAAAGAACCTACCTCTAACATCTGTCCTATATCTCTCACCCCTCAATTTAAAGCTATGTCCTCTCGTGCTAGCCATCACTGACATTCTGGGCTCTGCCATCATTGTAAATGGGTATGTTCACAGAGCTTTCTTTTCTGGTTTGTTGCTTAAATGTGCAGCACATTAATGTATTGATACAGCAAGATTGTAAGGCATTAGCCTGAATCCATTGTTTATGGATTTGCATAGCTCTGTCTCTAACCTGTGGTAACTGAGAGGAAGAGGTTATCATATGAGGAAAGAACAAACAGATTCACACTCCCTTAGGCTCAGGTGTGACGCCAGAGGACTGGAGAATTGCAAATGTTATATCCTTGTTTAAAAAAGGATATAACTATGAGCCCAGCAACTACAGACCAGACTTAAGCTCAACTTCAGAGTTTGGAAACTTCTAGAAGCTATGGGTGGAATTCTTCATTTTTGAGACTAAGTTTGGTGGCAGGTGGCTCCGGCAGTACCTTTCCCGCTGGCCAGAATGGTGGGATCCTGCACCAGTTTCTTATGAATTATGCACAGGCGAGTTCCCCTCTGCTTCAGTTTCTCCTAGACACTGACGGGTTTGAATGCCCCGGCACCATTTTTAAGCACCAATCCAGCACACTCATGTCACTCTCTCCCACTCACCTGTCTTCACCATCCATGCAGGATGTCAGCAACCCAGCAGGAAAGGCTAGCAGCCTGAAGAGGAAGTGTGTTCCTCGATTCGACCAGCCTCCCCCTGAACCATCACCTGTACAGCCCTCCTTCCACATTGCACCGCTTACCTTCATCAGACCACCACCCTCCCTCGGCCTCACCTTGCACACCAGCCTGAGGTTCTCAAACAACTTGGCCTGCATGTCCACGACTACTTGGCTCACTTTCTTACAAGTGTTATCTGTGAAGGTAGACTGGCGTATGTCCAAAGTCATCGGCCTCCCAAAACTAGGCAAACACCCAAACCTATCTTCCAGCTATCAACCAATACCTCTGCTGCCTGTGCGTTGCCCCTGGATAGGGAATTCCCACCTGAGATCAACAGACCTTTCGGTGGTCTGTCAAATGATCTGTTCCCGCCCGTAGCGATTCCCCCGGCGGGCAGGACCCGATTTAGGTCCCTGTCTTGGCAGTTAATCTGTACTGACAGTATCTGCTGTGTCTCTCAGGCTTGGACAGTTTCTAAAGTGGAGGCAACACTAACCAAAGATGTTGCAAAGCTGGCCAACTGGGTAGCAAGACTGGGTAGCAAGACATAGCGCCTTCAGCACAGCTGTAACAAAACAGACCCAAGTATATTGCACCTCCACAATGCCGGTGCCAAGAGGGAATGCAACATCTCCTTGAATGGCAAGGGACTGAATCATGAACAACATCCCGTCTATCTTGGTGTTACCATTGACCAAACATGGACACACAAAAAATATCTGAGCAAGGCAACAGCAAACCTACAGATGCTCAAACCTTAAAGACCTCATCTCTTGCCATTATCCACTTGACTGCAGAGTACCATGCATCAGTATGGTACAACTCATCCCTCAACAATCTTATAGATACCCAGCTCAACACAAGAATGCGTATCGTCTTGAGTACCTTCCGATCTACTCAGCCTCGCTGGCTCCCAGGTCTGAACAACATACTGCCCCCTTGCATAAGGAGGGAGATTGCAACAAGAAGGCTGCACATCAACCCAAGCATACAGCTACAAAAGGACCTTACCAATTCACCTGCTGTTCATCTTCCATCACATCATGGCTAAGACCACCGTGTCAAGGAATAACCATGATGTAGAGGTGCCAGCATTGGATTGGGGTAAGCACAGTAAGAAGTCTCACAACACCAGGTTAAAGACCAACAGGTTTATTTGGCAGCACAAGCTTTTGGAGCACTGCTCCGAAAGCTTGTGCTGCCAAATAAACCTGTTGGACTTTAACCTGGTGTTGTGAGACTTTTTACTGTCCAAGGAATAACATCAGATGCCCTGTGGCAGCAGGAATGGAACCAACAAACCACCATTAAAAACCACTTCCTCATCACTCATCCTGCAGCTCTCCCACCCGGCTTCAACCTGCCATGCCAACATTGGGCACTCTTCAACCGTTTCAAGGGGGTTGGAGTATAAGAGTAAGGAAGCCTTGCTGTAACTATACACAGTACTGGTGAGTGCACATCTGGAGTACTGTGAGTAGTTTGATCCCTTTATTTAAGGAAAGATACTTATTTATTGGGGACGGTTCAGAGCAGGTTCACTAGAATAGGTCCTCGATACAGAGGCATTGTCTTATGAGCAAAGATTGAACAGGTTGGGACTCTACTCATTGGGTGGCACGGTGGCATGATAGTTACCACTGCTGTCTCACAGCGCCAGGGACCTGGGTTCAATTCCAGCCCTTGGATGACAGTTTGTGTGGAGTTTGCATGTTCTCCCCATGTCTGCATGGTTACCTCCGGATGCTCCTGTTTCCTCCCACAGTCCAAAGATGTGCGGGTTAGGTTGGATGACCATACTACATTGCCCCTTAGTGACAGGGGGATTAACAGGGTAAATACAAGGGGTTACAGTTATAGGGCCTGGGTGGGATTGTTGTTAGTGCAGATTTGATGGGCTGAATGGCCTCTTTCTGCACTGTAGGTATTCTATGAATGTAGAAAAATGAGAGGTGATCGCATTGAAGCACATAAGATTCTTAAGGGGCTTAACCGGATAAACGCTGAGAGGATATTTCCCCTCATGGGAGAGCCTAGGACCAGAGGGCCTTGTCTCATAATAAAGGGGTGCCAAGTTAAGACTGAGATGAGGAGGAATTTCTTCTCTAAAATGGTCTTTGGAGCTCCTTGCCACAAAGAGCTGTGGGGGCAGAGTCCTTGTGTATATTTAAGGCTGATATTGATAGATTTTTGATCAGTAAGAGAAAGGGCAGAAAAGTGGACGTGAGGAATGTCGGATCAGCCATGTTCCTATTGAATGGTGGAGCAGATTCGAGTCTATTCCCGTTCCTCTTTCTTATGGTCTTAAAGTCTTAAATCCTCACATTCCCATGTTTGGCTCCAAATTCATTCTCACTGGGTTACCAGCCCAGACCTCAGGATTATTAGTCATTGTACATGATCAGTACACTGTCACACACAAAATTTGAACCTCCAGAAATGAGTAGGAGGTTAGAGTCTTAAAATCTGAATCCTAACCCACCTGCCTCCAATCCTTTAACAGAGACAGGAGTGGGCGATTAACCAGCTTCTAGGAGAAGGACTGGAAATTTACATATTATAGTGAGACTACATGCCTGGATTTTTATCCACAATTTCAAATTGAACTCCAGCCAACTGGATTTTTCCGGGTCTTGACTACAGAAAGACAAGGACTGCTGGATTCAGAATAAATACATTTTATAAATTTATAAATTTTATAAATAAATAGATTTTCACTCATTTAGTGGATTCAGCTTACCTGTCTCTTCAACATTCCATGATCAGACGCCATCCCAGACACTTCCATTCCCCTGAACTCCACCTGAGGCCTACAACCTTAGTCCCCACATGAGGCCTCTGACTTCCACTGGAGGTTTTCCCATGCAAAGAACAAAGAGTAGTCCAGCACAGGAACAGGCCCTTTGGCCCACCAAGTCGGCGCCGACACATGATGCCTTTCTAAACTAAAGACCTTTTGCCTCTACATGGATCATATCCCTCTATTCTCTGCCTATTCATGCATCTGTCAAGATGCCTCTTAAACGTTGCTATTCTATCTGCTTCTACCACCTCCTCTGACAGTGCATTCCAGGCACTTACCACCCTCTGTGTAAAAACACTTGCCTCTCACATCGCCTTTAAACTTTTCCCATTTTACTTAAACCAATGTCCCCTTGTAATTGACATTTCTACCCATCCAATGCCTTGACTTTATCCATGGGCCAGAGGGTGCCCAAAAAGAGGGACTCACCCCTTCCAGAGCCTGCTAGGAGTCTGCCAGGGTTTACCTAGCGGCCTGCCTTTGCAGTAGAGGACTTCCCCATCGCTGGTTAAATGCCAGTGGAGGTGAGAGGAGGCTCTTAATTGGCCACATATATCAATCAGACTCTGTGCGGGAGGACCATCTGCCACATTTCCTACCTCTGGCAAAGCGGCACGTACTGTAGAACGGATTACTGCAAAGAAGTGTACCGACAACTGAAATGATGAAGGAGCTTGAGACTCTGAAAGCTAATGCTGCCAAATAAACCTGTTGGACTTTAACCTGGTGTTGTGTCTTAACCCAGTCCAATGCCGGCATCTCCACATCAAAGCGGCACGTAGCAGGAAGGCGATGGATATGCTACCTGCCACCTTCCTGTGCATTCTTACCTGTTAGTCGATGCTCAAATGGCTCATAAAATCCAGACCAAAGTTTGCATATATTAAATGACGCAGAGCTGAGTGAGTCAGGGGTCTTAATACAATCTCCTGGTTGGAGAGAGCTGCATTTAAACTTTGGTTTTGCATTTCAAGATGTCATCTGAAGCACTCACTTGTGTTTCATTCTGCCATCCCTTCACACCTCTTTGTTATTTTACACATATTGAATGTAGAAATGACATCTATTTTGCACAGATTTTGGGCAAGATCCTATATGCTTCTTCAGCCAAAGTAAGCTAATGGCTTAAACATCATTTTTGTGATTACTTAAAAAATATATGCTGACATTTCCCAAGGAACAAAGTGTAGTCATTATGGTGAAATCCACAAAATGTTCTCATTGAGAATATGAGGAGAACTAGAGACATATCTCTGCTCCCATGTGGAAGGACTTTGTCAGATCTTGTGCTTAGTTACACAGCTCAAAGGTTTTTTGGATCCTATTAATATCCCTATGGTTTTGTACTGTTAGGTAATTACCTTGAAGCTGTTGTGCGGTATACAGGTTTCTTATTGTACAATGGCAACAAGTCTCGCATTATGTGATTGAACCTTCAATAAAAGAAGGTAATCAGAAAACTATAATAGCAACTTTGCGAGAAGGCTGAAGTGAGATGTTTTGCACTCTTCATTTGGACTAATAAAAGGGATGCTGTTTCGTTTAAAGAATATAGTAATCTAGCTTCTAAGCACCTTCTTCTGAAATGTAGTCGCCACAGGCTTTGTTCATGATGAATTTGTCATTAAACCTCTCACACCTGCTTAGCAACACAACTCTGTGGCACTGAAGTTTTCCTCTTGGTGCCTGTCTCGTTTACTTGCTCCCCAGCAGGGTCCGGCAATGCTAATGGACTCACAGCAGTGCGGCATCGTGCAGTTATTACAGGTCTAATTCAGTCATTAACATTTCATTAATGGAATGGCCTCCTGGCTGTCTGCATGATTGCCTGGGATATTGATGAACGCTCCAATACAGCCAACTGCCACTTAATGGAAGGCTTCCACGAGACAAAAACTGCAGAATACAGCAAGAAGGAAGAGCGTGTGTGTGTGTGTGTGTGTGTGGGGTGGGGGGTGGGGGGAAATCCCTTGGCGGAATGGCCTACCAAAAGGCTCATCTAAACACATTTATCCTGGCTCTTCTGGCTGTCATGGTAAATAAAATGGAAAGACAACAAGACAATCCGTTGAAATGTCATGTAGTGTTTCATCGCGGAGAGACAACTCAAGCTCACTGTACGGGCACATCCTTCATTCTTTCATGCAGTTTCCTCATCCGTAAGAAGATTTGCTCTCTCTCTCTCTCGATTAAACTGAGGTGTTACGGTCACATGCAAACAAAAGCAAAACATGCTTCTAATTTGTTCTCATTTTCCTTTAACCTTTCAAACATGTAATGTGTGGAATGATAAACAGATCGTAAATACACAACATGTGCGGTCCGTGAACCCTGGAGATATTTTTCTATCGTTACATTTTTTCTATCTTTCTATCTGCGATGTCTTAAAAATATAGATTTACATCAGAACAGTTTTTTAAACAGCTAGTTCAAAGTGAATATGTCACGGGCAAAGCGGAAATATGATAGTGTGTCCATTCGCAAGGGTAACTTTAAACCGGTCGCCTCCTCGTTGTCCGTGAGTTATCTTGTCAGCCTTGCTTGTGGAGATATTTATCAAATCTTCCTACTAGCTGAGACATGACCTTTCTCTATCCTTATTTATTTTTCTAGTTCCACATAAATATCAAAAAATAATTAACTCCTATAGCTTTATTATGATGAAAACGTACATCGGAAACTGCAACAAAGTGATGATGGAAGTGAGAAAGGAGAGAATGGACAGGACTTGCTGTCAAAATAATGCTGAGGTGAATGGGGCTCACTGTTACTTAAGGTTAAATAGTACATCAACTTCAGGCAAGGAGCACATGCGCAGTTGAACTCGAATATGCAAAAGTTGTGCCACTCCACTGCTAGCTTTGTGAAAACAACTCCTTGCCTTTAGCCTTTTATTTTCTTTCGACGTTTGCTGTGTTAATTGCCCACTTAATGCGGCACAAAACAAAGTTTTCTTCCTGCAAGCATAAATACCATTTTAATCAAAAGCCCAGCCCTGACGAAGGGACATCCAGACTCGAAACGTTGGCTCTATTCTTTCTGTAAGAAATCTCACAACACCAGGTTAAAATCCAACAGGTTTAGTTGGCAGCACAAGCTTTCGGAGTCTCGCTCCTTTATCCTTTATTATTCACCTGATGAAGGTATGAGACTCCGAAAGCTTGTGCTGCCAAATAAACCTGTTGGACTTTAACCTGGTGTTGTGAGACTTCTTACTGTGCTTACCCCAGTCCAACGCCGGCATCTCCACTTCTATTCTCTCTCCACAGATGCTGTCAGGCCTGCTGAGATTTTCTAGCATTTTCTGTTTTTGTTTCAGATTCCAGCGTC